>NC_058130.1:386037752-386220924 GCF_016433145.1 Gracilinanus agilis
TTTCCTTTTTTCTTTCTTTCTTAAAAATATTTTTCTATGGTTACATGATTCATGTTCTCTCCCTCCCTTCTATACTCCCCCATCATGGTACTAACAAACAATTCCATTGTTTCCCCCAATATCTTAAGAGTCACACAACCCTGACATTTGATGCTCACTCAAAAATATGTTTATTTTAGTTTTTTAAATCATGTTGAATAAAGAGCTCACATCAGAAACCAAAATATGAAAAAAATAACAAGGTGTGGCTATCTAGCCATTTGACAGTTTGATTTTTAAATTAACATAATCAGAACTTGAGTGTCCAAATTAGCATCTGTAAACCTTCAAAGTATTCAGACATAGAAAACCATAATTTATTCCCATGACAATCTCATTGACCAGAAATGCTTCTAGAACTTTGAGAATTCTCTACAGAATCTGAAGCATATTCCAAACAGTCTCGATGGCAGTCAATCTTTCCTTTTTGAAGGTATATCTAATTTTTAGAAATGGCTGGAAGGTCTGGGGTGCCAAGTCTAGTAAAAAAAATCAAACTGTATTACATTATTATTATTATTGGTTTAAAGAAACAACTCTCTTGAGGGTCTATTTCCAAAAGATTAGTCCCAAACATGTTTTGAGCAATAGCAATGCTATCTAAAATAATTATCCCTGATAATATAAGCCCCTTGAGGTTAGAGCCTGCTTTTGTTTTCTTTGTATCCTCAGTACCTAACAGTGCATGCCATACATCTGTCACTTAATAAATGTTTGTGATATTAATTAATGAGGTTATTAAGCAAAACATTTTTTTTAACCCTTACTTTCCATTCTAAGGTAGAAGAGTGGTAAGGATTAGACAATGGATTAAGTGACTCACCCAGGATCACACAACCAAGAAGTATCTGAGGCCAGATTTGAACCTAGGATGTCTCTTAGCCTGGCACTCAATCCACTGAGCCACAGTCTTAAATTAACATAATATATTTTTAAACAAAAATATTTTTAAACGAAAAATGCTTGTTGTTATTGAGAAGCAAAGTATACTAGAGACATATGGTTTCTGAAACATTAATGGTTGAGAGACCCTAGGCAAGTCACAACTTCTCAGTGTTCTAAGCAGCTCAGCAAAAGATGTCGACTTACATTAATAGGAAAGTGTTTCACCACCCACAAATTCCCTGAACTAATGAAATCACAGGTCCAATCTCTATTCTTGTCCAAAGTTTTTTGTTATTCTCAACTTGACAAGCACCAACAATTATGAATGTTTCCATATACAAATAATAACAGAAAAGAGAGTAAACTTTTTGTTCATTTGAAAAGTAATATAGTTAATTTTGCTGTAGTTTCATTGATCTTTCATTTTTCTGTGGGGCTCTCTGAAACTCTTTCGGATCTCTTCTAAGCACTTTCTTTAAATGCTTCGTTGACAATGTTTTCTTCTTTTTCAGGGTGGCATCACTATCATTATTCCTCCTCTGCCACCTAATTCTCCCCCCAAAATATAAAGGAACCCCCAAAACTCCTTCATTGTAACTGATTAGTAGAGCCAAGCAAAACAAATTTAACCACTGGTCATGCCCAAATATGTGAGTCTCAGTTTGCACCTTTGGTCTAACACCTCTCAAGAGTTGGGGGTCAAACTTCAGCATTAGTCATCCAGAATAATAGTTGACAATGGCATTGATAAGAAGTTTTAAGTTTTTCTAAGTTGTTTTCTTTTACAATGTTCTAGTTATTGTATAAATTGTTCTCCTGGTTTTGCTCACATCATTTTATACTGATAGATTTCTCTGAAAAATCTCTAGATTGAAATTTCTCATTACATTTCTATACCATAATTTGTTTATCCATTTCCCAGTTGATGGAGATCTCCTTTGTTTCTGGTTCTTTGCTACAACATAAAGATGAATAGGAATATTTTTGTAAAAATGGATCTTTTCCCTCTTTCTTTGATTTCTTTTGGGGTATAGACCTTGTAGTAGTATCACTGGAAATAAAAAATATGCAGTTTAATGATTTTCTGAATATTGATACAGACTGCTTTCTAGAAGGTTGAAATCATTTTTTTAGCTTTGACAACAGTTCATAAGTGCATCTGTCCTCCCATTTTACCTCCAAAGTTATGTTGCAGGGGAACCCTGAGTTATTTTAATTTTCATTTATCTTAATTATTTGAAACAATTTTTCATGACTGTTGATAGTTTGTTTTTCTTCTTTTAAGAATTACATACTTATACACTGTAATCATTTATCTATTGAGGAATGGCTCCTGTTGTTATGTATTTCAATCTATTTCTTACATGGCTTGGATATCAGACCTTTATCACAAAAACTTGCAGCAAAGTTTTTCCCAGTTAATTGTTTCCCTTCTAATTAAATATGAAGTGTATGAAAAAATGCTAAAAAGCCTAAAATAAAGGCTCTTAACATTTTTAGTTCCATGTACCACTTTAACAGTCTGGTAAAAATCTATGGACCTTTTCTCAAAATAATTAAACAATTTAAGGAAATGACAAATTTTATTTAGAGATTAGTGAAAAAAAGATTTTTTTACCCCAACCAAATCTATAGACCTCCTAAAATACACTCATGCTCTTGTGGATCTATGGACTCCAGGTTATAACTACTGACATATACAAAATGATGAAAAATGAAATTATCAGAAATAGAATTGCATACTCACTGGGAAAAACACAACTACATAAAGAGAAAAGAAAGATGAAAAATGAGAACTAAAGTGACTTACATGGACCTAGAAGGGAGCACAGGACAAAAGCATTTTCCCTGATAGGTGAGCCTTTGTTTTACCTTGCCAGAAAGTCTTTCCAGATATTTCTAAACTAGTCTGCCACCTGTAGACTCCCCGTTTCCAACATTTCCAACTTTGTGTATTGTTTTTCCTTATCAAAATGTAAGATTCTTGAAGGTAGGGATGGTCTTGTTTACTTTTATTTATTTCTCCAGTCTCTGGCACATTGTAAACACCAAAAAATAAATATATTTTCATTTCATTCATTGTTTGCTTATTTGTTCTTTGTTAATTCATTTGGTTCTGCCTTGTTGAAGGATGAGTAAAACTATAGGTTCTATATGTTTATTTAATTATTTCTCTTTCTAGCTAGCAAGTTAATATTATTTTTTCAAAGATGTAGATATGTCATACCACTTTTACTATTACCTTGGATGATTTTCCTTGATGGTGAATGGACAGAAACAAAAAGGATCTGTTCAATTAAGTGAGAGCTAACAGAGAGAATTTTACTTGTAAGTGACTGCCAAGCCCCAGATATGTACTTTGTATGAAAGTAAGATCTGGCTGATTAGTTGCCCATGATTTGGAATCTTTCAAATCTTCTTCCAGTATAATCAAATATCACAGATTGGTCAGAGGGCTTGATTTCTACACAACTTCAGGAAACTTCCCTAGTTCGTTCTGACTACTTGTAGAAAACTGGTCTTTGAAAGCAGGCAATTGAAAGAGTACCAAAGTAAAATGGAAGCAGTCATATTTCTCCTTGTTGGACATCTTCAAGAAAAGGTTGGGTAACTGATCACTTGTCAGAGTTATTGCTAGAGGCCATGATCTGCATTGTTATGGTGAACGCCTTATAGTATGAGGTCATTGAAACATTTGAACATATCCATCTGATAGTTTAGAGATAGCTTTGGGAGTAGCAGATAGAGTGTTAGACTTCAAGTATGGAAGACCTACATACAAGTCTTGCTCCTGACTTTTAATATCTATGGGACCCTAAGCAAGTCAGTTAACCTAAGACAATTCTCTAAGACATCTCTACTGGATCCCAGACTGGTTGGAATCTGCACCCAAGAATTCCATTCGCTGGCAAAGTCACAGAACTTTACCATATGGACACATTATTTGAAGACATCCTTTATTAACTAGAATGTAGATCAAAATATGTCCTTCTTCTCCTACTGCTTCTTACAAGTGATAATTAAATTGTTGATTTCATGCCAAAATCGAAAAGTTGCCCACAGGTATATGAAAGGTAGCAGAGAAGGTCTAATTCATAATGGAGAGGAAATTAAAGCAACCATAAGGAGCTAATTTGCCCAATTATGTGACAATAAATCTGACAATCTAGGTGAAACAGATGAATATTTACAAAAATAAAAATTGCCCAGATTAGCAAAAGAGGAAATAGAATACTTAAATAATTCCATCTGAGAAAAAGAAATTGAACAAGTCACCAAAGAATTCACTAAAAAAAATCTCCAGAACAAGATGGATTCACAAGTGCATTTTATCAAACATTTAAAGAATAATTAATCCATATAAGTGATTTGGCAAAATAAACAAAGAAGGAGTCCTACCAAATTCATTTTATGACACAGTTATGGTGTTGAAACCTAACCCTGGAAGATAAAAAACAGAAAAGGAAAATTACAGACCAATTTCCTTAATAAATAAGGATGCAGGGGGCAGCTGGGTAGCTCAGTGGATTAAGAGTCAGGTCTAGAGACGGGAGGTCCTAGGTTCAAATCTGGCCTCAGCCACTTCCCAGCTGTGTGACCCTGGGCAAGTCACTTGACCCCCATTGCCTACCCATACCACTCTTCTGCCTAGGAGCTAATACACAGAAGTTAAGGGTTTATAAAACAAACAAACAAATAAATAAATAATGATGCAAAAATCTGAAATAAAATACTAAAAGGGTACAGCAATAAATCACAAGGAACATTTACTATGACAAAGTGGGATTTATGCCAGGAATAGAAGGCTGGTTTAATAGTAGGAAAACTATCACTATAAATGACCATATTAATAACCACACTAACAGAAATCACATGGTTATCTTAATAGATGCAGAAAAAGCTTTCAACAAAATACCACACCCATTCCAATTAGAAACACTAGGAAGCCTAGGAATGAATGGATTTTTTCTTAAAATGATAAGTAGTATCTATCTAAAACCATCAGCAAGTACCATCTGCAATGACAATAAATTAAAAGCCTTCCCCAAAAGATTGGGGTGAAGGAAGGATACTCTTTATTATTAGTATTTAATTTTGTATTAGAAATGCTAGCGTTAGCAATAGGAAAAGAAAAAGAAATTGAAGGAATTTAAGTTAGGCAATGAGGAAACCAAACTATCACTTTGCAGATGACATGATGGTACATTTAGAAAATCCTAGACAAGCAATTTAAAAACTAGTTGAAATAATTAATCACTTTAGCAAAGTTGAGGGATACAAAATAAACTCACACAAACCATCACCATTTCTATATATTACCAAAAAGGTCCAATACCAAGAGGTAGAAAGATAAATTTCATTTAAAATTACTCCAGATTATGTAAAATACTTAGGAATCTACTTGCCAAGACAAACACAGAAATTATATGAACCAAATGACAAAACATTTCACACAAATAAAGCCATATCCAAACAACTGGAAAAACTGGAAAAACCATTAAATTACTCAAGAGTAGGCCAATTTAATATAATAAAAATTATAATTCTGCCTAAATTAATTTACTTATTCTGAGTCATACCAATTAAGCTACCAAAATATTTTATAGAATTAGGAAAAATAATAACAAAATTCATCTGGAAGAAGAAAAGAAAAAGAATATCAAGGTAACTAATTAAAAAAATGTGAGAGATGGTGACCTAGCTGTACCAGATCTCAAATTTTATTATAAAACAGTAATCATGAAAACAATCTGGTACTGGCTAAGAAATAGATTGGGATAAATAGAATAAATTAGAGGTAAAAAGATCTTAGCAATCTACTGTTTGATAAACACAAAGATCCCAGCTTTTGGGCTAAGAACTCACTGTTTGACAAAAACTGATGGGAAAACTAGAAAACAGTATGTGAGAAAGTAGATATAGCCCGTATTTCACACACTTTGCCAAGATAAGCCCAAAATGGTATATGATTTAGACATAAAGGTTGATACCATAAGTTAATTGGGGGAACATAGAATAGTTTACCAGTCAGCTCTATAGAGAAGGGAATAATTTATGACCAAACTAGAAAGAGAACATTATAAGACATAAAGTGAATAATTTTGATTGTGTTAAATTAAAAATTTTTTTTGTACAAACAAGACCAATGTAACCAAGGTTAGAAGGGAAACAACAAACTGGGGAGAAATTTTATAATAAATTTCTGTGATAAAGGTTTCATTTCTCAGACATATAGAGAATTAAGTTAAATTTTTTAAAACATTTATTAATATTTATTTTTTAGAAGTTAACATGGTTACATAATTCATGCTCTTACTTTCCCCTTTACCTCCCGAGCTTCCTCCCCCCCCCCCCCATGGCTGATGCGTATTTACACTGGTTTTAACATGTGACATTGATCAAGACCTATTTCCAAATTGTTGATAGTTACATTGGTGTGGTAGTTTTGAGTCTACATCCCCAATCATGTTCGCCTCAACCCATGTGTTCAAGCAGTTGTTTTTCTTCTGTTTCCACTCCTGCAGTTCTTCCTCTGAATGTGGGTAGCATTCTTTACAATAAGTCCCTCAGAATTGTCCTGGGTCATTGCATTGCTGCTAGTACAGAAGTCCATTACATTTTATTTTACCACAGTGTATTGGTCTATGTGTACAATGTTCTTCTGGCTCTGCTCCTTTAGCTCTGCATCAATTCCTGGAGGTCTTTCCAGTTCACATGGAATTCCTCCAGTTTATTATTCCTTTGAGTATAATAGTATTCTATCACCAGCATATACCACAATTTGTTCAGCCATTCCCCAATTGAAGGACATACCCTCATTTTCCAGTTTTTTGCCACTACAAAAAGCACGGCTATAAATATTTTCATACAAGTCTGTTTATCTATGATCTCTTTGGGGGTACAAATCCAGCAATGCTGGATCTAAGGCTAGGCAGTCTTTTAGAGCCCTTTGAGCATAGTTCCAACTTGCCTTCCAGAATGGTTGGATCAGTTCACAACTCCACCAGCAATGCATTAATGTCCCAGTTTTGCCACATCCCCACCAGCAATCATTACTCTCCCTTTCTTTTATTTTAGCCAATCTGATAGGTGTGAGGTGATACCACAGAGTGGTTTTGATTTGCATTTCTCTAATTATTAGAGATTTAGAACACTTTCTCATGTCCTTATTGATACTTTTGATTTCTTTATCTGAAAATTGCCTATTCATGTCTCTTGCCCATTTATCAATTGGGAAATGGTTTGATTTTTTTATAAAATTGGTTTAACTCCTTGTATATTTGAGTAATTAGACCCCTGTCAGAGTTTTTTGATATAAAGATTTTTTTTCCCAATTTGTTGTTTCCCTTCTGATTTTGGCTGCATTGTTTTTGTTTGTACAAAAGCTTTTTAGTTTGATATAATCAAAATCATTTATTTTACATTTTGTAATATTCTCTAACTCTTGCTTGGTTTTAAAATCTTTCCTTTCCCAGATATCTGACAAGTAAATTAGTCTATGTTCACTTAACTTATTTATAGTTTCCCTCTTTATATTCAAGTCATTCACCCATTCTGAATTTATCTTGGTGTAGGGTGTGAGATGTTGATCTAAACTTAATCTCTCCCATATTGTTTTCCAAATTTCCCAAAAGTTTTTGTCAAAGAGTGGATTTTTGTCCCAAAAGTTGGGCTCTTTGGGTTTATCATACACTGTCTTGCTGACATCACTTACCCCAAGTCTATTCCACTGATCCTCCCTTCTGTCTCTTAGCCAGTACCATACCATTTTGGTGACTGCTGCTTTATAGTACAGTTTAATATCTAATACTGCTAAGCCCCCTTCCTTCACATTTTTTTTTATTATTTCCCTTGATATTCTTGATCTTTTGTTATTCCAGATGAACTTTGTTATAGTTTTTTCTAATTCAGCAAAAAAGTTTTTTGGTAGTTTGATAGGTATGGTGCTAAATAGGTAAATTAATTTGGGTAGAATGGTCATTTTTATTATGTTAGCTTGCCCTACCCATGAGCAATCAATGTTTTTCCAATTGTTTAGATCTAGTTTTAATTGTTTGGAAAGTGTTTTGTAGTTGTTTTCATATAATTCCTGTGTTTGTTTTGGTAGATAGATTCCTAAGTATTTTATGTTGTCTAGGGTGATTTTAAATGGTGTTTCTCTTTCTACCTCTTGCTGCTGTGATGTGGTAAGGTTTAATTATTACCTCTTAATGCTCTCTTCCTCTCCTTCTTATAATAATATTCATCCCTTCTCCTTCCCATGCCCTCTTTGTGTGTAATATAATATCCGTGTCTGAGCTTGTGTCCACGCCCGCACTCATGCCTGTGCTGAGGATCTGTGTTCAAAATCCACACATTCTTTAGCCTCTTGGGGTCTTAAGTCTTGCTGCTCTCAGGGGCAGGCCCTGGTGACCCCAGGTAGCTGCCAAGGACTTAATGGGTACCCCAAACTTGCTCTAACTCTTTTGCGCTGGCTTTGGCACTGTAGGTTGTGTGGGGTGGGGGAGGGGGTTGCCCAGCTCGCATTTTACTGAGAGCTGTTTCACCCCTTTATAGCATGGAAATGCCCTGATTCCACATACCTTCTACGGTGCGCCCTGATGTGGGGTCCCTTCTTTCGTCTGGATTTGTTTTTATATCTTCTTGAGGAGTCCTATATGCTTTGGTTAGGAGAGGTTAAGCAGCTGCTTTTTACTCTGCCATCATCTTAACCAGGAAGTCCCAAGTTAAATTTTTAAGAATACAAGCCGTACCCTAATTGACAGATAGTCAATGGATATCAACAATCAGTTTTCAGATGAAGAAATCAAACCAATAATCATATAAAAAAGTGTTCTAAATCATTCTTGATTAGAGAAATGCAAATTAAAACAACTCAGGCTTACCATATCACACCTATCAGAGTGGCCAATATGGCAGTAAAGGAAAGTGATAAATAAATCTTGAAGGGGATATAGCAAAATTAGGATGATAATGCATTGTTGGTGGAGTTGTGAACTGATTCATCCATTCTGGAGGGCAATTTGGAACTATGCCCAAAAAGCATTAAAACTGAGAATACCCACTGATCCTGTGATATGTATCCCAAAGAGTTTTTTTTTTTAAAGGAAAGGTACAAAAATATTTATAGCAGCCCTTTTTGTGGTGACAAAGAATTGGAAATGAAGAAGGTGCCCATCCACTGCAGAATGGCTGAACAAATTGGGATATGTGATGGTGATGGAATACTATTGTTGTATAAGAAATGAAAAAAGAGCTGGAAGGATCTATACAGACTGATGCAGAGTGGCATAAGCAGAACCAAGAGAATATTGTAAATAGTAACAGAAATATTGTGGGATGATCAACTGTGAAAGACTTAGCTACTTTCAGTAATACATGATTCAGGACAATTCTAAAGGATTTATGACAAGGAATTCAATCCACCTCCAGTGAAAGAACTATTGGAGTTAGAATGCAAATCAAAGCATATGGTTTTTCCCTTTAGTTTATTGGGGTTTTTGGTTTTATATGATTATTCTTCTATAAAAATGAACAATATGGAAATAGGTTTTGCTTGATAACCCAGGTCAAATTGCTTACCATCTCTGGGAAGGGAGAAGGAAGTGAGGTTCGGATATAATTTGGATCATATAACTTCAGAAAACTTATGTTGAAAATTCTTATTAAGGTAATTGGTAAAATAAAATATCTTTACAAATAAATAAATATATTATCTATCTGATTTCTAACATTTTCCCATTTCAAACAATTTTTTTCTTTTTTGACTCCAGTATCATTTTGTAAATTGCATGGTCATAACAAAGAACCAAGTTATAGAGGAATTACGAAATAACTACAAATATCCTTAGGAAAACATATAGTCCCACTCTATTTTTCTTCATTTATGAAGTGTTTTTTATCAATTCCTTATGCTTTTTTATCAGTCATTTATATAGAGTTGTTCTACCAATGACTCTTCCTTTATAATGTGAAAAATAGTTAAGCAACATCAATAGCTACAATGATTAGATCTGACAAAGTATAACATTATGTATCCAATATACCTCACCTCACTACCAAAAGAATCATAATATCATAAAAAGAAAATACCTTTAAGGTCATCTAGTTCAATTCCCTCATTTTATATGTAGAGAAACTGAGGCCCATATTTGTTAAAGAACTTGCCTTAAGCTACACAGCTAATAAGCTGAAGAACTGGGGTTTAAAGTCAGGTTTTCTACACCCAAATCTAGTAATGGCTTCAAATTCCACTTTGGCATGCTGCAGAAAATCCTCCCTTATCTCTTCTCCATGGCTAAGACTGGTAATTACAATTATTCATTGTTTGGTTTCCATTTAGTGATCTTTTCAATTATATTATTGCAATCATGGTCCAATCATCTCATTTAAAATAGAAAGATAAGGTCCCTCTGAATTGACATGACATGCCTACCATCACAGAGTGAGAAAGCAGCAGAGCTAGGACCAGAATCCAGGGATCCTATCTACTGTATTTTCCATAGTCGGTTCAGGTTCAAATTAAGGTATTATTTTATTATTGAAATTACACACAGCAAGTTCTCTCATTAACTTGTAAAAATTTTTTCCAGTTAATAAAAATTTATTTTCTTTCCCTTCCCTTCCATGAAAAAAGAGACCAAACTTTTATAGCAAATATGCATAATTAAGCAAAACACATTCTTATATTAATGTCCAAAAATATGTGTTACATTCTTTATCTTGAATCTATCATGCCTCTGTCAGGAGGTGAATAGGATACTTTATCATCAGTCCTATGGAATCATGGTGAGTAATTACATTGGTCAAAATTCTTAAGTCTTTCAGAGTTGTTTGTTCTTCACAGACTTTTCAATGGCAATTGAGTTAGTTTATTTTCAGGGGAGACCAAAAATCTGAAATATTGCTTTTGAGAGGGGATCTGAGAAAAGGCATTTCAACAACATGACCACATCACCAGTATATATGTGGCAGCTGGGGATTAGCAGGTGTATTTTTGCTTATTATTTATCAGTCTAAGGTTTAGAAGCTTCTCTGAGCCATTATATACCCAGGAATGTGTAACTGAGTAATACATCTGGAATTTTACCACAATTCCTTATGGGGTGTACAAAACCACAAAGTCAAAAGAGTTCTATTCCCAGACACATATGGAGATAGGAACTCAACCAGATTAGAGCCCAAGGTGCTTTTGGCTAAGACTAGGCCCATGCAAGATGGTGAATCAAGAAGTGTTGAATTTTGGTGCCTCCTTCCATGCCCAGCCACCCAACTCCAAGCTGAGATTTGCTATATTTGTTTAGAACTCTAAGAACTGAATGTCCCAGGAAAAATGTAAAAGTCTAGACTGGAAGAACCAGGAATATATCAAATTTGAGGACCTTTGGCATCATCACCAACCAGGTCAGCATTCCATAGCCTATAAGATGATCTCAAATAATAATGTGAAGGAAAATGAAGGACCTCAAAATACTCATCAAATCTATGACTTTAGAACACTGATAATGAAATAAACCACCCATCTCTTTGCAGAGAGGCAATGGATTAAAAATTCTAAATGAGAAATGCATTCTCAAATATGTCCAATCTGTTGATTTGTTTTTCTCAATTATATCTATTTACGGGTATGCCTTTTATTGTGTGTATATGAAGGTCATTAGTAGGTAGTGTTAGAAAAGCAAAAAATGACATCAATAAAAAAATTTTAAATGCACAGAAGAAAGCAAAAGCTATCAAAGGAGGTAATAGATTAAAGATGCAAAATGAGACTTCAGAATATTCATCAAAAGGGGCAGAAATAGAGTATTTTTACTACCACATTAAATTATATACACACACATATGCATATATTATATATGCACATATAGGTCTACATATATGTATCTAAATATATATGTATATATAGTTGTTTGTATAGCTAGTGTCAGAGGCAGAATTTAAACATATATTTAATATATTATACATTACATATAAAATAAATATTTCATAGCATCTAACATAAATAAATATATAACAAATTATATATAATAAATATATACTCACTGACCTCTCTGGTCCTTAAGTCCTTATCTATAAAATAAGGGAGTTGGACTATATGACTTCTAAGGTTCCTTCCAGCTTTAAATCTTTGACCTAAGCTTGCATGAGCACTCTTGCTCTCTCTCTCTCTCTCTCTCTCTCTCTCTCTCTCTCTCTCTCTCTCTCTCTCTCCCTCTTCCCTGCTCTCTCTTCCTCCTTTTGTCTCCCCCCACTTACCATAAGGAGAGGCATTAACATTTTCTTACATAATTCTCTTTCTTGTTCTTCTTTCTATCAAAATGTTGTTAGTTATTGATAATTAAGTTTCCAAATATAAAAGAAAAATAATTTTGTAACTTTTCACCAATTTATATACAATGAGCAGATCCAGATCAGCTAAAGGTTTTAATAGGGAAATTAGCAAGATAACTTATAATAGGATCCAAGTGAGAAGAAAACCTTATAAACTGAAGCAACATTCTTTCTCTACCAAGGAGACCTTATTCTGTAATACTGTATACCTTCCTTTCTGGCAGAGATTCAAGTTTTAGATGTTTCCCTTGCACCCCTCCTCTGCAACAAAATACAGTGGTACCTTGACACATGAGTTTAATTCATTCCATGGCCAAGCTCGTAACTCAATTTGCTCTTGTGTCAAATCGAATTTCCCCATTTAAATTAATGGAAATGCAATTAATCCACTCCACCCCAAAAAAACACATGAATTTTTAGTTTTGTAGGCTTTTAAATACAAAAATGTACCCTATAAATAACAAATAAATATATTTATAGGAAATAAGAAAGAATGCAAAGTGTAATGCAGGATTGATGCAAGATCTCTTGCATTTGCAAAATCACCCTAGGCAATCCTGGCAGTTAGGGGAATGGAACTTTGACCCAGCAAGTCCCTGTCTCAAGACCTGACTGTTGGAGCTGGGACTATAAATTCCCCTGGAGAACCAACCTGGGGTTCTGATTTCCTTGACTCACCCAGACATCCAGCTACCCCCTAGACTTCCCCTTGGGGCCCCAGGAGGTGGGTTGGTGGGTTGTAGAACGTGGGAAAGAATTAGTTGTTAGCCTAGCCATGACACTCCTAACCAAATCATTACCCTCTTTTGTCAAGCTAGTAGACCACTCTGCATCAGGGTGGTGGAATTTATCCCTGGCTGAGGGGCTGGTTCCCTCAGCCTGATCTTACCTTCTGAGGCCCTCTGCCAGCACTGGTCATTCACCACTAGCAACAGCTTCCCCAGACCCTAACCCTCTTCCCTCAGTTTACCCCTGTTGTTTAAATAAACCCCTTACCTGATTCTGAGAGCTACTGTAGTTCATTTATAACATCAACCAGGGCTAAGGGGCTGAGGAGAAGGAGGATAGCTACCACTTGTCTCCAGAGGGGGTTAGACCAGGCATCCATTTTGCTCAGGAAGTGAGATGGCTTCACTTCCTGTCGGTTTCTAGTTTCTCACCAACAGGGAGTGGCTCCTCACTCCCCACCTTAAAGCAGCCTACAGACAGTAGGGAGCCAGACTGAACATCTCAGCTCAGACCCACACATCCCTGGCTATCTCAAACCAACAAATACTGTAGTTGTAGGCTCCCTGACCCAGGAGTCTTACTGGTACCACCAGCTCCTCTAATATCAGCCTGTCTAGCCCCTTATTACAAAAGAAATAAACTTGCTTATGAAATGTTATTTACCTTTAAGGTCAGACAAAGATGCTGGTGGAGAAGATTTTCATTTCATGTGCCATTGCTTAACATAACTTACTCTCTACACATTTAAGATTACATTTAAGCACAAAATTAACCTAACATATTACTTATGATATATAACTTTATTGCTAAACTTAATTGCTTTTTTCTTACTTTACTTAATTATCATCATTTTCTTCAATGAAATTTGGCTGTTTTGTCACACTTTCCTTGATTTCACTTAGAAGCTGTTTCAACAAAAACCTTTCCATGGAAGTTTGTTTCTTCCTCCCTTTCAGAACGTTTCAATAATGTTTGAAACAAGTTTGCCATATAGCACCAACGATCTGTTGCAACTTCTTTTGCGTATGTCTTTTCAATAAAATGTTTATTTTTTTCCCAAATCCTCAACATTTCCTTAATCTCACTTGTACTGATTACCTCATCCACCTCAAGCTCCTCTCCACCAATTTCCTGCAAAACCTCTGTATGCTGCTGCTGCTGTAACTCCTTCAATTCCTCTGCTCTCAGGATCCATGGTTAAAAGTTAAGAAATTTGCCCCAAAAACCTGATAATAAAGACAAAAAGAAAGAAAAAAAGAAAAAGTGATTCAATACAGATGCTCATGTGGCCAGATGAACACTGAACTAAATAAGACAGCCTTGTGTAACTTGTGAAACTGAAAGTTTGGCAGGCTATCTAATGGAGGGTGGCCAAAGCTTATATTTCAAATATCTGCTCACGACTTAAAGCAAAAAACCCCGATGGTGACTGCATATATCTCAAATTGCTCATGACTTAAGCTATCAAGGTACCACTGTACACTCCTGTCCTCTGCCCTATTCCCTTAGTCTATCAGAGATCTACTTTTTGATTTTAGAACTTCTCAAAGTTAATGCATTAATGGAAGATGGTGATGTGGTCATGGACCCTTGGCCTAGCTCTTTGGGTGGGGTAACATATATAGGTGAGAGTTGAGCGAAAGGTAGATGAGCAACTCTGAAAAGGCTCAGCAAGCCCTCTCACAAAAGGTGCTAACACTCCTCAAACACTCCATTCACCCTCATCCATACATCTGTGTCTCTAAGAAGTTATTGTGTGCACAGAGACCACACCCCAGTAAAAGTTTTGGCAAATAGGCTAAATCAGGTTGAAAGTAACCAAGAGCTCTCAAACCATAGGGGACTGAGGGGGATGTCTACCCCAAGCATATGAAGACTTCCTCTAGTTTAATGAGCAGATGAAAACAGTATTTTCCAATGGTCATGAAAGTTGCTGAAGCAAGTACTATGAGTGTAATCAGCCACTGAGCATGCCAAAGTCATCCACTGCATCATAGTTCATCACCAATCATCTTGACTTTTGTCTTGCTACTGGATTTCAATGACTCCAGAAGAGAGAGTGAAGCTGATGACTTTGTGTAACATCGCCCTATGCTGTCATTGGTCCTCTTTGAAAATGAAGGACAAACAACAACAACAATATATACAGCATGTATAGTTTAACTGTGACCTTTTGGCAACAGTGACTCAACTCAAAGGTAGCCCTTTAAATATAAATAAATGTTTCAGGCACTATGACAAACCTTCTGGGGAAACATTTTGAGTTGCTTATGACATTGTAATCCTCTCCTCACCCATTATATCATGCCACAGAAGATGATGCCCTTCTTTGTGGATGCTTTTGACATTCATCTTCACAGAGTGAAGCAAATCTTCATATTGAAAACACAAGGGACCTCAGTGCTACTGGCTCCAAGCCAGAATAGTGGCCCAGGAAGCTAATGCTGAGAATAAGGAGGGGGTTGCTAAAAGAAAGGGGACACGGACAAATATAATTCAAAGAAGTCTCTGGTTCAGTACCTCTGTACTGCCACTTCTGAGGACAATATATGCAAATATTTTTTTTTAAACCCTTAACTTCTGTGTATTGACTTATAGGTGGAAGATTGGTAAGGGTAGACAATGGGGGTCAAGTGACTTGCCCAGGGTCACACAGCTGGGAAGTGTCTGAGGCCGGATTTGAACCTAGGACCTCCTGTCTCTAGGTCTGGCTCTCAATCCACTGAGCCACCCAGCTGCCCCCGACAATATATGCAAATTTTAATGCTGCAAGGAACCTTAGAGAACATCTTGTCCAACTATTTCATTTTAAGGATGAGAAAGCTGAAGAAAGAGAGTTTAAGAGACTTCCTCAAGGTCACAAAGGTGATGAGTGTGAGCTGAGATTTAAACTCAGGTCATATTCATATATAAATACATTCTACACAAATAGAGGTTATATGAATGTACTTTATATGAAAGTATATTTATATGTAATTATTAATGTAGTAAAAACAAATTGTTCTATATTATATTTCCTTTAGTACTTGGTTGAGGCTAATAGTTTAAGATGTTACTTTTATAGGCTTATAGATCTATAGTTGGAAGGGATCCCAGAGTCTACCTATTTTAATCTATTTTACAGATAGTGGAAACTGTTTTTATAGTTTTTACAGTATTTTACAGATGTGGAAACTGAAGACAAAAGGCTTTAAGGAAGTTGGTCAAGGTCATAAAGGGATCTGAGCTGAGAATTCAACCTACATCCTCTGCTTCTAAATGTAGACCTCTTTCTACTATGCCATAATGGTCCTATGTTCTGGTATAATGAAGGAAATCAGTGGCTCCTATTTGAATTAAGATCTTTGGAAGAGTCCACACTGAGTTCTAATTGATTAATTCAAACAGTATTCTTACTTAGTCAAAGCACTAGAGCCAAATGGGGTGATTTCAATCACACCTTTACTGGAACATTGATTTAGACTGGAAGGAAGCCTTGAGATAATTTCATTTTACATAAGAAAGTGTCTGAAGACTGAACTCTATCTCCTCCTATTTTTTCCACTTTTTTCCCCAGGTTTCTCCATGAACAATCCAGAAGCATTCACATACAGCTTTTCCCAAGAGTCCTCATTCCAAAACATTCACTTCTTTTTTTTTTAACCCCTTAACTTCTGTGTATTGGCTCCTAGGTGGAAGAGTGGTAAGGGTGGGCAATGGGGGTCAAGTGACTTGCCCAGGGTCACACAGAAAACATTAACTTCTGGTGGAATCTAGACTAGTCATATGCAATACATTATACAAGGGAGATAAATACAATTGAGGAAATTGAAACCCAAAGAGGCTGAGACTTGCCAATAACATAGAGCAATTAATTGCAGCACCACCAATTGCATTCTTTGGGGCTCCCTCCATTGATTGTGTCTCTAACTTGAGAATTTGCTCACTAGCTAAAAAATTAAAAAACACAGCCATCTGGGACATGGCAAACCTTGAACTAGATATTAACAAGAACCATCAGAATAACTTGTTCACACTTTGTAAAAGGATAAAGTAGTGTAAATATGCTTTTGCATTTCATTTAACAAACATTAACATCCTGCCATCTCTGCTCCTAGGATTTCATTGACTGGGATGGGATATAGGAAACTCTTCTTCCATAAAATTTACTTGTTGTCATTATTGTTATTCAGTTGTTTCATTCATGTTCAACTCTTCATGACCCTATCTCAGATTTTCTTGGCCAAGATACTGGAGTAGTTTGCCATTTCCTTCTCCAGCTCATTTTATAGATGAGGAAACTGAGGCAAATGCAGTTATGTGACTTGGCCATGGCCACACAACTAGTAAATGGTTTGAGATTGGGTTTGAACTCAGGAAAATGAGTCCTCCTGACTCTATACTGGGCACTCTATCCACTGTACCTCCTATTTTAGTTTAGGAATATTAATTTAATAGCTGTATGGAAAGAGGAAGCATTTTTGGCAAGCCTCTTAATTAAGATGCTACTGCAATAGTAAAAGTGTGAGATAATGAGAACCCAAACTAGGGTGATAATTGTGTGATTAAAAAGAAGGGAACTGTCAATGGTAGATATAATATAGAAGAGTTTCCAGTTGAATAAATTGGAGTAGATGACCTCTGAAATCACTTCCAGATCTAGATCTATGAGCTGAAATTCTGAGGCAGTTTTGGGAATAATCAGATTGGACAATACACTCTTAATTTTTTCTTTTTTCTCCTGAGCTCTATTCCTGCATTATTAATTGCCTATTGGAATCTTCATCTAGAGATCCTTTTGCTAACTTCAGCATGTCCAGAACAAAAGATATCTTTCCCCCTGATCCTGTACTTCCTGTAAGGTTTCTTATTTGTGAGGAGAGTACCATCATCTGTCTATTCATCTAGATTCATAACCTTAGAGTAATACTCTCTCTTCCCTCTTCCTTTGTTCTCACATTCAATTATTTCTCAGTTCTATCTAGTCTTGTCAATTCCACTTTCACATTTCTACCATCTGCCCTCTTCTCTCTTCCAACAAGGACACTACCCTAGTTTGAGCTACTATCTCCTCTTTCCTGATTCATTCCAATAGCATCTTCTAATTAATCCTCTTATTTCTAGGTGTTCACTTCTCTTATCTGCAATCCATATAATTGCCAAAATAACATCAAATCATACTTTGTTCCTGCTCAAAAACTTTTAGTGGCTCATTATTGCCCCTAGGATAAAATGCTTATTCCTCTGCCTGGCAGTTGAGATTCTCCAAAATCTGGTTCCCATGTGCCTTTCCACACTTATTTCACATTATTCCTTTTTATATACTTTATGTCTTGGTCAAAGTGTACTACAAACTGACATTCTCTGAATTCAACATAGTGTTGCCCACTTCTGTGAATGGGTACAAGCGGATCCTCTTTTCTGTAATATATTCCATTCTCTGCTCTACTTTGCAAACTCCTTAATTTCTCTCAGACTATAGATGTGCGCTTTCCATGTGAATATGGCAAATAACATATTTAAGAGAAAAGACTTGATGAGAGGAAACATGGATCGATAACTTAGGAAACTTGCCCACTTCTCTCCAATGGAGACTGTTATTCTTATCTTAAGAGGAGCAGGAGGGGACAGCTAGGTAGTTTTGAGAGCCATTGAAAGCCAGGCCTAGAGACAGGAGGTCCTAGGTTCAAATCTGGCCTCAGACACTTCTGTAATCAGGGAAGAAGAGAAAGGGGTTGCAAACAGGTAAAAGAGAGGATTTTGCAAAGAGAGGTTTGCTGGACTTGACTACATGCTGTGGATTTGGTGATGTTGAATTCTGGAACATGGGGAACAAATAAAAGTGAACACCAGCAGTTACTGGGGCTGTCTCTTTGACTTCCTGTTGCAAAGACAGTCTTGAACTGGAACTTGCTCTCTATTTGAGGAGGTTTTGGTTTCTTATTGCCTGAACAACTCTGGTGTTCCTATATGGAGAAATCCTTCATTCCTTGAGATCCAACAGGGTTTCCTGTCTACTGAGAAAGTGTTCCTTTCTGCTCTGAAGATTTGTGACTGGCAAGCCAATACAACTGCGAATGGCATATTAGTAGCCATCTTAGGCCTAACCCTGCTAGAGTTGGACCCTAACCTAAAGGGTTCACCCAAAAGTTACTGAGAAAACCTATTTATCCTGAAAGACTAATCTGGGAGGATTAATAGTGTCAGGTAGTCAGATAGCTGGGGAATTTAGACAGACAGAGTAGGGATTTAAGAAGCTAGAAAGAAAATGAAGAAATCTTCATGTGGACATTGTAGCAGGTGGAAAATTAGCTAGACCCCTTAGAATTAGGGAGACCTAATTCATTAATCCTCCTCTCCATCACACTGTTTTAAAAAAATAAACCTATCCTGTTTTTAAACTCTGTCTGATAGTTTGTGCAGTGTACTAGTCGATGTGAGAAGGCTCACAGGCCTTCTCTGTGTGTTACCAAGGAATCAACTAAACCTTGGTACCTTGTCATTATCAACATTAGCCATTAAGAATATATACATATTTTACTTTCTAGCTGTGTGACCCTGGGCAAGTCATTTAAACCCCCATTGCCTAGCCCTTACTGCTCTTTTGCCTTCGAACAAATACACAGTATTGATCCTAATATGGAAGGTAAGGGTTTAAGGAAAAAAAGAGGAACAGAAGGATGGGTGATCCAGCTAGCTACTCTCTAGGGGAGACAGATAGATACAGAGACAGAAAGACAGAGTCAGAGAGAGAGAGAACCACTCTTAGCTGAGGAGTAAGAAAGCAAGCTAGACATAAGGAACATGTTGAGGTTCTGGCTTCCCCCACAGGTTATTTTTTTTAACTTAAATTTGTTTTTTATTTTCTTATTTGGTACATGAATAAACTCAGGCAGTCTTTTTCCTTTTTTTCCTACCCCTCTCCCCATTAGAGAAGGCATAATTTCACTAAAAGGTACATGTATATATAAAGCTATTCCTTGCTTATTTTTTTCTTAAATCATTACCTTCCATCTTTGAATTAATAGTGTGTTTTGGTTCCAAGGCAGAAAAGGGATAAGGGTTAGGCAATGGGGGTTAAGAGGCTTGCCCAGGGTCACACAGCTGGGAAGTGTCTGCGGTCAGATTTGAACCTGGGACCTCCCGTTTCTAGACCTGGCTCTCAATACACTGAGCTACCCAGCTTCCCCCCTCACCCATCTTTCTTAAAGAACTCCAGTACTGACTCCTATAAAGACTCTGAATGCCAAAATGGAACAATTCTCTTTAAGAAAACATATTTGCTAAAACAACAACAACATACAAATAAAGAAGTTTTCTTTCCTCATCTCCAATCAAAAGCTTTCAGTTACCTATTTCTTTTTCTTAACTATAATATATTTTTTCCAGATTGCTTAATACAATTTTTTAGTATTTGCTTTCTGATATTTTGCAATCCATGCACACACTCTCTCCTCATCCCTCCCCATTAACCAAGAAAGCAGGTAATATGATATGGATTATACATATATAATCATATAATACATATGTCCTGTTCATCATGTTGTAAAAGAAGAAATTTTGTTTTCATAAGAGAAAAATTCATGAAGGAAATAAAGTGAGGAATGTTATGTTTTAATCTGCATTCAGACTTCTATGGCAGTGGATATCCTTTTTTTTCCTTCATGAGTCTCTTGGAGTTGTCCTGGATCCTTTCCTTGTTGATAATAGTTAAGTCATTCACTGCAGAATATCATACATTATTGTTGTTACTGTGTTCAACATTTGCCTGGTTCTGTTCATTTCATATAAGTTCTTTCCAGGGTTGCTGTTTTTATTTTTTATCATTTTGTTTGTCATTTCTTATGGCACAACAGTGTTCCATTGCTAGTATATACCACAACTTGTTCACTCATTCCCCAATTGATGAACTTCCCATAGTTTCCAATTCTTGGACTACCACAAAAAAAAAAAAAAAAAAAGAGCTTCTAAAAGTATTCTTGCATGGGTAAGTTCTTTCCCCTTAACTTTAATCTCTTTGAGATGCAGACCTAGTAGTGGTATTGCTAGATCAAAGGGTATGAATATTTTTATGGCCCTTTGGGCATAGTTACTCTAGAATGGTATCTCTAGAATGGTTGATATCAGTTTGCAGCTGTACCAGCAGTGTATTTGTATCACAAGTTTTTCTACATCCCCACAAACATTTATCATTTTCCTTTTTTTTTGTCATGATAGCCAGTCTGAATTTGCATTCTCTAATCAATAGTGCACTGGAGCATTTTTTTCATATGACTAAAGATAGTTTTAATTCTTCATCTGAGAATGTCCTGTTCATATCCTTTGACCATTTGTCAATTGGGAAAGGTTTTGTATTCCTATAAATTTGACTCAACTCTCTTTCTTTTGAGAAATTAAGCCTTTGTCAGAGAAACTTGCTATAAAGATTTTTCCTAATTTGTTGTTTGCATTTAATCTTGATTGCATTGCTTTTGTTTGACCAGAATTTTTTTTATTTCACATAGTCAAAGTTATCTATTTTACATTTCATAATGTTCTTTAAGTCTTGTTTTGACCCAAATACTTTCTTTACCCATAGGTTTGACAGGTAAACTATCTTGTGCTCTCATAATTTGTTTATGGTGTCACTATTTAGTTCTTTTTAAAAAACCCTTACGTTCTGCCTTAGAACCAATACTGAGTGTTCTAAGGCAGAAAAGAGGTAAGGTTTAGGCCTGTGTTGGCAAATCTATGGCATGTGTGCCAGAACATGCTGGAGGGGGACTGCTCCCTTCCTCTTCTCCACACGAGCCTGAGGACATGCAACCGAATAGGAGTGCTTCCTCCCTACCCTGTCTGGGGCAAGGCAAGAAGGTTCACATGCAGCATAAGCACCAATAAACAAATTGCAATTTGGGCATTTAGTTTCTAAAAGATTCACCAACACTGGTCTAGGCAATAGTCTTAGTATCAATCTAAAACATAAGAACAGCAAAGGCTAAACAATTGAGGTTAAGCGACTTGTTCAGGGTCATTTTGTTTTTAAATCATGTATCCATTTTGACTTTTCTTTGCTATATGGTTTGAAGTGTTTGTCTATGCCTAGTTTCTGCCATATTATTTTCCAATTTTCCCACCAGTTTTTGCGAAACTGGGAATTCTTCTTCCAAAGGTTTGATCTTTGAGTTTATCAAACACTAGGTTACTATAGTCATTTACCATTTCCTATTGAATGCCTAATATTTTCCACTGGCCCTTCACTCTATTTCTTATTCAGTACCAAATTGTTTTAATGGCTGTTGCTTTATAATATAGTTTGAGATCTGCAACAGCTACGCTACCTTTCTTTATATTGTTTTTTCATCAATTCACTTGATACATTTTTCCAGATTAATTTTGCTATTTTTGTCAGCTCTATGAAACAATTTTTGGGTAGTTTGATTGGTATGGCACTGAATAAGAAAATTATTTAAAATGAGTGTCATTTTTATCATATTGTCTTGGTCTACCCATGAGCAACTAATGTTTTTTTCAAGTGTTTAGATCTGACTATTCGTGTAAAAAGTATTTTACTTTTTGTATGTGTGATCATATAGTTCCTGGGTTTGTCTTGGTTGATTCCCAAGTATTTTGTATTGTCTAAAGTTATTTGTAATGCAAATTTCCTTTCTATCTCTTGCTGCTGGGCTTTATTAGCAGCATAGGGAAATGTTGATAATTTATGTGGGTTTGTTTTATTTCCTGAAACTTTGCTAAAGTTCTTCATTGTTTTTATTAGGGTTTTTTTTTTTTTTGCTAATTCTCTAGGATTTTCAAAGTATACTATATTATCTGCAAAGAGTAATAATTTTATTTCCTCATCGCCAATTATAATTCTTTCAATGTCTTCATCTATTGCTATAGCTAGTATTTCTAGTATAATAATGAATACTAGTGGTGACAATGGGCATCCTTGCTTCACTACTGATCTTATTGGGAAAGCTTCTAGCTTATCTCCATTATGGATAGTGATTGATAATAGTCCCTACATGTTTTTTTACTTCTAGACTTTCTTTTTTTCCCCCTCTCTCTTCCTTGAAACTGGTACAAAACAGAATCCAGAACTGCATGTGAGTCTCCCAAGAAGCAAGAATGAGAAATGGTACTTTATTCCAAAGCTTTTGCACCAACTCTGTCATGTATACATTCACTATTCTCTGTACTAATTAGATGAGTCTCGGGCAAAATGTTTTAGGCATGGGTGGAAATCTGAGTTATAAGAGTTTAACTCAGGTCTCATTGCCTCTAGGAAATTTTTCTTGATCCCCTCAGTGGTTAATGATATTTTATTCATCAAATTAACTTATATTTACTCATCCGTGTACATGTAACAGCCTCTCAATAGAATATAAGCTTATTAAAGGCAGAGATTATTTCATTTTTTAATACTATGGAAGTATATGCTTTCTGAACTTTGAGGTGTACAGCCTATAGTTCCATTCTGTAATGTATGTTGATTAAGCTATACATTATTGTCTTATGACAAAAAGTATAAAATATAAGCTATTGTTGTTATTACTATTTTTTAATGAGTAATTATTTCACTTAGAACACATTTTTGAAGCATAATATATTTATAATTCCAGGACTGAATGTCATGTAGTGGTTTTAGCCACATAATATTAGCTGTAAACCACATGAACACCTATTGCCAGTCAGGTAAGAGTTTTTATTTAACATTATAGATATCATTCTCTTCTAAAATGAAACTAAAGTAGCTCAGATAAGTCATCCATCACATCCCTACAACTGTTCTCCTGGATACAACTCAGAGACCAGGTAATTGGAATTTTTCCTACTCCCTTACCCCTGCAAAGAACAGACCTATGTATGTGCCATGGGGAATTATAAAGAGAGATGAAGATGCAAGCTGTTTCCCTAAAGAGCCTATGACCCAATGAATAGTGGAGACAGGATGAAAGTTTATTTATATCAGCTAAAGAAAAATGTACAGAAGTATGCATACTAAGTATGTGGGGCATGGGGGTGGATTAAATTGCAGAGATTGGGAGAGGTCAGTTGCCGCTACTGGAGTCATTGAAGTGACTGGAGCCAGATGGGATTAGTCTGGAAAAGTTTCTCTGGCAGAACCTAAAGAGAGTTGGAACCAGGGGCGGGAGGGACATGTGCCATCAATAGGAGTTATTTATTAGGCTCTGAGTTCCCTCTTTGAGGCTGGGAACCTCAAAGGGATTGAAGATATGGCACAAGCACACACAGTTTGTAGGTGAGCCTAAAGTGCCATATATGGCTGTAAATTTATAACCCTGGTAGCCACATGTCCACCACCACCAGAGGGCTAAATCATGCAGAACAAGGTTGTACAGTCTTTCAGAGTCAGCAAAGGAGAGACGTGTTTTCAGAATCAGAGGATCACAGAAACCTTTAGTTTGAATGGACCTCAGAGGTTATCTAGTCCAGAACACAAATTCAGTTGAATGAATGAATGAAAAAAGCATTTGGTAAGGATTTTTTTGTTTGTCTTTGTCCAATTGATTCAGTCATGTCTGACTCTCTGTGACCCTGTTTGGGATTTTCTTGGCAAAGATATTGGAGTGATGTGTCATTTTCTTATCCAGCCCATTTTTTTACAGATAAGGAACTGAGTTAGATAGGGTTAAGTGACTTGTCCAGGGTCACACAACTTAGAAAGAATCTGAGGCCAAATTTGAGCAGATGAGTCTTCCTGACTTCAGGTCCTGTACTTTATCCACTGTGCTATCTAGATGCTCAGGACTTCCTGTATCAAATATTATACCAACTCCTGGGAATAAAAATACAAAAACAAATACAATCCTTGCCCTCTAGAATCTTAGATTCTATTGGGGGAGCCAACATATAAAGAGGCTCCAGAGAAGATGCCTTTGATCTAGAAATTTACAGGAGAGGAAGGGGAGGGGATAGGGGAATAGATTGATTTATCTACTTCATTTTCCATCAAGGGAAAATGACAAAAGATTTTGGTTGTAGAACTGAAGTGGAGTTTGGAGAAGGAAAGAAGGATATATACATGGCATCAAGGAGTTAAGTCTATGCAGGAGATATGGAGAGAGCAGATAGTAAAATATTTGGGGCTTTCCTAATATAGTAGGCCAGGAGAGATAGTCATTAATCAGGACATTAGAGCCCCATAGCAGAATTCTCAGAGTTCCAGACGTTCTTGCATGTACCTATAAAGGAATCTCCTTTAACACATCAACAAGTGTGAAAGGGCAGCAGTGTGAGTGTTTTCTATGACCCTATAGATCACAATCCATCTGTGTCTTCTTACAAGAAGCTGTTCTTCTGCATGCTGTCCCAAGAGCACACTCCATGGGGTCCACTTCACTTGGTGGAAGTGAGGAGTTATCTTTCTTCTTTCTTCCTGAGAGTACCAATGAGGCTTACTGGCTGTCCATAAGTTATCCTCTCCCTCTTAGCAAATGCCTACCTCAGCTTATTTCTCAAACATACATTTCTTGGATGATATCATTTATTCTGGTTATATGTTGTAGCCTCTTTACAAAATCCATCATATACCACTCATGCTCTCAAAGTGATATTCACAAAAGATATTCAGGTATTTATTGATAGGTACTACTGGCCAATCACTTTTATCAACACAGAGACATTTTACAATGTAATTTATCATATGCTTGGACTACAGTCCCAGAGTAAACAAAAACCAATGGACTCCAATAATTCTTAAGAACATTATATAGTTTAAAAAAAAAAAAACAACTTTACTTGTCATCTTAGACTCAAAACTGCACACTGGTTCCAAGGCAGAAGAGTGGTGTGGGATAGGGAATTGGGATTAAGTGACTTGCCCAGGTTCTGAGAACAGATTTAACCCAAGACCTCCTGTCTACAGGCCTGGTTCTCAATCCACTGAGCCACCTAGCTACCCTTTAATATAGTTTTTTAATTACATCAGCAGGATGGGTTCAATTTGAATACAAGAGGGCAAAAAGGAAGGTAAAGATTTTCACATCAAAAAACTAATAGAGAAGGGAAACATCAAAGGATGGACATCAAATTACATAACAAACTGATCAGCAAATAATAGGGGATTCAAGTGAAATGTGCAGACAGAATAAAAACTAACAGAGAGCAGAAAGTTTAAAATAAATATCTCATTTCTTTGACGACTCTAGCTAGTTTATGTGACTAGCTATCTTAAGGAAATAGTGGTCATAAAGTCGATAGAGAAGTTCTCTCACCATATATTGATATACCAATTTAAATCTTTGGAGATTTTAGCATTCTTGGACCTGTACCCATACAGTTCTAGTATATTTGCTTTTTAAATACACCTTTATATCATTAGGAAGTTTGGATGAATCTTTGTGTCACTGAGGTCCTTTAAGGAGTTTGCAGCCTTCTAAAATCAATTCAGTATCTGAAATTTGAAATTTCAATATTTCCAGAGCATGGTCATCCAGTCTTCACCTGAAAACCTCTTCACAGGCAGAGCTCACTACCTCCCCAGGTGGCCAAATAAATTTTGAGAGCTGTTGTAAGAAAATTTGTCCTTATACTGAGGATAAATCTGTCTTAGTGAATAATAAATAAATCATTCATTGTACCTAATTTTGTCCTTTGGGGATCAAGCAGAATACATCTTTTTCACCAATGATATGGAAGCCTTTCAAATACTTAAAAATAGCTATCAAAAACTTTCCTAAAATATAGTTCCCTGTTCAAACTAAAATACTACAGATTGATCAGGGCAAAATTTAGCATGAATACCATCTTCCTTTTTCTGGACAAAGCATGTTATATAATGCATCCTAATTTTCTCTCCATAAACACCTAAGTAAAATGCCTCTCAAATAATAGTTTTATATTGGTGTAGGCTATAGCTAGTCAATTTCACAAATATTACTCTTTACCAAAATCAAACTTGCAATGGTCTAGAATCTAGAGAAAAATCTTACATCCTCACAGCTATTTTGAACAGCAAGAGTCTAAGATGAGGTAAGAAACATTCTTCCTTAACAAATGGATCTATTTTTTTTTTATAAATGAGTCATACATTAAGTGACTTTCCACCAAGTTACCAGCCCCAGCAAGCATTGTGATGACTTATCATAGAATCACAGATATGGATTGTGAAGGGACCTCAGAAGCCAGGCAACTCTCTCTCTTTTATTTTATAAAGAAACTGAGACTTACTGAGGATATGTGACCTGTTCAGAATCTTCCAAGTAGATAATCAGAGGTGGGATTTGAACTCCTAATACATTAACTTCAGAATTACTGTTCTTTCACCTTTTTTATCATTAGCTTTCTATCCATTTTTCACCATCACTTAAAAAACTTATACAGTTTCTTATAAGATAGGAACGGGGAATATATTCTAGATGGGTATAATAATTTAGAGGCCAGAAGAAGAGCAAGGGATAAGCATGTTGTGTTGTTAGTTTGGAAGAGAGAGGCTAGGCCATTTTAACAAGGATGTCCTGAAAGAAAAAGGAAATTAGGTGAACAAAAGAGAGGATGATATAAGATTAGGGAGTTATGAAGTCCATTAACAAGGATTTTGCGTTGGTATTACTCATACACTCTATCGGCCATTAGAGCACCATTTAAAAAAAAAAACTAGAATATTTAATCTTAGTTCTCCTTTCTTTCTTTCCCTCCTTCCCTCCTTCTTTCCTTCCCACCTTCCTTTCTTCTTCTCCTTCCTCCTTCCTAAGAACTTGAAGATTCACAAACATGAATATTTCCATATGTAAAGAACAGAAAAAGAGGATCATAAATGAAATTGTAAATCTCTATTACATATAATATTTTTTATTGACTAAGAAAATTTTTCCATGGTTACATGATTCATGTTCTTTCCCTCCTCTCCTCCCACCCCCTCCCATAGCCAACACACAGTTCCACTGGATTTTACATTATTGATCAAGACCTATTTTCATATTATTGATATTTGTACTAGGGTGATCATTTAGAGTCTACATCCCCAGTCATATCCCCACCGAACTATATTACATATGCCTTTTAAAGAATTTATATTAAATTTAAAACAGTAGCACCAATACTGTTCTGCTTTTCTATCCTCCTTCTGAACTTCTTTTTGCTCTCTTCTGTGTTTCCATTGATGTTTCAATGTTACACTTTTCCTTTTTTCCCTTTATTTCTTTTTTTTTGCCTAGTCTCATAGTTCCCCCAAAACCTTCTCTTATTAAAAAAAAGGAATTATAAAAAAGGCATAAAAATTAAGGATTGTCAAGCAAAACAAATTAATATATTGGACCTTGTGCACTCATGTCTTTGCCAAGAAGGGGGAGACATCTTTCAACATGAATGTTTTGTTGTCAAAATTGATCATTGCATTCATTTATCATAAATCTTAAGTCTCAAAAGTTTTCTTTTACCGTGTAGTTATCATATGAATTGTTGTTCTGGTTCTGCTCATTTCACTTTGCTTCAGTTAATAAAAACCTTCCCATATTCCTCTTAACCAGTAATTTTTTGGTCATTTCTTAAAGCATAATAATATTATATCATCCATTTACCAATTGATGGGAACTTACTTTTCCCCAGTTTTTTGCTACAATAAGAAATACTACTAAAATAGTTCTGCACATATAAACACTTCCCTCTTGTTCCCTCTTGTTAATACCTGAGTTAAAGAGAACTACTAAAATAGTAATAATAAAGGATCATTAATGGAGGAAAGAAGAGATTGTAATCTGGGGTCCCTCATAATTCCCAGGTACTGGAGTAACTAAGCAGGGCAGAGAAGGACAGGGTTAAATAGTCTCATGGGAGGCTCTGCATGGAAAAGCTATTACTTAAGTTGTTTCACAGAACAACCAAAAATCCACAGAGGATACTAGGGAGCCTGAGAAGGGCAAGATCTCCCTCAGAAATTTTGTTATTCGGGGAACAAGCAGGACCAGGTCATAATCAATTTCAGGACATATGCTTAGTGCTATTGCCATTGGGTCAAAGGATATGTGTATACCTTTAAGTGGCATCTTGAGTATGATTCCAGATTATTGTCCAGATTGGGTGGATCAATTCAAAGCTCCATTAATAGTGTGTGTAGTGCTCTTGTTCTCCCACAGTTTCTCCCACATTTGTCATTTTCCTTTTTTGTCATCTTTGCCAGAAGAATAGGTGTGAGGTATTGCCTTAGAGATTTTAGTTGCACTAATTTGGAGAATGTTTTTATATGGTTGTTGACAGTTTTCATTTCTTATTTTGATAACTGCCTGTTCACATTTTTCACCATTTATCTATTTCTCTTATTTATTTGTATCATTTCCTTATGTATAGTGGCTATCAGTTTTTAAAGATATTTCCTACAAAGATTTTTCCCCCTTAGGTCACTGTTTCCCTTCTAACCTCACTACATTGAGTTTGTCTCTCCAAAAACTCTTAAATTTTATAATCAAAAATGCCAATTTAATCTTTTTATGATCTCTATCATTTATTTAAGTACCTTTCCCTTGTCATAAATGCAAAAGACTTCTCCTTTCATCCTCATCCAATTTATGATATGATATTTAAATCATGATTTCATTCAGAGTTTGTTATGTTATATCTTTGTCTGATTTTAAAAGTAAAAGATATTTTGCACTTGATCTTAGTCAAAAGGCTGAGAAGCAATTAAGAGATATTTTATAAATGCTAACCGAAAGTTTTTGGTTTTCACACTGCAGAGATGAGAGATGATTTTGAGTCTCTGGCTCCCATAGTATCTTCAGAAACTGAACCCAAGATTTAGTTGTGGTGTGTTTGCTCCAGGCAATGAGGTAAGAGGCTGAAAGAGAAAGGGTGGGGTTTCCCCCTACCCCAGATCTCAGGTGGAGTTTCTAGGGCTCACAGTTAGCAAAATTCTCCTTTCATTTATAAATGGAGTATGTTTGCTCTGGAAGAAACTGAGAGGATAAATATGGAATGCCACATTTGCCACGATGTTATTTTTGCAGTCTCTCTTCTGATTATACCTTCAGTTCAAGTCTCTTCTTTTTTTTCCCCCACCCTCTGTTTTATTCAGACATTTCTCCTTTAAGCATTCACACATATATGTATCCATGTATTGACTTAGAGCCATTTTCAAATTGAATCCTGTGGTCTTTCATGGAAATACAAAAAGGTCTTCAGTTCTGGATGGTCCCCTTGCATTTTTTTTAATTTTATTTTTTAATTTTGTTTAAACCCTTAACTTTTGTGTATTGGCTCCTTGGTGGAAGAGTGGTAAGGGTGGGCAATGGGGGTCAAGTGACTTGCCCAAGGTCACACAGCTGGGAAGTGTCTGAGGCCGGATTTGAACCTAGGACCTCCCATCTCTAGGCCTGACTCTCAATCCACTGAGCTACCCAGCTGCCCTGTCCCCTTGCATTTTCGCAGTGATGGTCATAGGAAAGGGGCCATGGGATGCCAAAATGACATTTGTTTAGATAATACATAAATGTTTAGTTGTTGGTGCTATACATGTGAATTCCTTGTCCAGTGAGTAAGTAGACATCCTAAGATACAAAGTGAATATATTGATCTTTACATTCTCTCTATAAATGAAATTATAAGATAAGAGGAAGTTTAAGCCACTTGGAAGGATGGCTCATGCATCCTTCAAAAGGTAAAAGAAAGGATTTGGTTTTATCATTAATCTTGTGGCAGCAAGAACAAAGTTTCTATAAATGTTTCAGTGATTCTCCTTTTATTGGAATCTGGCTTCCTTGCACTATAATAAATGTGAAGAACATAATGAAAATAAATTCTCTACCTTGTATTGTTGTTTACAAGAGAAGAAATCTAGTTAGTTTTCCTGACTAACTGTTTAGCATGAATTGAAATGGGCAGCATAATTAGCATGTCATGTAGCATGGTTTTATGTGAAGATCCTTGGTTGGTCAAAAATGGTGCAAAGACTCACTAATGAGAGGGACTGGGTGGGACCTCTGTGTCATTGGGAAGTTTGTGTGGACTTTGTGTCATTAAAAGTTTGGTTTTTTTTTAAGGAGTTTGCAGTCTTCTAAAGTCAGGTTAGCAGTGGGGAGCTGACTCTTTAGTATTTCCAGAGCATGGTCATCTCACATTCAAGTGAAAACTTCACTGCCCAGGTGCCCAGTTATACTTTTGGAGAATAACTGTGAAGAAGTTGGCCATTTGAATTGACTACTCTGATAACCAAAGACAATAGACTGAATGATTTTTACTCCTTTTCCAAAATATCTATGAAAAGAATGCAAATGGGAGAGGAAAATATAGTCCTGTGTAATATATATGTGACTTCCCACTGAACTTATGATAAAAAAAAAGTCAATTGACATATATTTTTACTTGTCACCTGAGCAAAGGAGTGTGGTAAGGCATTGTGGGAGATGCAAATAAGTATGTTTTACCATGCCTGCCTCTGAGAAACCTACATTCTAGTTATGGAGATAAGACATGAACACAAAACCATAAGCATTTATATGGAGCCTATTTTTAAAAAATAGGGACCAGTGATTTCACTGGTTCAGGGAGCTCCCAGTATGGAATTCTGTATGTCAAAGCATATTAGAAGTCATTCTTCACTTCATAGTTTAATAGAATCCTCTAAAATGTAGACATTATGCCTAGGATCATACAACTAATAAATATCAAAAGCAGGATCAGGGTCAGCTTCATGGCACAGTGGATAGTGCCAAACCTAGAGACAGAAAGAACTACCACTTATTGTGTGTCCTCGGGTAAGTCATGTAACCTCTGTTTGTCTCAGTTTGCTACTATCTAAGATCTGCCTGACTCTGAAATTGGTACTCAAGTTCCTCTGCCTATTGCTTTTTTTTTTATCAAAGTAGATGGAAAGGTTAAATTGAATCAATATAAATGAAGCCAAAATAGCCACCTAGAAGTGAAAACAATGAAATAGATATAAAACTCAATAATTATTGGAGCATACATTTTTCTTTGTTACAAATTCAAATCAAACTAAAAAATTTTCACGCAAAAATGTTTGGCAAAATGGAGCAAGACAGGACTTACCATTTCTACTTCTGTCAGTTATTAAAATTTTACTAAAGTAATTTATAAAAAGGTATAAAATATGCAAATTCATATTAGAATTAAGCATATATAAAATTTCAATTCAGCACTGTTTGAAAGGGAATTATGTTTCAAGGCTCCTCTTGGCTGAATTAATCAGACCAAAAGCAAAACATTTTCTGAATGCTTTTAGTGTCAGGGAAAAGACACATAGTTTGGCTCTCTTGGACAAAGTCTTGGTCTAATGATGTGGGCGAAAAAAATGACAAAACTCTAGGAACTGAAGTTTATTTACTGTAAAAATTAAGCAAATCAAATGTTCCTAGAGAGAAGGAATTTGCCTTAAACTTTGGAATCTTCTTTTTCAGTATAGAAATGGAAAAAACCTTGAGCTTTTATTCCCTTGGATTTTTATCCCACCTTTATTTGAGTTGGCATACTAACCTTTCTCGCTAAGATTCTTGCCTATCTCTTTAAGCAATGAAAGTTAGATTGTCAGTTAAAATATATTTCAATGCTGAGACCTGGGATTCTTCCTGTTATTTAATAGAGATCAAGTGGTAAAGGCACAGCTGGATCAAGGGATAGATATGGTATGCTACCATCTCTGGCATGCTACCAAGATACCACAATGAGGAATATTTATTAATAATTTTTTGGTGGAGAGGAGTTAGTAGATCTGAGATTTCATTAGTATAAAAATCTCTGAGTGCTTCCCTAATTCATATGGGCAACTGTTCTGCAAGTTAGTCTTTGAGAGTGATTTGAGACCACTTATCTAGGGTCACACAGTCAGTGTATGTGAGAAACAGGAGATGAATGAGGAGTGTGCTGGCAAATATTAGCTTTTGGAATGGGGGGGAATATATATATATATATATATATATATGCATATATATACATACATACATGCATGCATGCATGCAGGCATATCGGGTATATGGATGTTCCAGAAAGACTAGAACCTCTGATGTGAGAGCTTGCTGAGCTCTTTTCAGGGCTGCTCATGTATCTTTAGTGTCCAACTTTCACCCAACTCTCACCTGTGACTCCAAGAAACTAGCATGCTCAGCAGGCAAATGCCAATAAAAGTCATCTTGGCAGATGGGTTAAACCAGGTTGAAGGAAACTGAGAGGTCTCAAATCCATTGATGAGTTGGGCAGTGGGGGTGGGGAGGAGAGATGTCTACCCCAAGCATGTTAAGACTTCCCCCAGAAGAATGGGCAGAAGAGAACAATTTGTTCCAGTGGTCATGAAAGTGGTGAAAGCTGGCACTGTGAAGCACTTAAAGCTTGGTCAGACATCAAAGTCTCCAAGGTCATTCATTTCTTCCTGGGTCATTGACAGTCATCCTGACTTGTCTTGTCACTGGACTTTGAGGACCCTGGAAGGAGAGAGATTGATGACTTTGTGCAATTGTGCCTTACATAAATCCAATTTATGTACAAGTCAAATGACATCACCCCATGATGTCATTAGTCCTCTTTGAAAATGAAGGGCAAACAATAGCAGCTACCCTACTTAGACCTTAATTACCTCTTGTCTAAAACTATCAGTCAGTCACTAGACATTTATTAAACACTTACTACTATGTTTGTGCTTTGTATATGCTTCTGTGAATACATGCTTTTTCCCCAGATGAAGATAAGTCTAAGGGCAGAATCTATTTCATTTTTTCTTTGTATTCCCAGAGGCTAGCACCAATCCTAGGCAGCTAAGTGGTACAAGGAATAGAGCTTTGGCCCTGGAGTCAAGGAAACTCAACTTCCTGAATTCAAGTCTTTCCTGAGACACTTACTAGATGGGTGACTCTGACAAGTCACTAAACCCTATTTGCCTCCATTTCCTCATCTGTCAAATGAGCTAGAGAAGGAAACAGCAAATCACTCTGCCAAAAAGGGTCACAAATAACTAGACACGACTGAAAGAACAAAACAATAACAAAAAGCAGAGAGTCTGGTATATAGTAAGCACTTTATGAATGCTTACTGATAGATTAATTTACTAGTTGTGTGGCCTTGAGCAAATGCCCTTTTGGTATTGGGAAGGTAACTCAAACTTCCCTAGCCTCAGTTCCCCTCATCCACAGAATGATACGATTGGGCAAGATCAGTCCAATTCTAAAGTAATGTTTTGGTACTACTACTAAATAACTATGTTCAAAATATCGTTTTTTCTTTATTTCATCTTTTTAATTTCAGTTTTTAAGTATTGTGATGTACATAATTGTTAGAACAATAGCACATATAAAATTCATTTTTTAAAGTAAATATAGTAAATCAAAGATGCAACCTCAAAAGTTCCTTACTTATAGGGGTGTGCAATGAACCAAAAATCCATTTCTCAGGCCTTTTCCATGTTAAAATTTTTATGATTTCAGTTTCAACATAACCTACCTCAAGTTTCCTTTTTAAATTTTGGGATAGTTTCTATTAGTAATTTTAGGTAGAAAGAAGAGATCTGAATTTTCCCAAAAGCTTATAATGGTTTTCTTGATTTCAATAAAACTAAAAGGTTGGGTTAATGGCAGGTTTAAGTAAAGAATATGCCAAAATCTTTTTATTTAGTGATAGTGCTGGGGTGTTTATCTTCACTATTCCATTCAACATCAAAATGATTATGGCAATTTGCATAGGGAAAGAGTGTTACACTATGAAAGTAAATGCAACTTGTAGCTCAGGGCCCTACTTCAAGTGTGCACTTAGCTCCAATTTAATCCCCAAAGAGGTAAGCTGCATGTAATCCAATGTGGACACATCTCCCTTTGAAGGATAACATATATTTTAATTGGTTCATCTAGTGCAAAAAAGTTCATTACATCAGAGGATGATGCATCATTGATCACAAAAGCCACTTAAAATGAGTTTTCTAAGATTAAAAAGAGTTCTCAAATATGCTTAAAAAGACAGAGTGAAGCGTGAAGATTTAGTTCAAAAATAAACCTCAAGTTCTGAAAATAAACCATTGCCTATTTAAAGCAAAAGTTTTGAAGTTTTGCAAGTGAAGATTTAATTGCTTTCCACTTTATCAAAAAAGCGACAGGCCAAAGACTACTTATGATACTGAAAGCTAAGACAAAACTGTCATCAAAAATTCTATTTGAATTGGGTCTTGAACTATTAAGCCTTCTGGATACATGTGAATGGTGTAAGGATGGGATTTGTGCAAGGGGGATGGGGCAAAAGGAGCCAGAGAAGGAGTTGCTGACAGTTGGTGACAATTGAGACCAGAGACAATCCTGGCGGATTCTCGGGAGGAAGGAAGAAGAAGAAAGAAGAGAGGTCTTTGGGCAGATGACTGTGAGGAGAGAAGAGGAGGATAACCCAGCTCTGATCCAGTCCTGAGGGCTTCCTGAAGATCTTTCTTTGGAAACTGAAACCCTGATTCCCTGGTCAAAGCCATTCTATCACATCTCATCCATCAAGACTTCAACCATAGAGTGAGCTAAGTTTTTGGACTCCATTTTGGGAGCAATCTCTTAGTCTCCTTCTCCCATTGCCCAACCTTGCTGAGAGACCCCCTTTCAGTCAAAACTTACAATTATAGAAAAGGATAGAAACAGAAGGAGAAGGGGCAGGGGAAGAAGCCTAGGAGTGGGAACCCCAAAACGTTCCCTCCTAAGTGACAGACCCCATAGAAATAGAGAAGAGGGCACCCCAAAATCCCGCTGCCCTTCACACCTTTCCCCAATCCCTGAATTGCAAAAAATAAAAGCCATTTGTCAGTCAGATAGCATTCTAGAGTGCCTAAGAAACAACAAGGGAGAGGGGAACCACAGCTTGGTCTGGCTGCCTCCATCTTGAAGCCAGAAACCTCCCCCCCCCACTGTAAAATTAACTGATTGGGGGAGGTTTGTGTGAACCCCATCCTTATTCAGGATTGGATTGGGGTACCATATACCTCCTTTTAAAGGGAAGCCTTACCCCCAACTCCTGTGGGATGGCATGACCATCCAGGTCACCCAGGTCCAGGGTGACACCCCCTTAAAGTCTCCCAGTGAAATTTCATTGTATTTACTTATTTATGGATATACAGTTTCCCTTCAAAAAGAAGATAAGTGCTTTGAGGGCAGGCACTATTGTCATTTTTTCTGTTATCACTGAATCACAGTGTTATCACAGTATAATTCCTGACCAGAATATATAAATAAGGTGTGCTGGAGTGAATTAGCTTGCTTATTGCTCCTCTGGCTTTTAAGTGGTTAGTTGCCAGTCTTGCTTAAATGACAATACTACTTCCTGTACCCTATTCCTCCAACCTATACAAGAACTTCTGAACCGAAACCCTCTAGACTCACCTAGACCCATGTTGGCAAACCTATGGCATGTGCTAGAGTATGTTGGGGTGGGGTGCTCCCTTCCCCTTATCCATAACTGTCTGAAGACATTTCTCACATGACCTGCCCCTCTTTCCAGCACCCCAGTGGGAGTGCTTCCTCCCTCTCCTGTCTGGGGTAAGGTAGGAGGCTCACATGTGGCATGAGGGTTGCAGTTTGGGCACTCAGTCTCTAAAAGGTTCACCATCACTGCCTTAGACCAAGAGACAATAATCAGCATCACGGAAACTTCTTTTTTGCTAGGGGAGGGGAGTATTGTAGGATACAACTGTGCAAAGGAAATCCTGAGGAACACCTTGTACAATTTCAATTAAAAAAAAAAAAAAGCAAAATAATGACAAGCTCTAAGTTCCTATGGCAATCATGACCATTTCTTCCATTGTCCAAATCAGAAACTTGAAAAAATATAAATGCTTCTGCCCTGGGGTAGCTTTTGTCCTCTACAACCAATGTGGCAGCGTAGAAAATCCCCTGGATTTGATCAGAGAATTGGGGTTTGAGTCTTAGTTCTGCTGTCAACAGGTTGGTATAGCCTTATGCAAGTCATTTAACTTCACTAGGGGATTTATTTCCTCCTCTGAACAAGGAGGGGTTGATCCAAATCACTTTCAAGGACCCTTTCAACTCTAAATCTATGATTCTACATATATTGAATAGCCACCTTAATTTCACTGCTCATGAACAGAATACTCTCTGGTAGCAAGAAAGATTATATAAATCAGAGAAATGGAAAAATAGCTTAACTAGAATTAGGACCTTTGACAATCTGTTAGGCACTCACTAAGAGTTTATCTTCTTAAATTTCTTCATTTCCAATGACTCATTTTATCTGCTCTTGTTCAGACTAACATATGTGATATAGAATGACATTGCACACTCACTCAAACCTAAAACACTAGATGGAGGATAATTTTCTGTTCAGTAAATAAAGATGTTATCGAATTCATTGGCAATTTACCAAATGCTATAATATGCCAAAGTCCCAAGAGGATGGCAAACAGCAAATAATATTTTCCCTCACATGATCCCCCAATAAGATCTGAAAACCAGGGTAAAAGGAATTAAATCTGAGCATATAATTTCAGATGGAATGATATTGCTTTCTTCCCACAACATGCAAATAGAATGTGGACAACACCTAGAGTAGAAATATTCTTGATATGGATTTAATCGGGCTTACTCGTATTAGAGGAAGGAGCCTCATTTTCTGCCAACTCTGTAACATTCTGAAATGTTTTGCTACCCTCCATTTTGCCACAAAATAACGACTATGTGCTGTACTGGCAGTGATTCGATGGTCATAACCACTTAAATTATGAAGCAGGATCCCTTGACTGGTTGAATATTCACTAAGCAATGCCACAGGGACCCTAAACTTTCATATATTTCAAAAGAAATTCTGAATCAGGGGCAAACACAAAATTAAACAAAAACTTTAGTCCAGTGTTGAGGAAAGTCTAATTGCTTCTCCTCTTCCCCTCCCTGCTGTCCTGACTCTTCTGTGGTATGACACTTACCACCCTATGTACCTGGAAGTTTGTACTGAAGGGCAAAAGGCCACATTCCTGGAAAATCTGCCCAGAAAGAACCTGAAGTCTCACAAGTCAAGGTTTGCTTACCCAGACTAGGTCAGTCCCCTTGAAAAATCTATTAAGTTGAAAATATTTTCAATTTCATTCCTTTCCTGTCCATTCCATTCAGTTCACCAAACTTATTAAACATTTGCTATGTACAAGGCACTGTTGTTAGCTACAAAGATACAAAGACAAAAAAGGAAACTGCCTTTGCCCTTGAAAAGTTTATACTCTGTCAGAGAGATACATCAAGTAAACAAGTAAGTAACTCCAAATGTTTTTTTTTTTAAATGCATACAAAGTAATACAAAATAATTTCAAGGAGGGAAAGTGCTAATTACCAAGGAGATCAGGAGATACTTACAGAGCTGAGCTTTGAAATAGGTTAGGGATTTCGACCATTTGTGCAAAGGGAGATGGAATGTCATTTATAGGCAAGAGTCAAAAAATGCTTAGCAACTGGCTCCCTGGATATAAAACTCACAGAAGTGAGTTTTCTCTTTAATCAGCATTATTTATATTTTTCTCCAACACTTTTTTTAAGTCTAGACAACCACTAAAAAAAAGAACAAGCTCTCATTTGTAGCATTTGCTGATCATGTAATGCTCACACTGAAAATTTAACAATCAGCTTTCAGAAGCAGGTTAGAGCTGACTATTAGCGTACTCCAGTAATAGGAAAAAGCTAGCAAACCATTTTGACTAAAATGGATAGTTTATAAAAGACAATAATATTAAATTAAATAAAATTAAAAAGATAAGTGAGAGCTAAATTGTGGGAAGTTTTAAATTCCTAGCTGAATTTTTAAAATTTTATTCTAGTGGTGAAAAAGAGCTATTCAAGATGTTTTTCTGACCATAGACAAATGACCTTTGGTCAAATGCTGACTTATTCACTCCACAAGCATTCAATGAGTACCAAGGAATAGCTTTGACATTGTTCTATATGGTCTATGTAACCAAATTGCAATTTATTTATTCTTTTTATAATTTATTACATTATATAATATATAGTCATTATACTGTATCACACATATTGTATTATGTTTTAATGTATCACACACAAAATATACATCTATTGTATCATACACATATCCATAGATATTATGTATATGTTTATATATACACACATATCATATATAGTTATATTTGAATATATTATGGAAATATACACCCAGAGAGATTGTATAACATAGTGGATAGGGCTTTCAATTTGGAGTCAGGAAGACTTGAGTTCCAATCCTGCCTCTGACACTAAATTAGCTATGTGGTGAGAAGGAGTTTTTTACCCTCTGTAGGTCTCAATTTCTTCATCTGTAGGAGGTAGGAGGAGGAGGACTAGATAACCCCTAAGCTTTTTTCTGGCTCTAGATCTATGTCCTAACAACACTCTATGTAGATCCATCCATTTGTGAAACAGTTGGAGAGAGATAAAAGGCTTGCAATGCCTTCTGTCCCTTAAGGCATCAATGTTTTCTGGAGAACAATTGTATCCTTGCTTTGTGCCATGCGTGGTGTCCAGAACACTAATAGTTTGAGTCAGTTGTTAAAGGATAGTTACATTCCCTAAAAACAATGTTTCTTGTCTATATGGTATCAAATAACCAGCTTGACTAAATTTTTCCATTTTTCCCTCTGATTATTTCAACATCACATGGACACAGAGGCTGTCATACGAGCCAGGGGAAATGGGGGAAATGATGTGATAAGGCAGATAAAACAGGCCAAATAAAGCCACCCTTGGCCTGACTTGTTTATTTGAACATGGTTTTTATCCTAGCTTATCCAGATAATTGCCTCAATTCTCAACTTTCTTTGGTATGCTGTAATTGCTAAAAATTAGCAGAGATTTGACTTAACTTTATTTTACAGAGAACAAAAGAATCCAGAGTCACCCCCCCCCCCCAATTCATCTAAAATTGAAGGACCTGGAATTCACGCCAAACCTCATACTAGTAAATTTATGAACACAAAACCTCATTTGTGGGGCCTGAGGAAGTAGAGTAGAAAACAGATTTACCAAGTGTCAAATGTAGCCATTGCACGCAGAGCCTTGGGCCCTGGAAAAGCTATTGTGACTTAAGTCAATAACTATGTTGTGCCCGAGTGATTTAAGTCAATAGCTATGTTGTGTGGTAATTAATACCATTTTGGGAGGAGGGGAGGAGGAGGAGGCATTGGTGCTCTTGCTTAAAAAAAAAAAAAAAAAGATTTTGTTGTGAAAAATGGTTCATTCCTCAGGGCTTTCCCTGCTGTGACTTGCAATAAGCAGAGGATGAGAAACAAAAGGGGCCACATCCCTGGTGCTACGTGCAGTTGCAGTATAGTTTATGAAAGGACTGCCCTGGCTGACCGGGAGAACAATGTAAACAGTTTTTCAAAGCTAAAGCAGATGGCTTTCCATTGCCAGCTAGCCGGCTACACACGATCCTGAGTGGAGCCAAGAGAAGCAACAAGGATCCCACATCGGGGTAAGAGCAAAGATACCCCTCTGCCTCGGAGAGTTTCAGAGTGACACAGACATGAGACTACCAGGTACTGCATGATAATGGCAAGAAGTCTGGGTTTGGAGTCAGAAGAGAGGAGTTTGAGCCTGTCTGCCATCCAATATCTCTTTGTCTTTGGACAAATCCTTTCACTAAGCCTCAGTTTCTCAGCTGGGAATAAGGTAAAGATGGAAGGAAATGAATCTGCACCAAACAGGAAGGCAAGCCTTGGGGCCCCCAAGAAAAGGCTTGTCTAAGGCTTACTGGAAGACCATTTGACAAAAACCAGTTGAAACCATGAGCAGCAATGTCATAAATTCCAAAGCACAGCAGAATTGGTGAAACCAACACCAGAATGTGAGGCCAAGAGGGGTATCTAAGACATTCCTTCCTTTCTGAACTTGTCAGAAGAAACAGCCATCCCTGTAGACTGTCCCCAAGAGGGCAGGCAAGCCAGCCTAGACACTTTGAAGGAGAGACAGCAGGAAGAATGTACCCACCAAGTCAGTCCCCTGCTACTACCTCCCCTCAAACTCCAAAATTTAGGATTCTAAACCCCAAAGCCCCAGGAATAACAGCACCCCTCAGACTTGCTTCCAATGCAGCTTCCTCAGGCATCATCAAGAGAAGCAATACTCATAGGAATGCAACCTGGTAATTAAGGCTCTCCTTGGCAGACACAGCTGTTGAAGAGCAGAAAAAAGAAAATTTTCACCAACACAGACTTTGGAATGGTCAAATGACCCAATCTCATAAGCCAATAAAATTTTATGAGTGGGCATGACATTAAAACAGAAGCATTAACATCTGCTTTGCAATGATACTCCTAAGGACCCCTGGTCTTGCATCTGTCTTGCATCTGAAACCCCCTGTATATGTTCTCTCCTCCTTTTATAATCTGAACTCCTTGAGTACAAGGGCTGTCCTGCTTTTCTATTTGTATCCCTAGTACACACAGTAAGCACTTAATAAATGCTTTTTGTTGTTCAGTTGTTTCAAATGTGTCTGACTCTTCATGACCTCATTTGAGGATTTTCTTTTCTTTTTTTTTTTTAACCTTACCTTCCATCTTAGAATCAATACTGTGTATTGGTTCTAAGGCAGAAGAGTGGTAAGGACTAGGCATTGGGGGGTAAGTGACTTGCCCAGCGTCACACTGCTAGGATGTGTTTGAGGCCAGATTTGAATCCAGGACCTCCCATCTCTGGGCCTGGCTCTCAATCCATTGAGCCACCCAGTTGCCCCCCCCCCCCATTTGGGGTTTTCTTAGCAGAGATACTGCCATTTCCTTTTTCAGCTCATTTTACATATGAGGAAACTAAGGCAAGTAAAGTTAAATGACTAGCCCAGCTAGTAAGTGTCTGAGGCTGGATTTGAATTTAGGATGGTGAGTCTTCCTGACTCCAGGTCCATCACTCTTCACTAATTAATACCTTTATTTTCATTCTTTTACTTGCAAAAGGAGAAGCTGGACTAGATGTCTTTAAGGGTATTCCAGACTATAATGATACAATCCCATATTTATAAGTCACCGGTCACTGTTATTGGTCACTGTTAGATTTGGCCAAAAAGACTCTCACAATCAGAGAAACTGTCTACATCTCTAACTTCCATGTCTTATGCTGCTGCTGCAGGCCAGTTTTTATCATATCACAGGTGTAGATAATGTTTAGTTTTTTTCAGTCTTCTGGATGATAAGTTCATGTGTTAGGAGAAAACTGCATAGGGTAGATAGATGGCACAATGGATAGAGTGCTGGGCCTGCAATCAGGAAGACTCCAGTTCCTGAGTTCAAATCCATCCTCAGACACTTACTAGCTGGATGACCCTGGCCAAGTTGCTTAATCCTGTTTGCCCCAATTTCCTCATCTGCAAAATGAGCTGGAGAAAGAAATGCCAACCATTTTAGTATCTGCCAAGGAAAATCTAAATCAGGTTACAAAGAGAAGAACATAACTAAAAGGACTAAACAACATTGTGCTACTACTTAGTCTTCTATTTTCTAGATCAAAAGTCCATCTTCTTTAGAACTTCCTCTTAGACTTTCTTTGTAAGATTCAGGACAGTCATTATATAAGTGATGAGCAACCTTTTAAGCTTGGTGTGTCAAAATTCGCCAAAAAAACAAGTATAACTCGGATGGTGTGTCACTTTGAGAAAAAAACCATAATTTCACAATATATATAGTTTAAATAAAAAAAATGTATAATTATAATATATAACTTGTATTTAATAAACTAAAATAGATAAATTAATATAGGTAAAATTGTCATTTGTAGTGCACAGAGTGTTTACACTACACTACAGCAAATGTTTCATCCTCGGCAAGCAGTCCCATACTTCTCTGGCTGTGCATCATCGAAAATGGCTACACGTGTCAGTGCTGACACACGTGTCATAGGTTTGCCATCACCGATATATAAAATCTACTCCAATCTACTATAGTACTCTTCTGCAGTAATGAGACTTTAGATGTAGTTTGGTAGAAGTTGGCTGCATTATAACTAAACATAAATGAATGTGTTTTGAAAAACACTGTGTTAGGTGTATAGTACTACTTTGGGAAGCTAGGCTGCACAGAGGATAGAATAAAAAAGACTTAAGTTCAAATCCACCCTCAGACAGTTACTAGCTATGTGATTCTGGGCAAGTCCTAGTTTCTTCATCTGTAAAATGAGCTGGAGTAAGAAATGGTAAAGCACTCCAGTGTCTTTGCCAAGAAAACCCCAAATGAGGTCACAAAGAGCCAGGCACAATTGAAGTGACTGAACAACTATATGGTTTTACACATAGAAGTTGGGTTTGATTCTTGACTTTCTATTTTCGATATTCCTTTAGTAGCAACCCCAGGAGTTATGGGACCCTGCCCTCAAGAGAGCCTTGAAATGATTTTCCATTACTATCAAATAGATTTATAGCAAAAGAGGAGAAATTCAACCTCCCAACTTAATTCACACAAAATAAAATTTTTCTCAGCTTTGCAATATGTGGTGCTGGAATAGAAAGGTAACTTACTGTTGTCATTCATGAATTCAATAAGTATCCATTCAATTCAAACTTCAATAAGCACCTTAAAAATGCTGATGACTGTGCCAGGTACTGAGGGGAGATCTGAAGATAAATTTCTCTGGATCTCCCCTCAGCACCTGGCACAGTACTTGGTCATGGTCACAGCACTTTAATAAGAAATACACACACACGCACACACAGACACACACACACACATAGAGAAGTTATAATACAAAAAAATGTAATATGTAATATAAGAGATGTATAACATATAATACGAATTCAGGAAGAAGAAAAATAGAGTTTTTCAGTAACATAACCTTCTAGGTTAGAGCCTTCTAATATTAAAACTCATAGTTGACCTTTTTATATTTATAGACTTTTTTATACTCATTTTTATTTGTTACTCCTCATAATAATACTTTAATCTCTCAATAAATATTTATGGACTGGCCAAGGAGTGTACTTAAAATACTCAATAAACAGTGAACATAGGCCCCATCTTTAAGAGTCTGATTCACTAAGAGAAACAGGCCAGACAAATGTGTAATGGGGAGAAATGGATACTTATAACAGCAATATCTTAACAAAAATGTTCTCTTTCAGTAGTATTTCTATGTTTATACTACAGGTTCCTCTTTTTGTCCTCTGATTGGCTTTTCTCCTAGTAATATTGAATGTGTGCTAACCCTTTCACCTTCTCTCCAATGCCATCCTTAATGGTTAACAGTTGGTATTTTCTTCTGGGCTTTTTCAGTGGGACTGGGCAGGGTCAGGGGTGTTATGTAGCCATGAAACAATAAAAACTGACTAACCCAAGAACAGATTAAACCTGCCTGCCACTGTAGCCTCATTTGCACCATGCCTTCATAAAGTGAACTAACTGAAACCAGTTTATATAGAAATTACGAGAGGGATTTTATTAGGGGAAAGACTAAGTCAGAGATTGGATTGAGGGATTGGTGAACATATGGGGTTAATCAAAATGAAAGAATATAAACATTTGGCAAATGGATGTTATCCTCATGTTAGCTCATAGTGCCACTTAGAAAGCTAAAACACAGGAACACTAAGTAAGATATCTAATGCCACACTTCAGGGCAGCATCAAAGTCAGAATTAGTACTCCTTGCTCAAGAGAAACAAAGAGCACTGAAATTTGCATTGGATATTTTGAGTTTGAAGGGACCTTCCAGCTTATCTAGTCTAATGTCCCCCACTTCGTAGATGCTCAAACTAATACTCAGAGAGGATAAGTGGATTACATAAGAAAATAGAGGTAGTAAACTTCAGAGGTGGGATCTGAGGCCAGCTCTATTGACTCCAAATCCACCACTCTTCCTACTTTACCAATTCTTTCTAGCTTCAGACTGAAGCTTTGTCACTTGATTATCTTCACTACCATAGGCAAATAATTCTGACTCTTTGGGTCTCAATTTTCCTTATGTGTAAAATCAAGATATTGGACTAGAAGATCCCTATGGAGAGCCAGACCTAGAAATTATTATCTAATGACTGTAGCTATAGGAAACAATTTATAGAAGGCTGACAATAAAACCTCTGAGAGGCAGGAACACATTAAAAAGACATTTAAACATAGAAGGGTCATTGCAAAGAACCAGGGCATTAAGACTCAAAATACAAAATGATTGTATTTTTTTCAGGATATAGGAAGTAATTTAAAAAGGCATGCCCTTTAAAATTTTAGAAGGCTATGGCGGGGAGGTGAGAGGAAAGTAAAAACATGAATCATGTAACCATGGAAAATTTTTCTAAAAATAAAATAATTAATAAAAATATTTAAAAAATAAAATAAAATTTTAGAAAGGCCCATGGCTTGAAAAGACTCTAAAATCTGTTTCTCGTCCTACCTGGTTAGTTTTTCCAATCCTACATCATGAACTGGAGCTGCAAAGGAGCCTCATGACTGCAAGTTTGCAGAAAAGCTTGACATTCTTTCTACTGCATCATGCAGCTTCCTCTACTTACAGACTTAAGGAAGAGGAGATAGGATTGTAATTATTGGCAAAGGATAGTCTCCTATACCAAAATCTCAAAAAGAGGCCCTAAATTCATACTTGTGATTACTTGCTCATTATCTAGGCAGGCAATATATAGTTTCATCGAAATCAGTAAAACATTCTTTCTCACCTGATGTATCTGCCAGCTCAGATTTACTTCTTCTGAAAATTAAATTGTTTTTACAATTAATAAGCATTTATTTTCTCCTTTTACCCTTCCTTCATAAAAAAGACAAAAACCAAAGTCTTGTAACAAATATGCATAGTTGAACAAAAATATATATCTACTTTAGTCAAATACAAAAATGAATATGTTATTCTGATTTTTAGTCTCTCGCCCTCTCCATCAGGATGTGGGTAGCGTGATTCATCATTGGTATTATGGAATTTTGATTGGCTATTGGCTTCTTTCTAAACTCTTCCCTTCTGTCTTAGAATTGATAGTGTGTATCAGTTCCAAGGCGGAAGAGTAGTAAGGGCCAGACAAAAGGGGTTATGTGACTTGCCTGGGTCACACAGCTAAGAAGTGTCTGAGACCAGATTTAATCCAAGTCTTCCTAATTCCAGACCTGGTACTCTATCCACTATGCCACCTAGCTAACCCAACAAAAAGATTTTTAAGAATTGAGAAAATAAGTCCAAGATGTTAGGCTCATTTATTCTTCTCAATCTTCCCTAGACTGCCTCAGGAATCCTTTGTAATTAGATGCCTGCCAATCATAAGCTAATCACCACAGGTCTTTGGGTCTACCCCTACATTGCCTTGCACACACTACGAAGGCCTCCAGGGTACAAGCCCTTGACAGCATCAGGTTGAGGCTTGGAAGCAATCTTAGAAATCACTTTGATTATACAATTTTCTCATTTTTCTATAAAGAAGTTTCCCCAATGTCCCATAGCTAGTGTATGGCAATGCCAAGATTCAAAGCCAGGTTTTCTGACCCTAAAACCAGTTCTCTTTTCATTAGATCACAACTGCCACTTACAACCCCATCTAACTAGGCTGGTTATTTTAAATATTCAAATTGATGGTGAGTGAGGTTTGATCACCTGATGCATATCAACACCAATCCATAAAACTGTGATATATCTTGGCTATACAGTTCATAAGTGACTTTCCCCCAACACTAAAATAATACTTACTATATTTCCAACCTGTTCGAAGCCTCTTTTTTTCTGTACTGGTTTTTCTTGCAAAGCTCTTACTGTTCATTTCTGATATTCCCTCATTTATTCTGGGCCCGTTCTTTGCTCTCGTAAGCCTTCTGATCTCCTCCATACTTGGATGGAGTCCTTGAGTGGCATGTGTCCCTGATAATGCAACTAAAAAATAGCCCATGGACATGCCAAAACAAAGGACATTGGGTTATTCAAAGACATGTGATGTTATTTATGAGAAATTTCTCTGCAAAGGTTCTTGAGTACATTGTTCTTTTGTTTTGGTCAGCTGGCAGCAATAGCCCCAGTAATTGTTGCAATTGCCAAAGAATGTGAACTAATAAACTAATATCACCAATTAAGCAATTTCTGTTTGGTATTTGGAGTCATACTCCAAAGCCCCGCCTTCCTCACTAACTGTTTGGTAACAACAAAAACAATAAAATAGTTAAGCAAAACCGACCAATAGGGAAACTTGCCTGACTGTTGCAGCATTCTGTAGACCTCCACCTCTCTACAGAAAGGAAAGTAGGATTGCTTCATCATCTGTTCTCCTGGACCAAGGTTAGCCATTAGAATTAATTATTCTAAAAGGCAGTTAGATAGTACAGTGGATAGGACACTGGACTTGGAGTCAGAAAGATCCGAGTTCAAATATAACCTCAGACATTTGCTAGTTATGTAATCCTAAGCAAATTATTTAAATTCTTTTTGCCCTAGTTTCATTATCTGCAAAATGGAAATAATAATATTATCTACTGCCCAGGGTTTTTGTGCAAATAAACCAAGATAATATTTGTAAAAACCTATATAAATGGTAGATATTATTAATCAGAATTTGGCTGCCTTTCAATGATTTTTCTCTTTTGCATTAAAAAATCAAATCAATAAGTATCAAATGAATGAGGTAAAATCAAATCACAAGCAGAAGTAAAAGTAATTATTATAACCTAATAGAAAAACATCATATTTGAAGAAAACTGAGAGCACAAAAGAAATAGGAAAATACTTTCAGAAATATAAAATATCTGAAATAACATAACACTAAATAGACATCTTAAATAATCCAGACTCAGAAAAAGTAAAAGAGAGCTAGCTATAAGGAAACTACCAATGGGGAGTAGGGGTGATTATAAAGGGTACACTCCTGGTCCTGGTGAGTTTAAAAAATTCTTTCAAACTTTTAAATAAAAATTAATACCAATATTGTAGAAATTATTTTTAATGAGAAATAAGCCACACTACAAAACTCCTTTTATGAGATAGAGACTTAATATCTCAATCAGGAAAGGATAAAGTAAGGAAGAAGAGCTCTAGATATATGTATTTTCAAAACCCTTATCTTCCATCTTACAATTAAAAAATTGTGTATTGGTTCCAAGGCAGGAGGAGAGTGATAAGGGCTAGGCAATGGGAATTAAATAACTTGACCAGGATCAAACATCTAGGAAGTGTCTGAGGCCACATTTGAACCCATGACCTCCCATCTCTAGGCCTGGTTCAATCCACTGAGTCACTTAGCTGCCTCTGTGGACTATAGAAATTGATTGAGTGACAGATTCAAATTTTTTCAGATAAAATCCTGTCATATAGACAAAATAATTTACCCAAGAAATCATTCATTTTGAACAATTTGAATTCATACAAGGGATGCAAGAATGGATCGGTATTAGGGGGAAATCAGTATAATGAATCATAATAATGAAAAAAAAAAAGCTTCCAAACCACATGATTATCTCATCACATGCAGAAAAAGCCTTTGGCAAAGTACAACAATCATATATGCTGCAAACTCTACCAAGTTTAGGCACTTCGGGATCTTTTAAATAAAAATATAATAAAGAATAGTTATGTAAACCCAAAAGCAAGAATCATAGTTAGTGAGAATACACTAGAAAATTTGGAATAAAGCAAGGATGTCCATTGTCTGTCTCTTCTATTGTTTGATACACTTCTAGGAATTTGAGCAAGACCAATAAGATACAAGAAACTAAAAGTGTAAAGATAGGAAAAGAGGAGATTTCAAAAAATCTGTATTTGATGATTACATTATGGTTTACTTAGAACAACCTAGGTCAGTGATGGGCAAACTACTGCCTGTGGGCCAGATGTGGCCCCCTGAAATGTTCTAACCGGCTGCACATTATTCCTAATCTGACAAATACTATGAGTAGGATACAATACAATGAAACTTCAAAAGAGTTGCCTTAGAAACAGACTGACAGATGAGCATTTCCTTTCCTTTGGCCCCATCTTTAAAAAGTTTGTTCATCACTGCCCTAGGGAATCAACAAAGATATTGAGACAATTATTAGCTTTAACAATGTTTCAGGCTACAAAATAAACCTACAAAAATCAGTGAACATTTCTGTGTAACAGCAACAAAATCCAAGAGGTGATAATAGAAAGGGAACTCCCATTCAAAATAACTAAAAATATGGCAAGTTATTTGAGGGTCAATCTACCAAATATCCCTATGCCAAGTAACAACCAAATAATAGCCTATAAAAATAATTATAAAGTGCAAAAGGTTACTTGAAGGTGAATCTATCAAAGGCTGAATAGATTCAATAAAGTTTCCATTATGATATGCTCCTTAAAAGAAATAAGGTACAACTTAAATCAGTTGTGGAATATTTAGAGCTTATGCCTAGGCTATGTCAATATATTAACATTATTTTTATACAAGACATTTACAGCTTTAGTGCTATATCAAATTTTCAATGGAATATTTTACCTAATTGGATAAAAATCATGAAATTAATTGAAAGTACAGGAGTTTTAGATTATCCAGGAAAAAATAAAAAAAGAGAAAGGCAAGAAGGAATAGTCCTTCTACACTGAAATATATATTAAGGCATTAGCTATCAAAATAACTTATTATTGGTTAAAAATAGAACAGATAAATCTACACATTAGATAAAAAAAATCAGAAATAATAAAAATCAATAATCTGCTCTTTGATAAACTCAAAAACACAATTTATTTAGGATAGAATTCCCTATTTGATATGAACTCCTGGGAAAACTGCAAAGTAGGCTGAAATAAATTAGACTTAGTCAGCATCTTACACATTATTCCATAATCAATTAAAAATGAATATACAACTTGACGATTAAAGATAAAACCAAAAAAAAGTTAGAAAGGAAAAAGACCACACACACCTTTTAAAACTATATATGGGGCTAGCTGGGTAGCTCAGTGGAGTGAGAGTCAGGCCTAGAGACAGGAGGTCCTAGGTTCAAACCCGACCTCAGCCACTTCCCAGCTGTGTGACCCTGGGCAAGTCACTTGACCTCCATTGCCCACCCTTACCACTCTTCCAATAAACAGAAGGTAAGGGTTAAAAAAAAACTATATATAGACTACATATTCTTAAACAAATAAGGTATAAATGCAATTATGAAAGACAAAACAGGTAATTTTGATTTTATGAAATTTAAAAATCTTATACAGGAACAAATCAATGCCCACAGAATAAGAATGAAAATAACTGAGTGGGGGGAAAGTGTATAAAGTTTCTTCTTAAAAAGTTTTGGGGGGGCAGCTGGGTAGCTCAGTGGATTGATAACCAGGCCTAGAGACGGGAAGTCCTAGGTCCAAATGTGACCTCAGACACTTCTCAGCTGTGTGACCCTGGACAAGTCACTTGACCCCCATTACCTACCCTTACCACTCTTCTGCCTTGGAGCCAATACCCAGTATTGACTCCAAGATGGAAGGTAAGGGTTTAAAAAAAAAAAGTTTGGCATCTAATACATATATATAAAACACCCAACAGAAATATATAAGGCCAAAAGCTATGTCCCGGTGGCTAAGTGTTTAAAGAAGAAAAATAAATTCTCAATAGAGCAATTGTAAACTATTACCAACCATATAAAAAAAGCATGTTCCAAATCATTAATAATTTGAGAAATTCAAATCAAAATAACTTTGTTTATACCTCACACCCAGCCAATGAGAAAGGAATAAAGGATTTGGAGGGGTTTGGGGAAGAAAGGCATACTAATACTTTTTTGGAAGAGCTGTGAATTAGTATACCCATTTGGAAAAACAATTTGAAATTACAAATAAAGTGTCTAAAATGGCTGTACCCTTCAACTTAGAGGCTTCACTGTGAAATAACCCCAATAAGGTTACTGAAGAAAAGTCCTCAGGTACAACAAAATATTTATAGCTACACTTTACTTGGTAGCAAAGAATTAGAAATAAAGCAGATGTCCATCGATTGGGGAATGGCTAAACAAATTGTGATATATGAATGTAATGGAATATTACTCTGATATAAGAAATGATGACTAGAATGAATACAGATAGCATGAAAAGAATCAAATAAATTGACACCATACAGTAGAGGGGTCAAAAAATAATATGAACAGTGCTTACAATGTATTTATAAAAAGAACTATAAAATAATTTTAAATGTTGCAAAATATAAAGATATAAAATAAAATATCAATAAAATTTATTTTCAAAATAAAATAGCTCATATCCTGCAACATGTTAGAAAATAAATCTTGTTCTCATATGTTTATGCCAATTGCCAATGTAGGTTTGATGTTAGACTTTGATGAATTATTATTTTGCAAATATGTTTACCAATTTAACATTCTCTTCTAAGACAAATTCTGAGTTTATGTAAAAGCTTTTTAATCTTATATAATCAAAATTGTTTATTTTTCATCATAATCCTTCTCCTGTCTTAATTTAAGAAATCTCTTCATAACCATATATCTGAAATGCATTTCTACATTCCATTCTATTTTTTCTAATGACATGACTTTTTGTATTTGGTCTGTTAATATATTTTGAGCTTCCTTTGGTATATAATATAAATTGCTGCTCTAATCATATTTTGTGCAAACTGCCTTCCAGTTTTCTCAATAGTTGCTGTCAAATACTTTTTTGAGAGTTATTAGGCTTATCAAATGATGGATTTACATGCTATGCACATTTACCTTTTAATTATACTATATTATGTTAATCATTTTTGTAATCATGAAAAAAAGTTTTAGTTATGCCTTTTCTTTTTTATAATCACAGTAATTTCTGGAAATATTTCTCCTCCTACTCTAACCACATGACTCTATCCTTATAACAAAGAAAAACAAAAAAGAAGTTAATCAAAAACATATGATACAGAGTACCTCTGAAAATGTATGCACTTTAGTCTATCACAGTATAATCCCTAAGATATCTGCAGAAGGCTTGATTCATTATTTGTTCTACGAGAACATTTTTTTCAATGGTTTATAGTTCAGTTTCCACTTAAAGCTTTTTCACTTGTATTATCACAGTCATTGTGTGTATTGTGCTTAGGTTCTGTTCATTTCACTACATCAATTCATACAAATCTTCCCATACTTTTCTGAATTTCTCAAGGTTATTTCTAATTACATAATCCTATTCCATTATATTCATATATCACAAATTGTTCAGCCATTCCCTAAAAGATAGGAGTTTGATTTGTTTCTAGTTTCCTGTTACCACAAAAAGCGCTGGTAGGAAAATTTTTTTTATGTATATTGTTATCTTGAACTTCCTTGGCATTATGTCTAGTAATATCTCTGGTAAATATATCCAGCAGTGGGATTGCTCACTGAAAGGGTAATCATTTTTCTTACATGATTTCAAATTGATACTCAGAATGATTGAATCCATGTACAGTTAAGCCAAAGAATATATTAATGTGCCTTTTGTTCAATGACCCCTCCATATATATATATATGTATATATATATATAGCTAAGTCATTGATATTTGCTTCATTCATCTCTAGGTTGGGTATCAAGACCATATTTATCTATTAAAATGAACTGAATAGTGTGTTTCTTTCTTATCTACTGAGAATATCTTTTTATAACATGGATATCAGTTGTTCTTTAAACATCTGAGGGAAGTAATTTGTAAATATAATTGGATAGGTGTTTTTCCTTTAGTTATTCATCAATGGCATGATTGATTTCTCTAATTTAAGATCCATGTTTCACATTTAGAATTTTGGATATTTTCAATTTTTCATAATCATACATTTACTTGAAATTCTCAGTTTTAGTGGAATATACTAGTTCAGTGATGGCAAACCTATGGTACAGGTGCCAAAGATGGCACATAATTAACTTTCTGTGGGCATCTAACCACCCCTAGCTCCCTTCTCCCCACTCCAAGAGTTCATTACTAGAGAGGTAGAGAGACTCCAGTGAAGTTGCTCCCTTCCCCCTTTCTCCCATGCCTGATGACATTTTTTCACTTCACTCTCCCCTTTGCACAGCAGGCCAATGGGAAGAGTCCTTTCTCCCTCCCTTGTTTGGGGTAAGCAGGGGGCAAGGCATGCCTGACACTTGGTGGTGGACACAGCACACAGTCTCAGGGCAGTGCAGGCACAGCACTCAGTCTAAAGAGGTAGGGGGGTACTGACACTCTGTCTCTAATAGGTTGCCATAACTGTACTAGTTCATACATGGGAGGCAATTTATATTTTTGTAAATATTCACCCATTTCAGCTAGATTGTCATATTTATTGCCATATAATTGGTCAAAATAGTTCTTAATAATTACCTTAATTCTTCTTCATTAGAGGTGAGGTTGCCCTTTTTATCTTTGATATTGTTAATTCGATTCTCTTTCTTTTGTTTATTAAATTAATCTGTACTTTATCTACTTTATTTGTTTTTTTTAAGTACCAGATCTTAGTGTTATTTATTATTTCAATAGTTCTTTTACTTTCAATTTTATTAATATCTCCTTTAATTTTTAGGATTTCCAATTTGGTTTTTATCTGGGGATTTTTAATTTGTTCTTTTTTTCAATTTTTTAAAGTGCAAGTCCAATTCATTGATCTCCTTCTTGATTTGTTGCTAGCTGTATCCCATAGATTTCTATATGTTGTCTCCTCATTGTCATACTCTTTAATAAAGTCTGTAATTGTTTCTATGATTTCTTTTTTGATCCACCAATTTTGAAGGATTAGATTATTTAGTTTCCAATTAATTTTACATTTGCCTTTCCATTGACCCTTGCTAATTATTTTTATTGCAATATAATCTGGAATAGTTACATTTATCATTTTTGCTTTTCTGCATTTGTTTGTAATATTTCTATGCCAATGATCTTTGTACATGTACCATGTACTGCTGAGAAGAAGGTATATTCCTTTTTATCCCTGTTCAGTTTTCTCCAGATATCTATTAACTCTGATTTTTCTAGCATTTCATTTACTACCTTTCTTTCTTATTTATTTTTTGGTGCTATTTATCTAGTTCTGAAAGGGGAAGGTTGAAATCCCCCCACCAGCTATCTATTTTCTCCTTGACCTCCTTAATTTTTCCTTAAGAAATCTAGATGCTATACCATTGGGTGCATAAATGTTTAGTAATGATATTACTTCATTGTTTATAGTACCCTTTAACAAAATGTAATTTCCTTCCTTATCTCTTTTAATCAGATCAATTTCTATGTTGGCTTTGTCTGGTATCATGATTACTACACCTGCTTCTTTTATTTTAGATGATTCAGAATAAATTTTATTCCAGCCTTTTACCTTGAATCTGTGTGTGTCACCCTGCCTCAAATATATTTCTTATAAACAAGATATAGTAGGATTCTGTTTTTTTAATCCACTCTGCTATCCACTTCAGTTTTATGAGTGAATTCATTCCATTCACATTCAGCATTATGATCACTGTGTATTGCCCTTCATCATATTATCCCCTTTAGATCCTGCTCTATTCCCTTTTACTCTGTTCCTCCTCACCAGTGTTTTGCTTTTTGTGACTTTCCTCCACATGCCCCTCCCCTCAGGTTAACTTGGGCTGGGTTAGCTCCCAAAATCTACCCACCCGGAAGAGTACAGCCAGTGGTCCTGGAAGAGCTGCAACATCACTGGAGTGTGTCAGGACTCTGCTGTGAGGATACCCACTTCAGTCCTGTTATCCTTTGGGCCCTGTCTTGTTTAGGTCTTAGTTCAGTGTAGATAAGTCCCTCCCCTGACCCTGTGGTTTGCCCATAGTCTGGAAGTGTAGAAACCCCTATTCCCATCCTTTACCATAGTTCCCTTAATTAAATTTGTTATAAACTCTTCTCATTTGCTTGCTATTTTCCACAGGCCCTTGTCTAGATGGTGCAGGGTGACAGGCCTAACTGCCACTTCTGCCAACAGACATTTTTCTTTGGCAGTTAAACCCAGTTTCCCTACCTTGTTTGGTCCCACCTTTTGTCATTCCTGTCTCCTTCACACCCTCCTGAACCCACATACACAATTTAAGTTATCTCCCCTGGTTTTCCCCATAAGACCTTCTACTTCATTGTAGAGCGATAGAATTCTATACCGCACTGAATATACTTGTTTTTTCCCTCTTTGAGCCAGTTACAATGAGAGTAAAATTTAAGCATTGCCTGTCACCACCCTTATCCTCACCTCTCTGTAATGATTTTTCATGCCTCTTTATGTCATGTAATTTGCCCCATTCTATCTCTCCATTCCCTTTTCTCTCAGTGCACCACTCTTTCAGCCCTTGATTGATTTTCTTATATCTCATTCATATATATATATATACATACCATATCATACATACATATTGTTCCATATGATCACATTCACACATACATCATATCATCATAATCTGCTTATTTCTCCACCCTCTGAGTAAATTCCTTCTACCTTCTCTACAAATAAGAGTAATTTTTGAGAGTTACAGAAATCTTTCTATGTAGACATATAAACATTTTGACCTTAATGAGTCCCTTAAATTTTCTCTTTCTTATTTACCTTTTTGGTTTCTCTTGTGTCTTGTATTTGGCATTCAAATTTTTTGTTTAGGTCTGGCTTATTCCTCAGGAATGCTTGGAAATACTCTATCTTATTGAACGTCCATTAACCCCCCCCCCAAAAGAATATACTCAGTTTTGCTGGACATGTGACTCTGGGCTGTAAACACAAATCTTTTGCCCTCTTGAATATCATATTCTGTGCCTTTTGATCCTTTAATGTAAAAGCTGCTAAGTCCTGTGGGATCCTGATTATAGCTCCATGGTATTTGAATGGTTTCTTTCTGCTGCTTAAAGTATTTTCTCTTTGCCTAGATGGCTCTTGAATTTAGCTATTACATTCCTGGAAGTTGTCATTTGAGGATGTCTTTCTGGAAGTGATCTATGAATTCTTTCAATTTCAATTTATTTTCTTGTTCAAGGACCTCTGGGTAGTTATCTTTGATAATTTCTTGTAATATGATCATGACTTTCAGTTAGTCCCATAATTCTCAAATTGTCTCTTCTAAATCTATTTTCTAGGTCAGTTGTTTTTTCAATAAAATATTTCATGTTTTCCTCTTTTTTTATTTCTTTGAATTTTCTTTAATATTTCTTAGTTTCTCATGAAATAATTAGTTTTTAGATGGTCAATTCTGATTTTTAAAAAGCTGATTTTCCTCTGTCAGCTTTTGGTTCTCCTTTTTCAATTCTCCCATTTTTTCTTACATCACTTTCATTGCTCTTTCCCACTTTTCCTCTGCCTCTCTTAGTTTGTTTTTGAAGTCTTTTTTGAGCTCTTTCAGAATCTGTGTCCAATCCATATTTTTCTTTTGGATTTTGGGTGTTTCCTTTGCTCTCACTGTCCCCTTCTGTGCCTGCACCTTGCTCTTTGTCTCCAAAACAAACTCTTTAGAGTTAGGTTCTCTTTTTGTTACTTGTTCATTTTTCCTATCTAATTATAGGTAGGCTCCATTTTCTGGGAAGTTGGGTTACCCTCTTAAACTTTAGTCCTTCCTTGATGTTATTCTTGGTTTATTTTCTGGGTTTTTACTAATTTACCAGATGGTCTGAGGTTCTGAGACCTATGAAAGCCCCCTCCCACTGCTGATTCAATTGACTCTTGAGATGCTGATAGTTTAGAGACTTTCCTCAGGCTTGGGTATAAGCTTTTGATCTCACTCTGAACTTGATCAGGTCAGGGGCTGATCATATGCTAGCCCCAGGTTTAAGCTCAAGTTTTTGGTCTCACTGTGTTCTTGAACCAATCACACACACCCTTGATTGCCCTGTGCTGGAGCTCTACCCTTAGTTTTGGGCAAAAAGATTGGGGGGAAGATGAAATTGTGAACTGTGTCCTCACCTCAAACTGTGGACTATATCCTCATTCCACGTCCAGACTAGAATTCCTAGCTTCACTCTGGGCCCACACAGATCAGCCCACTTCAGCCTTGATTGCTCTGGGTTTGGGCTCTGGACTTACTCATAGGTTTGAAATTTCAAGGGGTGTGGGTTGGCTTGGACCACTATTTGCACAGGCAAAATCTCAGGGTCTGAATGTTAGCTTTAACTTAAAGTTTGGAACTTGTAGTAGCAGATGTTGGGGAGGGGGATTGCTCTTGGTTTGCTCTTCACTCCTCGCTACAGCCTCTTGCTGGCTCTGTTCTCCTCTCATCTCAGTGCCCCAGATGTTGTCTGCCTACCTTTTGGGTTTTTTCTTTTCTTTAAAGTTGTTTCCCTCTGTCTTCTTATTGGTTCTCTCACTCCTTTATTTGTTTTGTGTTGATATTTTAATATTGGTTAGAGAGGATTCTAATAGTGACATGGAGCCACTGCTCTAGTTACTCCTCCATCTTGACTTCACCCTAGGAAGTCCTAGAATTTCCTAAAGTGTAGTAAATTTTGTTTTAACCCCTCACATTCACTGTGTATGAGTGGATTTTTTTCAATGTTTTTGTTCTATTCAATAAATTGTTGGACTTTATTTTCTTATTCTGTTAGCCACTTACTTTCTTTTTATTGGTTACTTTAACCCTCTCACATTTAAGTTTATAATTGTTAGATTTGTATTTTGTTCTATTTAATCCTTTTATACTGATTTTCCTCTTTTCTGCTCTCCTTTTTTAAGTCAGTAATTGGTAATCATTGTTCATTTTACTTAGTATCACTTAATTCTATTCTCCTCATAAATTTTCTTCCCACTCCAATTATGTATAATAATTTCTTTGAATTTAGATTATCAGTATCTTTATTTCCTTTTAGTATTTGTTCCTTCTTCCATTTTAAGCTTTCTGTTTCCCAGAAGAAATAAGTTTAGTTCAGAATTATTTCTGCTGTTAACACCACTCATACTCTATTATTTGAATAACATTTATTTGTAACACTCTTTGCCAATAAGTACTAATTTATTTACTTTTCTCTAATCCTTGTTCTTTCTAATATCCCATTCACAATTTTATACTTATACATTTTCTCTATTCTTTTTATATCCTTTATTTATGGTGGAGCTCCAGGAAAACAAAAGATTTCTTTTTCTGTCCAATTCATCTAATAGTGAAATTGAAGGTTTCACCCATTTTTTCTCTTCACCTCCTTTTTCTCCTATTATTGTAATTTTGTATATTATTCTTGTTCTAAGCATTTTATTTTGCATGAATTAATGGATCTTTCTGTTTCTTTTCATTATTTTATAGGAATAATAGTATATTCTCTTTTATCTGTGTTCTACAATTTGTTCAGTCATTCTACAATTACCGGGCATTTACTTCATTTCTGTAATTTTTCTTATCACAAAAAAAGTGCTGTTGTGAATATTTTGCTATTTGTGAGGTTTTTTTTTTTCTCTGACCTCTTTTGAGTATGTGCCTTAGTGGTAAGATCACTGGTTCAAAATCTTTATGAACAGTTCAGTGAATTTTTACATAATTCCAAAAAGATTTCCTGATATTTGGACCGTTTCACAATTCCATCAACAGTGTTGCTGAAAACAAAAAAAAAATATTTTAGAACCCTGAAGTTGGAGAGAAGTGAAGTTACTTGTATAAAGTCACTTTGCCACTCAAACATGGAATCTGGACTAAAGATTAGCCTCCAATTTTCTACTGTTGCATTTTTTCTGATATAGTAGCTCACTTCTGCCTATGGGTAAGTGATTATGTCTTCATCTCCTCAGCTTCCCTTTATGTTTCCAATATTAAAATTTTGTAGAAAGTAGTTGGGCAGGTAGGTAGTGTAATGAATAGAGCACTGGGCTTGGAATGAGGAAGATTGATGTCAAGCATTAACTGTGTGATCCTAGACAAATTACTTAACCCTGTTTGCCTCAGCTTCCTCATCTGTTAAATGAGAAGGAAATGGAAAATTAGACATTAAGTAGAATTTCCCCAATAGTAAAACTTTTTAAGTTATTAATTATTTAATTTACCTTTCTATGACAAGTAAATTCTATTTTCTCTACCTTTACCTTTTTAAAATGACAGCATAATTGATCATTTATCTTGGGGGTTGAAAATCTCTTAATTCATAGTAGTCTAAGCAAATCTTGCTTTTCCTAGAAGTATAGTTGGTTTCTCTTGAAATATATAGATGAAAGATGGACTTAATTAGCTATTCTTCCATCTCAGCTCTTCAAGTGTTGGCAAACATATGAAAAATCTCAGTTAGTAAATCTTAAAAATCTAAGCTAGAGGTACAAGTCAAAGAATCAGAAAAAGGCTATGATTTTGCCCAGGTGGAAAATGTTCATGATAACTTTGGAGTGAGCAAAGAAGTAGCTCTTCAAAAGCTGAAGGGAAAAGGAAAAAAAATGCTGAATTCCATCTTTCATGAAATGGAAGACAAGACAAACATGAACTATGTCAAATTTTAAAATATGTAAATCTAAGAGCAGAACTAATTGCAGATAATTAGTGTTATACCTGGCTAGACATTTGTGAAGACTTAGTTTTTTATGCAGTCCCCATATGCAGCACCATAAAGTTGGCCACAACCTTAATTAAGTACACTGTACTGAAAAGAAAAACATAGGCCTGCACATTCTTTGTTGGTTTAGTTCGGTAGGATATAGCATGATGCTAAGACCTAAGTTTTATCCTCAACTGAGAAGCAGTCTTTTTCGAAGCCCATGGATTGTACCCCAAACCCCGCTACTTGTTTTGCAAATATCTGTCCTTGATCCAAGGTGATAGTTTGGGATAGAGAAACGAGCAAAGGACTTGGAGTCACAGAAATTACACTTGATTCCCTACTTCACAAGTGACCCTGAACAAGTTACTTCATATCTCAAAGGTTTCATTTTCTTATATATAAAATGAGTGTTGTACTAGATCAGCGATGTCAAAGTCAAGTATAAATGAAGGCTACTATGCTACTACTACTACATGAGAATCCCTCCCTACTGGTCCCATATTGACCTAGTTTTTAAAAAGTAATATTAAAAAATGCTTAAGTAATGCCTATATTTTACTGTATTATTAGTCATTTTGTTTAATATTTCACAATTATATTTTAATTTAGTTCAGGTTCCCTCAGGTGTATCATGGGCTACATGCAGTTTTGTGTTCAACATTTTTGTTCTAGATAACTTCTACCTTCTTCATCTAGCATTTTTTTAATGTCAATTATATGTCTTTACTGAAGATAAAAGTACAAAGAATGAAACAAACTACTATAGTAATGGGGAAGACCAGTGCATGCATACACAAAACCAAATAAAGATAAAGAAACCAAATACAAAATGGGAAAATACAAGAAGATTTGGGAAGATGAGCACTAAAATGGGTTGGATGGGGAGAGGAAATTAACAAATTCTTTTGTAAAAGGTAATCTTTGATCTAGATCTTGAAGGAAGAAAGTTTCTGTGAGGTGCAGGTAATGGGAAGGTGAATTTCAGGCTAATCAGTACAGAGACTTGGAGATGGGAGATGGAGTGTCCTGTGATAGGAACAGAAAAAGTCAGTTTGGCTAAATTGCCAAATTGTGGGTATGGGACAGTGTCAATCTTTTTTTTTTTTAAACCTTTACCTTCCTTCTTGGAGTCAATACCATGTATTGGCTCCAAGGTAGAAGAGTGGTAGGGGTAGGCAATGGGGGTCAAGTGACTTGCCCAGGGTCACACAGCTGGGAAGTGTCTGAAGCCAGATTTGAACCTAGGCCTCCTGTCTCTAGGCCTGGCTCACAGTGTCAATCTTTTAGTCGACAAAATTACTTTTATTAGCATGAGGGAAGAATAACAGATGAAGAAGACTGACTATTCTTTGATGATTTTCTTTTTCCAGTCTCAGTAATTGAAGAAGATGATTAAGGTGCAATCGAGATGGTAATCTCTAACAATGGAAAGGGTATCCCTACTAATGAAATTACAGATGTATGAAGTATTTTTGTGGAATAAGTATAGAGATCTGGGGCATACACATATAGTTAGGTAATTATGAGGTATTGTTTCTGTTCTTGGAACAGGTTAGTAAGAACATCAACTGAACTGCTCGAATCTTTTTTTCAGTTTCTCTTCCTTCCTCTCTGCCTTCTACCAATAGATTATTTCTAAGTTTTGGTCTTCTTCAGGAAGGAAACAATGGTCTTATTGGGTACCAGGGTTGTTCCTCCATTTTGAGAGCATTCCCTTATACATATACAAACCTTAACTCAGTTTTCTAGGATTCTGCTCAAATCATTTCTCTGAATTAGATGACCTCTTTCCACCACACATGGCTCTGATCTTCTGAACACATGGGTCTGATATCCCAAGATGCTCTGAATTTCAGCCCTTATTATCCTTTCAAAGTTTTTGATATTAGCTTCCTCTTTAAAATTTCTTCAGGTTCTTTGATCCCACATATTTTTTAAAACAGCATGTTCCTTGTCAACATTAATCCTCTCCTGCGTCATCCCTATTCCTCCTAATGGAATTCCCTCATCCAGTGACACAGCCTTCTGATATATTGTCTCTATCTAGTATAAACATCAGTATAGATATTGATATATCTAAAACCTAATTAAATTTTTATTGTTCCAGGTCCAATTCTCCTTTGCTTCTCTATGGCAATTAATATTGTTCAGTTCAATTCAATAGACAGGCATTAAGGATCTACTGGGTCCAAGGTATTGTAGACACAAAAGACACAAAGACAAAAAAAAGGCCATGTTCTCCTGTAAATAACATTCAACATTCGTTCATTATAATAGCACAAAGAAACTGAAAAACCAACTGTTATGTACAGACTGAAATCAGTGTGAAATAGGTGAGAGTAGGAAAGGTTTTTTTTTTTTTTTTTTAAAGTATCATAGAAACTTGTTTCACTGGATACTATGTTTTAAAAAATCATCATCTAATTGCCTGCTTTACTGGTAATGAGCTCTCTATCCTAGTTCTGAGTAGCTTTTTTTCTCCATCAGCCAGTGCTTTATTTTTTACTTCTGTATCCCACCTCACACTGGAGGTGCTATCGATACATGAACTCCTACCCATAAAAGGAAGGCTAAGAGATGAAATAAGCTATTGTTATTAATTATTACTGTCTTAATTCTTTTTGTCCTTCTCACCCTAATTTATAATTCCAGCTTCATTTTATGTTACCTTCTATACTACACTCTGTAGTTCAGGCAAATTAGTCTTCTTTCTCTCTGGTTTGCTCACTCAGAATTCCATCTTCCATCTCCATGCCTTTGTTATGACTACTCCCCTCCAGTGCACTCCTTCCTCATCTTCTTTCCCCAGAATCTCTTTCTTCCTTCAAAACACATTTTAAGGACTACCTTCTGCAAGAGGCTTTACCTTCTCTCCTTTTAAAGCATTGCTCTCCTTTCCTAATTACTTTGTTTTAACTACCTTACATTTATTCTCCTTATATTTATTCTATGTATACTTATTTTTCCATTAGAAGTTAGTCTCCTTGGGGGCAGCTGGGTAGCTCAGTGGATTTAGAGCCAGGCCTAGAGACAAGAAGTCCTAGGCTCCAATCTGGCCTCAAACACTTCCCAGCTGTGTGACCCTGGGCAAGTCACTTGACCCTCACTGCCTAACCCTTACCAGTCTTCTGTCTTGAAACCAATACATAGTATTGATTCTAAGATGGAAGGTAAGAGTTTTAAAAAAAAAAAAAGAAATTAGGCTCCTTGTTAGAGAGGACTGTTTCATTCTTGGTAGTCATTCCTCAGTGCCTAACACAGCTCTTGGTACATTATAGGTGCTTAATAAATGCTTCTTCTTGATTAATAACATATCCAAAGTTCAACAAGTTTTGGTTTTCCTTGTTCTACTTCTACAAAAGTCCTTATTCCATGTTAGTGCTAATACAACAGTAACAATAGCTTCTAACAGAGCCATTGATTATTCATCACCCTTCAATGATTTAGGAGGTCTGGGCTATCTTTGACTGTTTCTCTTATAGCCGATACTTGCCTCTAAGGTGGCCAGAGCCAAAAACCAGTCATAAGTGTGAGAAGACCAGTATGACTACCAAATCTTCAAGACTGCTTGAAGAGCAGACATCCTCACTGATAAGGACTGATCTCAGAACCAGAGTTTTTTCATTGTATAAAAAGGAACAATACACCTTAACTCCCTTTGTCTCATTAATGTCTTATACATAGATATGTCTATATTCATCAGAATCAGAATAATAGTAATAATCATAGCTCATGTTTATACAGCACTGAATATGCTAGCATAATATGTGTGTCATGCCCCTGACTAAATGCTTAATAATTATTACTTCATTAGATTCTTACAACTCTGTGAGGCAGGTGATATTATTCCCATTTTACAGATGAGGAAACTGAAGCTAACAGAAGTGAAATGGTTTGTCCAGGTCCACACAGATAGTAAGTGTCTCAGGCCAGATTTGAACTGACATCTTCCTGACTCCAGGTATTATGCTCTATGAAAAAAGTCTGACACAGACCAGAAGGAACCTTTGAGCCCGAAGGGGTATGTTCTTCATCTGGAAGTGCTGTAAGTAGCTGAAAATAATATTGTGTTTGCATTCCAAGCATTTGCTCTCCATATGAGATCTAGCAAGGTATAACTCATCACTACCATAAATCATAGTCTTCAATAAAATTCACTGTGATATACTTGAACAGTGAGTTAGATTTTGGTTTCACGTTTTCATTGTAATATCCAGAATTTTAACCAGTAAATAAAATGAGGCCATTTTCCCAAGTATAACATAGTTTATTAACAGTGACATGTGATCTATTAATAAAAGATGGGTCAATCTCAAATACCTCTGCAGAAAGATACAAAATGATGGGCATATACTTTTATACCAAGGTGTATCTTCCTTCTGATTGACCTGACAGTTTGCCCTTTGGACCTCCCCTGGCAGTCCCTATTGATGGATATTTTAATGAGTAGACTGATTTAGAGATCTCAAATCTTCCCTCCCCCCCTCCACCCATTACTTCATCATCATGAGAGGAAGGACTAATACTCAAATAGATGGATCCCTATATCTTCACTAAGTTAGGAAAATGGAGCTATGCATTCTTCCCTAGTATTTTAAGAAATGGAATGTCAGCCAGTTTATGAAACCTGGCTTCTCTAGCAATCTTTGACTAGAGAAACAAGTTGTCCCAATCACTTTTCATGGGCTGTTTTCTCTATTGTAGACCAGGTAATACCAAATCTAACTGAGATTTCTAGCAAGGACAGAGGGGCATATGCTTGGAGGGGATGGAGAGGTTATGGTGTTTTTTCAAAATTTATAGATAAATAAATAGTAGAGATCTCCTTTAACAATAGGCTGGGTCTTCTACCCAGGTAAATTCCTTAGGGCTTGAGACTGATTATTCAGTTAAGCCTTTGAAAAACTGCCTAATTTTCCGAGGCTAGAGTTTGAAGGAATGAATGGTTTCATTGAAATATTACTAATAAATAATATAATCTAAAACTAATTTTCCTCATTATAGTGAAATATTATTCATTTAGAAAACAAAAGGTGCTAAATGTTAAGGAGGGAGTAACAGAACTTGATTATCTCTCTAATCCTCTGAATTAGCCTATCAACTATCTATATATCTATCAACATATAACAATACTTAGCTGGGAGAGTTCTCAGTATGCTTATACATTATTTCAATGGAACCCACTCCAAGTTTGTCTACCATGTACTCTCCCAGTATACCTTTGAGAACCCAGGATTACTTCTGTGCCACAATGAATTATTGGAATGGTACTGCAGACTGCTATGGGCTAAAGGTATCAAATATTCAGCCTATGAGCCACATAAAGCCCACAACAATTTTGAGTGCAGCCCAAGCCAGATGAAAATGTAGTTCTTATCTGATTTTAATGTGTTGATGTGTTAATAAGAAAAAGGAAATATATAAATGTGTGTGGTTTTCTAAGTCAATATGTGGCCCACAGGAATTCTTATGTATAGTTTTGTAGTCCCTTTTTGATTTGAACGTAACACCACTGATGCAGTAATGGAGCACTAGATTGGAAATCAGAAAGACATAGATTCAAATCTCACTGAAGAAATTTAATAGTTTCATGACCAAGTTACTTAAACACCTAAACTCCCTGAGCCTTATTCTCTTTCTCTGTCCAATGAAGAAATTGGACTCAGTAGCCACTAGGCTCCCTTTCAACTCTAAATCTATGATTCAGCCTCCTAAGCCTCCATTCTGTTTCTCTCTATTGTTCTTTAGAATATTACATAAATAAAGAATTACTGTTGTTGTTTGTTACTCATTTTCCAAGAGGACAAGTGACATCATGGAGTGATATCTTAACTTGTATGTGAATTGTTTTTAAGTGAGGAAGAGTTGCACAAAGTCATCAACCTCACTCTGTCTTCTAGTCATCAAAGTTCAGTGGCAAGACAAAAAGTCAGATTGACTGACTGTGGCCTGGGATGCACTGGATGAGTTTGGTGCCTTTGATATGTGACCAAACTCTAAGCACCCCCAAAGAACCTGCTTCAGCTGCCTTCATGACTGTTGGAATGAATTGTTTTCATTTTCTCATTCCACTGGGGGAAGTCTTTGCATGTTTGGGGTAGACATACCCCTTAACTCACCAACATATCTGAGCAGCCTGTCAGTTACCCTCAACCTGATCTAGCCCATCCAAGATGGTCTTCATTAGGGTGTGACCATTGTGCACACTACAGCTTCTTGAAGCCGAAGGTAAAAGTTGGATGATAGGTAGACATCAAAGGTGGATCAGAAGCCCTGAAAAGGGTCCAGAAAGCCCTCACACCAGAGGTGCTAAGCCTCCAAGAACCATCCATGCACATATACATATATGAAGAATAATACCTTAGAAACAATGCTAGTTGAATAGTTCATCAAAGAAATTTAAGTCTAAAAAAAGGGGTTTCTTAATAAGAGTTGTGGGTAATAGATAAATAGCTTACATGCTCCATTGGTACAGAGTAGGTCCTTAGTAAATGGGTGTTGATTGATTGGTCCCTTCACAATATAAGAAGATCAAAGGGAAACTTATTAGTATATTAAGTATATCCTCTGTGGAGTGTCTATGAAGAGGCCTGACTAAGTTCAGGGATAGAATGTATACATGGGTTGTTATCTGTACTAAATCTGGGAATATCCTAATTGAAATAATAGATTCATTAAAGAATCAGAGTAATTCAGTTTCTGTTATATTCCATTTCTATGCATTGTATTTAGTCAAAACTGCCTTTAAGATTCAGGGGAGGCTTTGTTTAACAAAGCAGTGAGAAGAAGGTCCAGTTTCTACAGACATAGTTTTTCACATCTAGCTTGAGGAGATTGGAGATGGGTTTTCTCCTCCCAAAACAGACATGGTCCCTCCACCCAAGAGATAACTGTGGTGCTGGGTCCAATATCCAAAGGCAAATCCTGTCTTGATAAACTTGAGGTGTCAGAGTTTCAAATGGAACATCACAGTGTGTTCTGTTCCCTGGTCCAAAACAAGATTTGAATATGAGATCCAATAGGGAGTGTGCCTATCTCCATTGTAACTTCTGAGAAGAGAAGGGGAAAAAAAATATCCCTCATGACAGAGCCAGGGGATGTACTTTGTCATCACAAATGGAGATGGTGATTATGGGGAAGCAAAGACATACACTGGGTTTTCTTTAGGAGGGGAAGTCAGCCAAGAAACCAGATTAAAAAGACTCTTGAAGAGGCCAGCCAGGAAACAAATCAAAACCTAGGTGACCAGACTGGAAAAATAAATTCTAGAGGATAGCATCTGGTTCTTACACTTGTCAGCTCGTTCTGGGAATGCCCTGGAACAGCATGTTTGACTGTGGGAAAGGGCCCCCAGGGATAGGGTAGGGAAGGAGCAAAAGGGGCCCATGGCAAACAATATTCACAAAGGGATGGGCCACACTTTTCTAAACTAAGCCCATTTTTAGGGCAGGGATGGTTGCTACAACCTGATGTGATAAACTTGGGGGTTCCTATAAATATTCTCAAAGGAAAAATAATCAAGTTAGTTATAATTTGATCTGTGAGTAGAATGAAGATGGTAGCTCATTTTGGAAATCTTTTTAGGAGTGCAAAAAGGAAAACTGAAGAAATACCATGAATTTAAATAAGAATGCCTTCTATTACTCTGGCTAGCACTGATAAAGGTTTTAATGAGCCAAGAAATAGCTGAAAAGCAACAATTAGCCCCAAATTCAGCATTCAGTGATATTCATTTCTATCAACAAATTAAGCAATCAATCTTAACACTTATCTAGAAACTCAGAAGCAAAAATGAAATAATCTTCATCCTCAAGAAGGTTATATTCTACTAATGGGTACAACATTTATGGATATGAGCAATGCAAATATGCAAAAATGCAAAATATGTATGAGTTGATTTAAAGAGGGGTTCATAATACATTCATAGATGGAAAGGTGGGTGGAAACGTCCAAGTCATCCAGTTCAATTCCTTAATTTTCCAGATGAGGAATAGAGGCCTAGATTTGCTAAAGGTCACAGAGGCACTGAATGACAAACAGGATTCAAACCCAGTTTCTCTGGCTAGTGTGCTCTTTTCACTGAACCTTCTCAAATGCCAGGGAGAATAATACTAATTTTTTCTCTAAAAAAGGGTATAAACTTTGAGTCACTACAATCTGTCTCAGAAGGAAATATTCCTTGGAATAGAAACATTTCTTCTCTTTCCTCTTCTTCTTAGGAGAGAGAAAAAATGTAAAACCCATGCTTTTCATCTAAAGGTGTCCCAAAAGTTTTAATGCAGTTTCAAGCTGTTAAAGATTAAATCTGAACAGGTGGGAAGCTAGGTGGATCCATGGATTAAGAGCCTGGAGCCAGGCCTGGAGTCAGGAGGTCCTGGGTTCAAATCTGACCTTAGACATGGCCTAGCTGTGTGAGCCTGGGCAAGTCAGGTAACCTCCATTGCCTAGCCCTTATTACTCTTCTGCCTTGGAACCAAAACACAGTATTTATTCTAAGACAGAAGGTAAGGGTTTATAAGAAAATATGAACTAAGATTTTTGGGATGTCCTGTAGAATAAACATGAATATGTTCAATCATATGACTATGTGCTCTCTAAAATGATCATTTTATCCCCCATCCAGATTATCAGGAATGGTGAAGCTCTTCACCCTGTTGTGCTAATAATATGCCTCAAACAGACTTTTGCAGGCGGCCTAATAGTAAATGAAGATGGAACCCAACAAAGAAACCCATGTTATGTTGTATATATTAAACATGGGTTAGTGTAATTTATGTATCTCTGTGCTCTTTCTAAAATTAAAGCCAAAAAGAAAAAGAAATAGTCACTTTCCTTGAGGAGCTTACCCTCTAATGGGGAAGACAACACACAAAAAAGGAAGTGAAAAGTCAAAGGGAAGAAGGTAGCCAACAAGGAGAAGCAGATAATGGAAAATTCCAGAGAAGGGTGGCCTAATGAGAAATTGGGAAAAGAAGATTTGTCCAGGCACCCACTTTAACTGCAAGGTCTATGACAAGCCAGAGGGAAGGTCCTCCTAATCAAAGGATAACTCTGAAGTGGGAGCTTCTAAGTAATCATTTCCACTTTCTCTAATCTCTAGATTATCTAGTGTGTCTTTCCCTAACTCTTTCCCTACACATCCAAGTCTCCCTCAGCCTTAAAAAAAACAAAACAAAAAAACACCCTTATTTGATTCTCCCACTCCCTCAATCTATTCTCTTTTTTCTCTTTTCACAGCTAAACTCCAAGCAAAAGCTATCTATACTTGGTGCCATGTCTTCTTCTCTTCCTATTCCTATTCCAATGCTTTGCATTCTGGTTTCCTCACACAACTGAAACAGTTCTCTTCAAAGCTACCAGGGATTCTTCATTGCCAAGTCTAATGGCTTTGTTTCTATTCTCATTCTTGACTTTTCTGCAGCTTTTTACATTTTTGACTCTCTTGGTCTCTGTTCTCTCTGGGTGATTCTCTCCTCAATTTCCTCCTACTTCTCTGACTATGCATTCTCAGTCTTCTTTAGTGGAAAGTTACCTTTTGATTATGAGGCCCCTCCTCTGCTTCCTCACAGATCTGTTTCTCCTTTTTTATGATATATAATTTTATATTTCAGGTACATATTTTAACAAAGAAAATCATATTTAAAAAAGGGAGAATAATAGGAACATTTACATTTTCTCATGGAACTCCTAGTGGCATTGTATCAAACACCTGAGCACTATGGAAACCTAGACTAGAAAACCTAAGTCATATACAAACCCTCATTTGGATGTTGAGGAAAGCTGAGATTCAGAATTATACAGTGACTGGCCCCAGGGCATGTTCCCTTTCCTCCTCCAAATATAGGTTATACTGAAATTCTCTTCTGAGTCCTCTTTTCTCTACATTCTCCCTTTTGGTGAACTCATCAGCTAACATGGATTTTATGTCATTTACTTGCAAAAATGGGTGTTTCCATAGCTACATATGCATCCCTAGTCCCTTTCCTGAGCATTCATCCTGAATTATTACTTACCTATAGTGGAAATTTTGAGTGAAATGTCCCAGAAATACATTAGCATTAACATGGCTAAACAAAACCTGTATCTCTGAACTTCTCTTTTTTATTTTTTTAAACATTTATTAATATTTATTTTTTAGAAAAGTTAACATGGTTACATAATTCATGCTCTTACTTTCCCCTTCACCCCGCCCCCCCACCTCTCCCCCACCCCCATGGCTGATGCATATTTCCACTGGTTTTAACATGTGTCATTGATCAAGACCTATTTCCAAATTGTTGATCATTGCATTGGTGTGGTAGTTTTGAGTCTACGGCCCCAATCATGTCCACCTCAACCCATGTGTTCAAGCAGTTGTTTTTCTTCTGTTTCCACTCCTGTAGTTCTTCCTATGAATGTGGGTAGTATTCTTTTCTCTAAATCCCTCAGAATTGTCCTGGGTAATTGCATTGCTGCTAGTACAGAAGTTCGTTACATTCTATTTTACCACAGTGTATTGGTCTATGTGTACAATGTTCTTCTGGCTCTGCTCCTTTAGCTCTGCATCAATTCCTGGAGGTCTTTCCAGTTCACATGGAATTCCTCCAGTTTATTATTCCTTTGAGCACAATAGTATTCCATCACCAGCATATACCACATTTTGTTCAGCCATTCCCCAATTGAAGGACATACCCTCATTTTCCAGTTTTTTGCCACTACAAAAAGTGCGGCTATAAATATTTTTGTACAAGTGTGTTTATCTATGATTTCTTTGGGGTACAAACCCAACAATGGTATGGCTGGATCAAAGGGTAGGCATTCTTTTATAGCCCTTTGAGCATATGAACTTCTCTTTTTTAATAGTATCTGTTGTTGACAAGGAATCCAGAAGTCCCCAAACTTGTAGCCTAGAAATATTTAATTAACCCCAGTTTACTTAGTTTAAAGGTGAAAGCCCCAGGTTTGACCTAGTCACCAGAGAGTTCCTCCCAGAGGGAAAGTCCAACTTCACTTGTCTCAGACTAACAATAGACCTTAAAGGAGTTTAAGTGGGGATGGCTAATCCCATCTGATGTTGAGTGTCTCTTTTGTCCCAAGGATTTCTCCTCTTAGGCCAAAGTACTTGGTGGTCCAGCCCTTGACTGAGTCTTTCCCTTTTGTATCCATTGTAAAGCCTCAACCCCTCACGGTTATTCCTGTCTGGGATTCTTCATTTTCCTTTGTTACTATTGTAAAGCCAATCATCTATCCCTCTTATCCTTAGTTCCTGTGTTCCCCTAGAAAGGTATTTAAACTTCCCAGCTTTAATGGCCCCTTGGAGTTGTCAATCTAGTGTGGTTGGCTCTCCAAGGAGTCAGTGACCAGAGCATCCAGAGTTCAATCCTCAGACTCTGTGTGGGCATGTGGTGCACAGCTCTGTGTAGAGGCCTAACTCATCACTGTCACCCCTTTCTTTAATTAAAGAGTAGTTTTTCTGACTATTTAGTAGTCCTGTGTTTTTTCTAGTCAACACGGCAAAACTGGAAAAAACACAGAACTATTAAATAGTCAGAAAAACTACATCTTTAATTAAGGAAAGGGGTTCAGTGCTTTCCTCAAGGCCTCCACACAGAGCTGCATGATACAAACCCACACAGACACCCAAGACTCTGGTTGCTCTAGTCACTGACCCCTGGAAACACCAACCACAAGAGATTGGATAATTCAAAAGGACAAAAGAAATTGGGGGACTTATATACCATTTGGGGAACCTAGGGAGAGGGAAATATGATTGATTGACATTACCATGGCTACAAGGAAATGGGAGTGCTCAAACTACACAGACAGGCTTGGGAAAGAAATCATAGTCAGAGGCTAGGGTGAAAGGGAATGGACTATTTGCAATGGATACTAAAAAGGGTGGTCCCTGCACTGGAATGGGTCTTCTTGGGAAAGGATCTCTGATACAATGGAAGAAACTACTGGGACAAAAGGATACTTAGCATTTGATTAAAATTTATTAAATCCACCTAGTTAAGTCCATTAAATATCTTAAGGTCTATTATTCAGTCTGAAACTGCTAGTCTGAGATTCCCTTCAGGGTGGATTCTCATGGCAACAAAGGACAAGCTTTCTTGGTCTCCATCTTTCAAGCTGACTAAACTTGAGGTTCTCTTGGATTCCATGTCAACATATCATAGCCCTCCAGTCAATCAAGTTCATAATCTTAACTTTTAACCTCAACTACTCACTCTCCTTTATTCATCCCCATACCCAAGAAGTAGCCAAATCTTGTCATTTCTGCCTCTACTACATGACTTATCTCCTACTCCTGTTGTCTATTTACATAACCACCACTTCAATACAAACCCTCTAGGTGTCCCTGTAGATGTTTGTGTTGGCTTAGGTGTCTTCCTTTACCTAAAATCTTTGCCTTCTCCAATTCACCTTTCACACAGCTATCAAATAAATATTCCTAAAGAACAGATCTGACTATATCAATACTCTGAACAATTCACTCCAATGAGTCCTAATTACCTTTAGGATGAAATACAGATTCCTCTTGTATTTAGTTAGAAATTTATGTTATTCTCAAGGTATTAAAAGTTGTTAATATCTAAAGGTTGTTGTTTCTTCCCCACCCATTACCAATTTTTACCAAAACTTTGCACCTTTAAGGGAGCCTATCTGGGAATTGCCCAAAGCCGGAGTCCTAGGTTGATGGGATCCTGAAGGACTCAAGACTAAATTTTAAGTACCAATCTTGAGTATCCTTTTGTTTAAAGAGGACTCCCCTATTGTATCTTATATTTGGATTATTGAAGCTTCTAACTGGAGGTCAAGCCCAATTGCTTGAATGATCCACTCCTAAGTCCCTCCTAGATAACCCAGTCCAATCTGTCTCCAATTCCCTAGTCATTCCTATAAAATATTTATTTGCTGATGTATCCATTGTGAAGCTATTCTCCAATTTCTTGAAGATATTAATAAGCTTGAATGTGTTCATTTTAAAGTCTTTGTGAAGCTATTCAACACTCTGTCTACAACTGTTGTAAAATGTTGTAATACCTTCTAGGAGACTTGATTACATCAAGCTCCTATAAAAAGTTTTTTTTTTCCTGTCAATTATTGGGCATTGGTCTTGGGTCACAAATCGAGACAGTGCCCCACATTTTCTCTGTAATCCCTAGGGGCTTCTGTCTTAGGTCTTTGACCTGAGATAATGCCCCTCCCACCTCTTCCCATCTCTCTCTCTCCAAAGCCTTATGTTTTAAATGATTGACATTTAAAACATATATTGTTTAAGTGGTAAGAGAGGGTAAACTTTGAAATTTCCAAGGTCCCCTCAATTTCTAAAACACACTCTGTTTTTATACCTGTGGCACAACAGATAGAGTATTGGGGTAAAATCAAGAAGTTATTTTCCCGAGTTCAAATATGACCTTACTTACTAATTGTGTGACCCTAGGCAAGTCATTTAACCTTGTTTCCTTCAGTTTCCTCATCTGTAAAAAATGAGCTAGAGAAGGAACTGGCAAACATTCCAATATTTTTGCCAAGGAAACCTCAAATAGGGTCATGAAGAGTAGGACCCAACTGAAATGAAAACAACTGTGGAGTGTAAGAGTTTAAATTCAGGTTTTATGCTAAATATGAGAGTTATAAAGTAATATTGTGGTTGCTGATTTTAAATTATTAGAGCTTAAGTCAAAATGACTTTTAGCAGCTTTATTTAAAAAGAAGTGGAAAGAATGAAAGTGTAAATATAGATTAGAGACAGATTTCTAACAAGCCTACCAGCCTTTCTCTAGCTCAGTCTGGCTCAGTCTCTGTCTCCCAGTGTTGTCTTCAGCCATGGTTCCACCAACACAGCCTGCTCCAAAGCCAAGGTAGGAATCTTGGCCACTTACCCAGGAAGCTGAGCAGGATCCAGGGAAAAGTCTCCTTCAAGCCAGGAAAGGAATCTCTGGAATTAATCTGTACAAATACCGGGAAGGGATTCTCTAGAACCAATCTCTCCAAATGCCAGGAAGGGAATGAATGCTAGACCATGCTGATCTCTTCTTTTGTGCTTCTTTTTCTATGTCACTTCCTGTCACTCCTTCTTCACAAAAAACAATGGCAGTCTTTTTGCCTAGCACTGCCCAAGGTGGTAATGGGTGGGGGGGAGCAGTGGCCTTTGGAGGTGTGAGCTTACTCTAGTAAGTGACTTGTGAACTCTCATACTTAATGGTAAGTAGGGGTACTTTAAGTTCTTGATTTGATTAGCTAAAAATAGACAAGGGGAGAGTTAATCCTATATTCACAGCAGCCTGGCTCCAACTACCTTTGTAGCTGCATTATACTCAATTCCCATTTATTATGCAGGCTAGTCCTGCCAACCTGGCCTATTTAATAATATTCTATATCCTTTCTCTTTTCCATTGTACTGGCTGTCTACCAAGCCTGGAGGAAAAAAAAAAACCCTCTCCATCTTTGCTACTTAAAATCAATAGTTTCCCTCAAAGTTCAGTTCTTAATACTACAGGTCAATACTGATCATTCCAGCTACTAATGGCTCCCGCCCCAAAATTATTGGGTTAACTTTGTATTTATTTAGTATCTACTTATACATATACATGTTATCTCCCCCATTAGATGTAAGTACTTTGAAGTTAATTGTTTCATACTTGCCTTTGGATCTATAGTAAGTGGCCCTATCTAATAGATGTTTAATAAATGTTTGTCAGAAATAAGACCTGAAACCAGGTTGTTTGGCCTCCAATGTTGCTCTCCCATTTTCTTTGCCATCATGTTCTTTAGGACTTCCCCATGTCATAAAAAATAAAAATAGCCTGTTCGTTAGAGAAATGATTACATATATGGTTATTCTGTGAAGACCTTTTAGTCCCCATAGTGGATCCTGACAATATATTTCCCGCTTTGTTTCTCTAGGATACTCAAGAGGCCCCCCTAGCCATGGTGGTTAATGCTATCTCTCAACTAAACATTTGCTCTGGTGCACAGCTGTAGAAGGTGGCAGCCAGCTCACAGGGTGATTTGAGTTCAATCTCTTAAACATGCAATTCCAATTATCAAAAAATAAATATTCTTTGAAGACAGGGTCAATAATGGAGGGTGGGAGTTGCTCATAGTTATGGGGTCAGGACCATTCATGAAATCATTAATATAATATTTTTAATATGAAAATTAGGCACAAAGAAATGACTCACCATGTTTCCTTACTGAACTTCAAAAGGCAAGTGTAACTCCCTCATCAGATCCAACTCAAGGAGAAAGAAAGCTAAGTAGGAATAGAGCATGATGGAACTTTTAAATATGGTATGAAACAATTTTCTTTAAGCCAATAGCTTTCATTTCATAAAGTTTTACTGTCACACACACACACACACACACACACACACACTCACACACACAATTCCCTTATAACAAATAACTACAGGCAAGTAAGACAAATCAATATAATGACTGCTGGAAAATCTGTAACATATTCTATTATCCACCACCTGTTTATGGATGGGAGAGTGTGCTTCACCAAGTCCTCTGATGTCACAAGTAGTCACTACATTATTCCAAATCTGAACATTTTTCAATAGTATTTTCCTTTATTTCATTGTGGTCATTGTGTAAATTGTTATCCTGGTTCTATTCATTTAATTCTGCATCAGTGCATACAGGTCTTCCAAAGTTTTCTTTGAATTCTTCATTTTGTGTCTTTTCTTATAACAATAATATTTCATTATAATTCATATGCCACAATTTGTTCAGTTATTTCCCTCTTGATGAGTACCTATTTCTTGTCTACTTTAATATTTTTAAATGCAATTATAAATATTAATGCATATACAAGTCTTTTCCCTTTGACTTTGACCTGAGATATGTATTTTTTAGTGATATTGTTAGGGGAAAGTACCTCCTTCCATTCACTATTAAATTCTTAATGATTTAATCTTTTACATTTAGATCATGTATCTAATTGAATTTTCTTATGGTATAAGGTAAAAGATGGTGGCCTAAATCTGATTTCTGCCTAATTGAATCCCAGTTTTCTTTTAATTTTTTGTCAAATAGGGAATCTTTACTCCAGAAATTTATTTCTTTGGGTTTCTGACCATTAGGTCTTGCTTACTTAGGTTATTACACTGATTGAGTTAATTTTTTTTTAAACTACTACCAAGTGGTTTCAATAATTACTGCTTTATAAAATAGTTTGAAATCTCATAATGCATAGCCTCTTTTCTTCCTATTTTTTATTATGTTCTGACATTTTTATCTTTTGTTTTTCCAAATGAATTTTGTGAATTATTTTGTTTAATTCTATAATCCACTTTGTAATTTAATTGGCATGGTAATGAATAACTGAAATTTTTAGGTAATGTACTTTTTATCATATTGGCACATCCCACGCATTAACAATTAAGTCTTATAATTATTTAGCTCTATTTAGTTTTGTAAGAGTATTTTATATTTAAATTAAAATAATTCTTCTGGATATTTTGGCAGGTGAATATAAAATTTCTTTTTTATCTCTTCCTGTTATATTTTGTGGCTAATAAATAGAAAAGTTGACATGAAATTTTTTAATATTCAGCTATTTTTTTAAACCCTGACCTTCTGTCTTAGAATCAGATTCTAAGGCAAAAGAGCAGTAAGGGCTAGGCAATGAGGGTTAAGTGACTTGCCCAGGGTCACATAGCTAAGAAGTGACTGAGGTTAAACTTGAACCTAGGACCTCCCATCTCTAGACCTGACTCCCAATCCACTAAGCCACCTAGCTGACAACAATATTCAGTTATTTTGCTTCAGTTAGTACTTCAATTAGTTTTTAATTGAAATTCTAGAAATCTTGAAGCAGACCATTAAATCATGTGGAAAAAAATGTGTTCTCTTTTTGCCTATGTTCATTTCATCAGGTCTTTTTCATAAAATTATCCATTTGATACCCCAATTGTTGTCTCCATTTAAGTTTGAATCTTTCCTTCCAGATTCTATATTAATTATAATTTTACATTATGGTTGGCAAGGAATTGGCTTAATATTTCTATTTGTATTTGTTCATAAGGTTTAATGCCCTAACACATGATTAGTTTTTATAAAAGTTGAGAAATATGTATATTTTGTACATTTTCATGATCTATTATATCTAATTTTACTCTCATCCTTAACTTCTATTTTATTTGCCCTTTTCATGTTTTATACAATTTATTATCTTTTCCAAATTATCTCTTCTTGATGGATCTTCATATCAACTCATATAAGAATGATTCAAAATTTTCCAATCTGCTAAAAATTCAGATGTTTTTCCCCCCAACATTGCACAGTATGTTGTATCAAGAGAAGTCAATTTCCTGTGTATCTCAGAATAGTTGAGTCTTTCTTTTCTTTTCTTTCCTTTCTTTTATGTTTCCAAATCCACTGGTATATTTTTCAATGTGTCCACTCCTTTAGTGAGACACCTCACTGCCAGTAGTAGTTAATTATCTTAGTCTTCTTTTGAGGTTATGTTTGAAACTTCTAATTTTTGTCCTAATTTCCATCAAATCCTTTTTAATTATATTTTTGTGAGTGTGCTTCTAAACCAATGTAGGAATTAATGCAATTGTTCCATTTTAATTTCTGACGATATAGTTGATAAAATGGTAATATTTTACTTTTTCTCAACTGGTTATTTTTCTTATTTTCTTATATTCTCTATTCATTGTATTAGAAATTTTTTTCCCTTAGCATTTACTCTTTTTTTTTGTCTCAAAGCTGGTTTTTCTGTAAGGTTTTCTCTTTCATGCTTTTCTCCTCTTTGTTATTATTCTTTCACTTTTTTGGCATAGTTTTTGCTGTCTTGAAGTGATGAAGGGAAGTTGGGCTTAGGTTCTAATTCACTTATTTTGTCATAAGTTAACTACTGGTTCTTTTCATATCAATAAATCATAATTGGAGCAGCAAAGGATATAAGTGATAAAGTGGAGGAGTGTGGATTAAAAATTTAAAAAAGAGGCCTTTCTATTTCAACATGTAAATGTAAGAATTATATACCAAGTAGCATCTAAATGGCAAGAAAAGGAGCAAGAATGTTGGCTGATCTATAAAAACTAGCAAGGTCAACATTAGAATTATTAGCAGTAATTGACCTATGATTTCACTGGTATATATAATGCCTGTTATGAAAATTTCCTTTTTAGACCAATATCTGCTCTAAATTATAATGTCAGTTGCAAGCATTAAGAAGTCAGGGTCACACAGCTAGTAAATATTACAAGAAAGGTTTGAAGCCAGGTTTCTTATTCTAAGGCTGCCTCTTTCTCTTCTGTCAATGGTCCTCTCAAGACAAATATCTTTTCTTAATTTTTTCACTTTCTTTTAAGTTAGTGAAAGAATTAGTCTTAGAGATCACATATTATGATTGTTTCTAAATGTTTGCTTCAAAATATGTATTAATTCTAAATATGGTTTGTGAAGACTATGGTAGAGATTCAAAACAAAATTCTAATTGTTATTTAATTGCTTGATAACAATCCATTTTGGCATTTTGAATATCAACACTTACACTGGTCTTCCTTTATTTATATATACAAGGCAGAAGAAACACAGAACAGACATTAACCCCTAAGTTTATTAATTTCAAAAAGAAATGTTTCAAGAAGAGAGCAATAATAATGACCATAATTGCAATTCTGATCAAGGAAGACAGCATGAAAAAATTTGTCCCTTTAAATCAAGGTTTCTCATCCTCAACTATATCTTGAGGCCCTCCTTCATCAGTCATAGGGATTGATTGGGGATGACTTGAAGGAAATGACACTTATCCTTTCCCAAATTTTTCATATAGCCACAACTTCACTTTCTCTCTAAAGGCACTATCATCTTTGAATACTACACAGGAGCTAAGACTTGTAAATCAAATATAAAATCAGAATCAATTCTCCTTCAGAAAATATTAGGGATTCTTGTCTAATGTGTGAGAAGTCAAAGTGAGGGCCAAAGAAGACTCAGAAAAGACACAAATAGCCTATACCTCATCAAGGCTAGGAAGCAAATATATCAGCACATCTGTCAACTATGTTATCATAGTGGCTACTAGATGGTGCAATGTATAGACCTCTGGGAATCAGAAAGAGTTCAACTCAAATCTGACTTCACATGTTAGCTTTATGACATTGGGTAAGTCACGTACTCTCTTTTTGCCTCAATTTCCTCAACTGTAAAATAGGGTTAATAATAGCATCTAGTTTGCAGGGTTGTCAGGATCAAATGAGATAATATTTATGAAGTACTTAACCTAGCACCTGGAACAAAATAAGTGCTACATAAGGGCTTGTTTCTTCACTATGGTAACATCTCAATAACCAATGTCTCTCCAAAAGGATTGTAAGAAGCCTTTTCCAAATGAAATCTGTACTTGTGTTTCATGTCAGACTCACTGTAGTTCTGGGAAACAGTACAGGTAGAACAGAAAAGCAACAATGTATGTCTTGCTAGAAAAAAGTTATTTGGTTTTATAACTCGCCCCATTTCAGTTCTGAGTACCAGAAGTCTCTCAAGGTATTCCACTTTTATCAGGAATAATACTGTTAACCTGACAAAAAATCACACCAATCTCTATTCTTTATCAAATTTCACCATCACTCAATATACCTACATTAACTATCCTAAGCATCTTATCAACTATTTTAGGCACATCTATGAAAAATTCTAGCCTACTCATCAACTGCTCACATAGGCTGGATAGCCATCATCATCATAATCTACCCCACACTAACCTTATTAAATCTACTAATTTATTTCATAGCTACACTTACTACACTTACCCTTTTCTTAACACTAAATTATTCATCCATAACCAAAACCAGCTCACTATCAAACTTATGAAATAAATCTACCCCTATGATAATAATCATATTAACTCTTTTATCACTAAGAGGACTATCACCACTAACTGGTTTTTATGCCAAAATGACTAATCCTAGAAGAACACATCTCCTATAATAACAGCTTTATAGCAACCACCCTAGCCATATATATCTGATAGCCCTATTAAACCTATTCTTCTATATACAAATTATCTACTCATCAACTTTAACTATATTTCCCTCAATTAATAATTCAAAATTTCATTGGATTATATTTTCGTAAAAAACAATTATACCTATCCCCACCTTAACCATTATTTCATCCCTACTCAGCTGAATGGACCAGAAGGTACTAAGACACGCCACCATTAACTCATGGGTGCACCCCAAAATCAAAAAAAGGTTATAAAGCCCTTCTCTGGAAGGATTGATTGACCGGTATTTAAATTGACGTGTTTTTACCTCATAGCCATTTTCAGATTCCCCTCCCTTCTCCATCATACCCCTAAACCCAGAGTATACCTACATATGACTGAGAAAAAAAACCTGAATTCAAGTACCGAAAAATTAGCCTGAACAGTCATTTTCTTTTGGTTGCAGAAGTCAATAAAACTCTGAGCTAGCTGTTGATGAGACTAGGTCACAGCTTGAACTCAATGATGAAAAATGAAAGAGCTTGCATGAAGAAGCTCTGCCTTGTTTCACATTTCATATGCCACCCATTAAAATTCCTTTTTAAAACAAAGCACAGCATTCCATGAAGCCAAACAACTGTGCAATGCCGACATGTGCTTCTTCTCTCCAGAGCTGACACTTTCTGTAATCTATATAGCTTATTAAATAGAAACAAATATGTATCTGTGCCATCTGCATGTCTTCCAGAAGATTATGCTTTAAGAAATTACTGAATGCTGAAGGAAAGATCACTTCTACCCTCATTTTGATCATATATCTGTATTTAGAGATAGCATTATTCTGCTTATTTTCAATAATAAGAAATGTTAATAATGCTCCCAGCAGAGAAGTTAGACTGTTCCCATATGCCTAAATGATGACTTAGTCAAATTAAAGATATGGTAAAAGTAGATCAAGATCTCTCTGTTTTGAGGAAACAGGATTTCAAGAGGTGTGACAAGAAAGAAGTACTTACTAGGCATGGTAGACAGTCAGTACAAGGACAAAGAGATGAGAGATGAAATGTGGTAGGTGAAGAATGGAATGAAGTCCAGTTTGGCTGGAAAGTAGAACATGTGAAATAGAATGTTTAATAAAGTTGGAAAGTAAGGACATGGCAAATTTGAGAAGAGCTTTAGATGGCAAATAGAGAAGTTTATCTTTTATCCTAAGAGTAGTAGAGAATCCATGAAAGTTATTGAGTAGGGATTGGAATGGCCAGACCTGTGCTTTAAGAATCACTTTCAACAGGTGTGGTAGCACATTCTTGTAATCTCAGCTAATGGGGAGGCTGAGGCTGGTGGTTTTCTAGAGTTCCCAGTGTTGTTAGGAAGCTAAATTCATCAGCTTTTGCTATTCTAAGTTGAGCATTAATATGGTGAGTATTTGGAAAGGAATGGCTAGGGAGGATACAAGATTAAGGAGGGACAAACCAATCCAGAATAGAGACTGAACAAAAGTTAAAACTTCCATACTAATTGGAATGGAATTGATGTAGCTTAAGTTTCTGTGTTTTCAGCTTGGGTTGGCCTTTAAAAAATAAAATAAAAACACTTTTCTCAGTTTGTGGAGGATAGATTGGAATAGGGCAAAAGTAGACACAGGGAGACCAGTCAGGAGGCTGTTGCAATAGTCCAGATGAGAAGTGATGAAGGCTAGGGTAGCAGCTGTCTAAGGAGGGAGAAGGGTATGGAAGTGAGAGATACTGTGGAAGCAGAAATGGTGTCTGACTGCATATGCAGGTTGAATGAGAATTAGGAGCTGAAAATGATATTGAGGCTGCAAATCTGGGTTACTGGAAGAAGTGTAGGGACCTTGACAAGCATAAGGAAATTTAGAAAAGGAAAAGGGGAGGAAGGAAGAAGAAGAAAGATCATGAATAGATGTGTAAATAGATAAAGCATTTATTAAGTACTATATGTCCAGTGCCAACCTCTGGGAATGCAAATATAAGCAAAAAAGAAAGAATCCCTGACTCCAAGGAGCTTATATTTTAATAGGGGAAGACAATATATAAAAGAGCTAAAAATAGGATAAAGGAAGGAAAGATATTTATGAGGGAAGGCAGGAAGGTAATGAAGTTCTGAGAATCAAGAGCAAAGCCAGGAAAGAAATGAAAGAATGAGCATGGCTGATGCAGGCATTTCCACAAATGGAGGTTCCAAGAAAAAGTTCACCAATTGGAACAGGGGCCACAAGAATGAAGGCATTCTTCACGATGAGAAGATTGCTAAGGTGTGATGGAGAAGTCTAGAGTCAAGAGCAGAACCAGAAGAGTTGTAAATGAAAATGAATTACTTGCCTAAGTACTGAATGGATAATAACTGAAAGATGCATTTGAAATAATTTTAAGAGGTTAAGCCAGCCACAACTCTAGCTAGTCAAAGTTTCAGGTAGAGGGGTATCACAGTGGAGATTGATTGTTCCATTTGTCATATTTTTTATTATGGGGGGAAAACCCTTGTCTTATGAAAAAAATAAGACAAATTTGATTTTGTTTTAATTTCATTATGAAAGTCAAGTTTCAAAAGGCTGCCCCAAGATCAACTTTGACATAATCTTAGATTTTCAATCTCCACAAAGAATATTTTATCCCACACCTCCTCACACCTATTCCAAATTAGGTTTCCACAAAACTAAAAAGGCAAGTAGCAGAACTTTCACCAATATCAAGAGAACCATGCCATTCAATGTGCAATGTAAAGGCTCCTCAGCACTATGGAAACCAGGAAAAATTGTGAAGAAAGTAAGTTTGCTTACTTTCTCTGGATCTTTTTCATAATATGAAGAATTTAGAGTAGATGGTCATTAAGGTAAGTACCAACTTCAATTATTTGAATTTCTGATGCTATTCAGCATCCCTAACTCTACACACTTTTTTATCCCAGCAATTGATAATGTAAGCCATTCCCTCATCCTGGATATACTCTCATTTTCATGACACCTCTCTCAGTTCTTTTCTGACCTGTCTGACCCATCCCTATCAGTTTCCTTTTTCAGATAGGGATATACCAGAGTCCTATTGTGGTACTTTTACTCTCTCGATATTCACTTTCTTGGTGATCTCATCAGCTCCTATTTGCTCAAGTATCACCTCTACAAATCAAAGAAAAGGGAAAAGGTGCTATTTGTACAAAAATTATCTATAGCAGATCCTTATGTGGTGGCAAAGTATGTAAAAAACCATAAAAGTGGAAATTGAGGGGAAGTCCATCAAGTAAGGAATGGCAGAAGAAATTGTAGGATATGGTTGTGATAGAATACTAATATACTGTAAGAAATGATGAACAGTTTCATTTCAGAAAAAGCTGGGAAGTCTCATATGAACTGAGAAATAATGTACCTTGTAACCAGGAGATTAATGTACATAGTAACAGCACTACTCTAACTATGGTCAATTGTGAAAGATTTAGCTACTCTGATCAAAACGATTATCCAAGACAATTCCAAAGGACCCATGAAGAATAATACTATCCACTTCCAGAGAAAGAACTGATTCTCTCTGGGTGCAGATTAAATTTTACTTTTTACAACTTTCTTTATTTTTCGTGGTTTTCTGTATGAATTTTCCTTTTGCAATGTGGCTATTATGGAAATGCGTTTTGCATGATTTCACAAGTATAATCTATATCATGTTGCTTGCCTTCTCCTGGGATGGGAAGGGTCTGGAAAAGAAAATTTGAACTCAAAAATAATTTTTAGATTAATTTTAATTTTTTAATGAAATTAAAACATAATTAACTAAAATATATTTTAAAATATGCGTGATATAAAAAAGGACCATGTCTATACACATAACCCCCAAATCTATATGCAGCCAACTATAAAAATTCCTTTATTCCTTTTTTAATTTAATGAGGGACCTGGAGGTCCTCTTACCACAGAGATGTGTAGGGATTAACCAGCCCACAGTGACAGGAAGTAGAAACCAGAGAGACAGGAAAGAGGAACCATAGGGACAGGAAGTGAGGTAGAAAAAGGGGATATGAGGGAGTCAGTTGCTTACAGTTGGGCTGTCAGTTGCTGACGCTGTCAGTTGCTGACAGTTAGGGCTGGCAGTTTCAGGAAAGTTGGCTGCTGAGTGTGAGTTGGTCATTGGGGGTTGGTTGCTGGTAGTGTGTGTTGGTGATTAGTTGGTGGTTGGGAGATATATATGTATATGTGTATGTGTATGTGTATATGTATATGTATATGTATTCTGCCTGGTGAGCTGAGCTGAAGGATGATCAGCTGGACTTTCTCTAATGGCAGTTATAGGCATTTATAGGTAGATATGGGTAGTTTTAGGTAGTAATTATATGTAGTTATAGGTAATTATAGGATAACTATTATAGATATTGGAAAATTTTCTTTCTCTACCTCTTTCCTATATTTCTCTCCTTTACTATATTCATTGTACTATATTCTTTTTTTTTAAACCCTTAACTTCTGTGTATTGTCTCATAGGTGGAAGAGTGGCAATGGGGGTCAAGTGACCTGCCCAGGGTCACACAGCTGGGAAGTGTCTGAGGCGGGATTTGAACTTAGGACCTCCCGTCTCTAGGCCTGGCTTTCAATCCACTAAGCTACCCAGCTGCCCCTACTATATTCTTTTACTATCTCTATTTTAGTTAAACTAAATTGTTAACTGTTAGAAGCTGATAGATGTTTTCTTTTCTCTGGCTTAAAGGGATAATATTAATTTACAACTCTACTATATCCTCATTAAAACATAAAATTGTTAAAAGCTGCTCCCTTATTTTGTCAAAACACCCCTATTTTAACCCATACACAATTAAGCAGCAGAGTGGACCTACACTCAGGAAAATCAAATTCAAATCTTGCCTCAGATACTTATTAGGTATGTGACTTTATGTTGAGTCACATAAGTTCCTCATCTGTAATGTGAGGATAATATTAGCACCTACTTCACAGAATTGTAAAGATTTCATGAATTAACATATATGTAGTACTTCATATACCTTCACATGCTATATAAATGCTAGCTATTATAAGTTATCCAGCTATTATCACAACAGTACAGTCAGTCCACACTGTACTTGCCAATTTATTGTTACTAGACAGTCACTAGTTAAGGTATAGAGGGAGCCTCAGAGTGATCATGGTCTATAATCATGTGACATGGGCCAGCCAGGTAAAGTGTGTCTCACTAAAGACTGGTATATCACTCTTTCCTCACTGCATTCATCCTAGACACTGCTCTATTCACTCAGCATTTTTTCCTTCAGTAGATAGCAGACTCAGCTAGTCTATAAGAGGGAAGAGTCCAGATTTTTATTTAATATTTCTATGGAACAGAACTTATAAAGGGCTCTCAAAACCTTACTTGTTAATGACTCCTCCTAACAACAACCCTATGAGGTAGGTTGATATTTTTCTTTCCTTCAGCTTTGGACAATCTCCATCCAGCTGGCTGAGCAAATTCCAGTGGTTCCAGGCCATGGGACAGAATTTCCAGGGGTGGTTGACTAAGAGTCCAAGCAGATACCAAGCCACCTGGGCCTGTCAATGATTCTGCTGAAGACCATACATAGATAAGAATCCTAAAATAGCTAGGTAAAGGAGAAGAACAGTGATGGGGAAGAGGTGAAAACAACAACCTTCATGCACCCCATCTTTAGATCCAAAGATAATTGGCCTCATCAGGTTAAGGAGATGCTCTTTATGTATAATTTTATTTTTTACCATTAATCCTAACATATTCCCCCACCAACCCCCATTTGGTTTAGCCAAAGTTCTAGAGGTCAGCAGCTGGCACAAATGGAGAATTTGACTTACAGAGCATGATTTAAAAAGAACTGAGAGTCCTTCATATTTTGGAAACTATTGAGAAAGAGAAAAAAGATTTCCAGGAAGAAAAAATGCAAAAAGAAAATACTGGAATAGAGGCTTTTCATAAATTGAAAATGTTTGCATTTGCTGAAGTCTGTGAGACTTTGCAGAGTGACAGATCATTGAGCACTGTTTGTTCTCAAGAAGAGAGGAGAAGGCAAGATAGACTCCAAAGAATCCCATATGATAATATCAGAGTTATTGGGAAATTCAGATGATTCTAGCAGCCCCACTGGCAATTGCCTCCTAGAACAGTAACAAAAAAGGCAGAGCTGAAATACTTATTTTCAAATCTGGAGCCACAGAGTTTTATTTAAAAGACAAAGAGAATAAATCGGACATCCTATCCTTCCATCCCACTAAAACTCTGTAAATCATAGCATCATAGCTCTAGAACTGGAAGGGACCTCACAGACTAATACAATAAAATCCAAAAGAATTGAGGTTCAGGGACATTACATGACTTTGTAAAAGTTATTTTAGTTATAAATGTAAGAGGTGCAAATTTGACCTCAGGTCCTTTTAGTTATTGTGGCATGCAGGAAACCCTGGATTCTAGAAAACTATGCTAGAAGAGCAGAAAAACTTTTGAGTATAGGGCTAGTCTATGTACCTGATGTATAAAGGCTAGCTTATTGACAAGCTCACTACCAGAAAGTTTAGGACATCACCTGGTGATGAATGTTCTGACCATAATTGATAACATAAATGTGTATATACCCAGTTCTGTATGGCTCCTCCCTGTAATGGAGGATTATTAAGAATGTAATCTAAATGGTTTTGTGGGTTCACACTGGGTTGAAGGAGAGACAGGAATGTCTGATGGTCTGGACCAAACAGGATAGGAAGACCAGGGTTTACTGCCAAGCTGTTAACAGTCACAAGAATGGCAGTTTGGCCAACAGTCACTTAGCTCACCTAGGCTAGGGCCTATGTAACTGGCAGGCAACAGGTAAAAGTTGTAACAGTTTTAATTGAATAAACAAATAAACAAGGATGGGTATTAGGGATTCTACTTTTAACAACTAAGGACAAACCACAAGGTCAAGGGAGGGACTTCACTATACTATTCTATTGACCTAAGCCAGGCAGGGCCCAAAGGAAGCAGTACTGAAGTCACAAGGAAAGCTCCTCCAAACCTGTTTCCAGCCAGGTATGATCAGCTCAGCTAAAGGGCCCGAGGATGACTTTCAATTGGGATCTCGTGGTAAATCCAAGGATGATCTCAGGATGCCAGGAGCCAACTCCACCAGGACAGGTGATCCAAGGTATCCAAGTAGGGAGAGAGAGTTTGCAATGTTGTCCACCAGATCATAAACCACTTCCCCACTTGGTGCTGCTCTGCAGGTCTGTTGTCCACTGCTGAAAACCTCCACCTCTCTCAGAATCCCAGGGAATCTGGATGCAGTTTTCCCTAACTCTGAGTTCTCCCAGGGTTAGCAACAGTTATGTCCCCAACCACTATGGAGTCTCTCTCCCCCGAGTCCAAGCCCCACTTCCTACTTCTTCATTCCTTCTTGGAATTCTCCAGCCCTTCCTGCTAGGTCCAACACTAATACTAAATTAATAACTAAATAACCCTCACAACATCCCTCAGCTTCCATGTTAACAATGTTAGAGTTAATAGAAAAGGAAGCAAGCTGTGCTTAGAATGACATCATTTTAGAACTTCTGTACTAGCAGCAATGCAATGACCCAGGACAATTCTGAGGGATTTATAGAAAAGAATGCTACCCACATTCAGAGGAAGAACTACAGGAGTGGAAACACAGAAGAAAAGAAACTGTTTGAACACATGGGTTGAGGCAGACATGATTGGAGATATAGACCCTAAATGACCACACCAAAGCAACTATCAACAATTTGGAAATAAGTCTTGATCCATGGCACATGTTAAAACCAGTGGAAATACACATTGGTTATGGGGGGGGGGGTGGCGGGGAGGAGGTCAGGGGGTGAAGGGAAAAGTAAGAACATGAATCATGTAACCATGAATAACTTTTCTAAAAAATAAAAATTATTTTAAAAAAAAGAATGACATCATTTTAGACTGTGACAAACATAAACTTAATTGTTGGTACTCTTAATCTGGGTCCTTTCTACAATAGTCAATGAGTTGACTGGGAAGGACTGAACTATATCTATGCTGGAATTCTTGCTAGAAATGAAACCAAATGATAGAAACAAGTTGAAAAAAAGGAAACACTACTCACATTTTCTCCTCAAAGACAGATAAAGAAGATGCTGATTGCACCAGGCAACCCTGGCCTATATAATATTTGGTCATGTTTTCTTGCAATACCATTATGAGTATGAATAAGAAGACCTTTGGGAAAACTACTGCAACTTGTATACCAAGAACCATTACAGAGGATAAAGCCTAGAAAATCTATGAAGTTCTCAATTGAATTTCCTAAAATAGAATTTCTTAACCTGGGAACTGTGAACTTAAAAAAGAAACATTTCAATAATTATGTTTCATATGATTATTTTCCTTCAAAATCCTATGTCTTTTGTTTTATTAATTTGATAATATTCTTCTTTGGAGTCCATAGTCTTTACCAGATTGCAAGTAAGGCCCATGACACAAAAAAGGCTAAGAACCTCTAGTCTAAATAGAATCACCAGATAACTCTGATACTTTGTGACTTTACTAAAAATATGCACAGGATTTGGAAAGTGTGGTTAAGCACCAAAAAAATACAAAGTCCAAGACTCAATAGACCCATACCCATATGCCATAAATACTTCCATCAATAAGAGATTGACAGTCAAGTGGTTAGTGTACATGCATTTATTAAACATTCACAATATGCTAAGCACTATATTAAGCATAGGAGAATGTAAAGAAAGGCAAAAGAAATCCACACAACAAAAAAGCAGTCCCTTTCAACAAGAAAGTTATATTTCTAATGGGAGAGGTATCATGTAAATACAATGTATATAACTTCCTTCAGAAGGTGATATTTGAGCTGAATTGTAAAGGAAGCCAGAAAAAACAACAAAAAGAAGTAAGAAGAAAGAGAATCTTAAGCTTGGGGAACATCCAATGAAAAGGTAGAGAAAGAAAAGATAGAGTCTTACGTATGAGGAATAATTGCTAGGCTGGTATAGTTGAATCATAAAGAATGTAGGAGAACATGCTAAATATGGTGAACACTGAATAGTATCACACAAAGTAAATTGACTCTTTAAGAGGAAGCCATCATTTCCAAATAAGAAACCTCCACGCAGTTAGGTTATTGACTGTTTAAAACAAAGGTCAAAGGCCAATGTCAAATTAAAAGACAGAATAAAGATGACAAGGTATTATTTAATTTAGTTATAGCAGCTTCAATTTGACCTATTTAGAAATGCTTTCAACTCCTTCCACTCACCAAAATTAAAAATTAAAAAAAAAACTCTTTGACCTAGACAATCATAATTCTCTAACATTTAATTTTTATATGGTTTAGTGAAGCTGATTTTGGATTTGAAGACAGAGGTCTCAGAGGACCTTGGATCACCAGGTTCTGCCACTTACTCACCTGAATGATTTTAAGAAAGGGGTTTCCCTCTGGATCTCAGTTTATTTATCTTCAAAATGAAGATATTGGATTATTTGGCATCTATTAGTCCCAGGTCAATCCTATATATCTAAGAGGCTGAAAGACTATAGAGATGATCTCAATCAGAAGCACTTGGTTATCTTGATAAGCAGAAGAAATAAGATGACTAAGGGCAATATAAATTTAGAAAAAATAATCATTTGCAAATAAAAATGGAGGGGCAGCTGGGTAGCTCAGTGGATTGAGAGCCAGGCCTAGAGATGGGAGGTCCTAGGTTCAAATCTGGACTCAGACACTTCCCAGCTGTGTGACCCTGGGCAAGTCACTTGACCCCAATTGCCTACCCTTACCACTCTTCTGCCTTGGAGCCAATACACAGTATTGACTCCAAGATGGAAGGTAAGAGTTTTAAAAAATAAAAATAAAAATGGAGGAAGTTAATAGATTATAAGCAGAATCACCCCACAAAAATATTAAAAAAGAAGTTAAAAAGGAAGTGAATCTGTACAAATTTTGGCATGAGATCCATCTTAGGTGAATAATCTTCAAGAGCATTTATAAATGAAATTGAGGACAACAAATCAAGCAAAATGAAACAGATTTATTGGCATTTCTAACCAAATATAGCTTCATCACTATTTTGGGGAGGCTCTAAAATTTTTTTTCAATTATGTGTAAAAACAATTTTTGCATTTTTAAAAATTTTGAGTTCTAAATTATTTCCCTCCCTTCTTTCATCACTCTCACCAGAAAGCGAGTAATTTGATATGACATGTGCAGTCATGCAAAACATATTTCCATATTAGTCATGTCATGAAAGAAAACAGATCAAAGGGGAAAAAACAAGAAAAATAAAGTTTAAAAAATATGCTTTGATCTTCATACGGACTCCATCAATTCTTTCTCTGGAGGTGGATAGACTTTTCCATCATAAGTCCTTCAGAATTCTCTTAGATTGTTGCATTGCTGAGAATAGCTAAATTTTTCATAGTTGATAATCATATAATAATGCTGTTACTGGGTACATTGTTCTCCCAGTTCTGCTTATCTCAATTTGCATCAGTTCATGTAAATCCAGGTTTTTCTGAAATCGTCCTGTTAATTATATTTTATAGCACAATATTGTTCTACCATAATTATATACCACAACCTGTTTAACCGTTTCTCAATTGATGGACATAGCCTCAAATTCTAATTCAAAAGAGCTGCCAAAAATATTTTTGTAAATATAATTTTAATTTCTTTAGGATAGAGACCCTGTAGTGATATTGTTTGATCAAAAGGTATGCAAAATATATGTCTTTGGGCATAGTTGCAAATTGGAAAATTCATTTTACAACTCCAACAACAATGTATTAGTGTCCCAATTTTCACACTTCTCCAACATTTGTCATTTTTTTTTCCTGCCAAATGTGTTAATCTAAAAGGTGTGAGATGGTACTTTAGAGTTGTTTTGATTTGCACTTCTCTAATCAATACTGATTTGGAGCATTTTTTAATGTAACTATTAGATAGCTTTGATTTCTTCTTTTGAAAACTACCTGTTCATATTCTTTGACCATTTATTGATGGGAAATGACTTGTATTCTTATAAAATTTGACTCAGTTATCCATATATTTAGAAATGAGGCCTTTATCAGAGAAATTTGTGGTAAAATATTTTTTGGGGATGCAGCCAAGGCAGTACTCAGGGGAAAATTTATATCCTTGAGTGCATATATCAACAAATTAGGGAGGGCAGAGATTAATGAATTGAGCATGCAACTTAAAAAATTAGAAAATGAGCAAATTAAAAATCCCCAGATGAAAACTAAATTAGAAATACTAAAAATGAAGGGAGAAATTAGTAAAATTGAAAGTAAAAGAACTATTGAATTAATAAATAAGACTAGAAGCTGGTATTTTGAAAAAACAGATAAAATAGACAAAGTACTGGTCAATCTAATAAAAAAAAGGAAAGAAGAAAACCAAATTGACAGTATCAAAGATGAAAAGGGAGACCTCACCTTTAATAAAGGGGAAATTAAGGCAATCATTAAAAACTATTTTGCCCAATTATATGGCAATAAATATACCAATATGGATGAATATTTACAAAAATACAAATTGCCTAGATTAACAGCAGAAGAAATAGAATACCTAAATAATCCCATATCAGAAAAAGAAATTGAACAAGCCATCAAAGAACTCCCTAAGAAAAAATCACCAGGGCCTGATGGATTCACAAATGAATTCTATCAGACATTCAAAGAGCAACTAATCCCAATACTATACAAATTATTTGATATGATAAGCAAAGAAGGAGCCCTACTAAATTGCTTTTATGACACAAATATGGTACTGATTCCAAAGCCAGGTAGATGAAAAACTGAGAAAGAAAACTGCAGACCAATCTCCCTAATGAACATAGATGCAAAAATCTTAAATAGAATACTAGCAAAGAGACTCCAGCAAGTGATCAAGAGGATCATCCACCATGATCAGGTGGGATTTATACCAGGAATGCAAAGATGGTTCAACATCAGGAAAACCATCCACATAATTGACCATATCAACAATCTAACAAACAAAAATCTCTTTTACCATTTAACGTATTTAATTTTTCTAGTGTTTTCAGTACTTTTTTGTGTCATTGCTCCCAAACTGTTGACTCTTTTCATGATTTTCTTGCATCTCTCTCATTTCTTTTCCAAGATTTTCTTCTACCTCTCTTATTTAATTTTTAAAAACCCTTTTGAATTCTTTCAGGAATTCTTTTTGGGCCTGAGACCAATTCATATTTTTCTTTGAGTTTTTGTATGTAGCTGTTTCCTTCTGAGCATGTGTTTTGATCTTCCTTGCCACCTTAGTAACTTCTCAGGTCAAGTTCTTTTTTCTAGTCTGTTAATTTTTTTTGTATCCCCTTTCTTAACTTTTAACTTTATGTTAAAATTGTTCTCTGCTCCTAGGGTTGAGGGGGCACTATTCCAAACTTTAGGGTTTTCTATGGAACTATTTTCAAAACTAGTTCTGAAGGTCTATATATTTTCAGTTTTTCCAAAGTGGTATGATCTAAAAGAGGTGTGTTCACCACTCTCTTGGCCTGTGCTCTGGACTCTGAATGACCACAGGTACGCTTTTCTATTCTGGAATAATATATTCTATATATTATGATAATATGTCCTTTATTATTTTAATAATATATCCTAATAATGTTGTTCTTGCCATGACACTTCAACCCAGATCTCCCTATTTTCATTGCAATAGTGTTCTTCACCCAGTGCCAGCAAAGGATCCTCTGTAATCTCCTTTTGGGCTATTACTATCTGTGGGCCAAAAGTTTCTTAAGCCTCAGTCACAGATTCAGTCATCTCTAAGACCTGTAGCTGGTATGATGGGGTATGGACTATATTGAACAGCTTTCTACTTTCACCCCAGAGAGACAGACCCTTCCTACTCACCTTCTAAAATTATTTTACCCTGTCCTTTTCATTTTTTGCCTGCTTCATATTTAGTTTTGAATGTTTTTTTTCTTTAGTATTTTTTTAAGTCTCCTTTACAGGAAAATTGGGGAGAACTCAGGTAAGTCCCTGTCTTTACTCATCTGATTCTTCCCTTCTCCAGTCTTATCTCTGTTAATACTGGAATTATCACATTAAGACTGAGTGTATTAGGTAAAGTAGCAATGGAGAGTAAGGAAATGAAATTATAAAATTGAGCTGCCTCAGACCAGATGCATGAAAGCAATACTGAAAGTAACATTAATTTAAAAGTACCCATAAATCAACTTTCATTGTGTGAGTGTGTGTGAAATTCTAAAAGGATTGGAAACAAATATAGATGATACCTTTTCCAAAAACAAAAATAAATAAATAAATGTGTCTAAGAAACAGACACTAGTCTACATACCTATTTTCTCATCATTATAAGAATGGTCTATGTATTAATAGCCTCAATGAGGATATTCTGGATGAAAACATGAAATAGGAATGAGCAGGCATTTAAGGATAGTTTTTCAAAAGCAGACAATAACTTTGCAATTACATGACTGGATGAGAGGTATTGAGAATATATCTACGGTCTGATGACTTCCAAAAACCATTTGACACAGAAAAAATGCAGAATCCAAGACTCTTTTCAAACAACTGCCTTCCACACAAGATAAAAAAAAAATTCTAAAACATTATATAATAGGTATAGGCTCTGAAAATACTTTGTTAAATAAGTCATTATCAAAATCAGTTGAGACTTAAAGCAGAAAAATATGAAATATAGTAATTCAAAAGAGAACAGCATAACCATTCACAAAGAAAAAAATGGATTAAAAAATTTTAATGGCATGTCTCTTAAGATTGGATTTAAACCACCTACATATATTATTTGTCTTAGATGGGAGCTATAAATAGATGATGACCTGAGCCCAGAGGAGATTGTACTGTAACATCTTTGAGAAAGAGGAAATCATACATCTCTTTCTTTCTTTCTTTCTTTCTTTCTTTCTTTCTTTCTTTCTTTCTTTCTTTCTTTCTTTCTTTCTTTCTTTCTTTCTTCCTTCCTTCCTTCCTTCCTTCCTTCCTTCCTTCCTTCCTTCCTTCCTTCCTTCCTTCCTTTCTTTCTTTCTTTCTTTCTTTCTTTCTTTTTTTAAACCCTTACCTTCCATCTTGGAGTCAATACTGTGTATTGGCTCCAAGGCAGAAGAATGGTAAGGGTAGACAATGGGGGCAAGTGATTTGCCCAGGGTCACATAGCTGGGATGTATGTGAGGTCAGATTTGAACCTAGGACCTCCTGTCTCTAGGCTTGGCTCCCAATCCACTGAGCTACCCAACTGCCCCCTCATACTTTTCTTTCAATAATTTCAACCTTCTCCTTAACAAGAAATCCCTTCATATGAAACTTATATTCTACCAGTGAAGGCATAATATGGTTATGAATCATAGAACACTATAATATTGCAATACAAGCAGAACTCAAATTTTACAAGATGCAGAAGGTAACAGTGAGATTTGGAGTGGATTGCAGCTCATTACTGACAATGTCTTATATGTGGTAAGTGGAATGAAAGACATCATTGAGGAAATGTATGATTTGTAAGGGAGATGATATAGTAAGAATGAATAATAAGAGATGGACAGGACAGCCTCTGCACATATTAAAGGAACTAGAAGAAAGACAAGCACATTGGATGAAAACTCCATGAGATATTTTCAGAAAGGCCTAGATGAGAATCACACAAGATGAAAATATGTAGATGGATTGCAATCTATAGTGGTAGAGGGAATAATCATTTAGATGAGATCATTGAATCTGTTTCATTAAAAGATTGGTGATCCGTTATTAGAAAATTATCTCTAACTGGAAGAATTATGGCTAAAGATCCTAGACTTATAGCTGGAAAGGACCTTAGAGGTCATCTATTCCAATCCCAACAGAAAAGGAAACAGGTCCATAGGTTTAAAGTGACTTTCTGAAGCTCACACAGGTAATAAGAGATAAAGCCAAGATTCAAACTTCCTTTCTTTTGAGCCTAGGTCTAGCATTCTTTCCATTATACCTGCTATCTACTAGCATAGTATTCAAACCTAAGAAGCCTTATTTACTAAGCAGGTCTTTTGGCCAGATAAAACACAAAACCTTGCTCATAGTACTTCTCTGCCTGAAAAGCAATTACTTTAGGAAGTTCCAGTTTCTAAACAGTGATAATCTTATAATATTAAGTTTATAGGACCCAGGACTCACAACTCTTCATCCATTGACCCAGTGATCGACAGTTTAGGCTCCATTTATAAGACAAAAACATCAAAAGGAATCAGAAAAGTCCTTTTTTAATTAAGTGCAGATTGACACTGGAGAAAGAGCTATAATTTTGGCAAAAAGAATGGCAAGACTATCCTTCTTAAATGCCTGAAAAAGAAAAATGATCCAGAGTTTAGATTCTCCCCTCCCCTAAACCCAACAAAAAACAAAAATGAAAACAAAGAAATAAAATCATCTTTCTTTGAACATATTCCAAACATGAAATAATTTAACCGCAAAATAGATGGTAGATAGGTATACTGTGTTTTTGTTTTTTATACAAGACTATAAGATGAGCTATTTATTTTATTTTTTTAAAACCCTTACCTTCCGCATTAGAATCAATACTGTGTATTGGTTCCAAAACAGAAGAGCAGTAAGGGCTAGGCAATTGGGATCAAGTGACTTGCCCAGTGTCACACAGTTAAGAAGTCTGAGGGCAGATTTGAAACAAGGACCTCCCTTCTATAGGTCTGGCTCTCAATCCACTGAGCTGCCCAAGCTGCTCCCAAGATTAACTCTTTAAAATGATTTTACCTATCAATTTTGTAAGCTCTTGGTTAACCATAACCTCAAGAAAACTAGATGTAAGCTTGTAAATTTTGCCTTTGTTGTGCTGTTATCCCTGTGATTCACTCTAGTGCTTAATATTAAAATCTTAAAAAATATATTAAAAATCAGAACCAAAGTTGTGTGTTGTTAGAAAGTAGGGTGGTAAGAGAACAGAAGAGGCTCAGGTCCACTCAGGTCTATTCCCACAGACTAAACTTCCAGGAACTTTCAACTTCTCTACTCCATCCCAAACACAAATTCTCTTACTCTTTACTTGACCAATTACATTAATTAATGAACTTTGGCATTTTCTCTAGATGCCTTACTCTTATCTTCTTGGCTTAGTATCCAAGCTAATGAATGATTTTTAAAAGTTTTGATTGAACTGGAATTAAAACTCTTGTCAAAAGACAAAAGGAGTCAAAGGGGAATGGTTTAACCTTTTAGCTTAGTTTTCTTTTGAGGCTTTGGCACTAGAATATGTGATGCCATTCCCAATTTGTACCAATTGGTCTAAGCAACCATCATATGAACAATGGAAATCATCATTCTTTAAAAGAAGAGAGTTTGGTATTGGGGAAAGTGTCCTAGAACAGAAGTCAGGAAATCTGGCTATGACATTATTCATTGTAGAATCTTGGACAACTTTTTGCTTTTCTAGGCCTCAGTTTCCTCTCTTACAAAACATGAACTCTTGTTAGTGCCTTTGGTGGCTTCCTATGAGGAAATCAGAAGCAGAAGTCAGCTCTGAGGAGAAATATTTTCACCTATAGACTCTTACTCTTTCTTAGTTATCACACTTCCTTGCTGTTTGTCTACTTTCTTTCAAGTCTTGTCCTAAGAAGCCAATCCTGCTTAAACTTGAAGACCCTCTTCATCTCCAGACCAGGGCCTCCTAGAATTCTCTCTTTTCTTTTAGTTATCATTAATCTTTAAGTTGCCAAATCTGATGACCTTTTCTCAGTTTTCATCTTTTCTTACCTACATGTAGCGCCTAACGCCTTCTCTTCCTGGATACTTTGACATTGACAGGTTTTCATGACATTTTTCTCTTTTAGTTCTGCCCATCTAATAAAGCTTTCTCAGTCTCCTTTTCTGATTCATAATCCAAATTATACCACCCTGACTATGGGTATATCTCAAAGTTCTGTCCATGCTCTCCTTTCTTATCTCTACTTTCTTTTTCTTGTTAATCTCATCAACCACCACAAGCTTAATTACCATGTTGATGTAGATAATTTCCAGATCCCTATATTCAGTCCTAGTCAACGATTTCAGGTGGATGTCAAAACAGTCATCTCAAATTCAACATGTCCAAAAAGAACTCATAATTTTTGCCCCAAACCTAGCTATCTTCCTGACTTACCTATTTATGTCAAAAGCACCAACATCCCTCCACTTATTCATGTTGCCAGCCTCAGAGTTGTCCTTGATTCAATAAATCATCTTATCAATTCCAGAGACTCTCACCTCCATCCCCTCCTCCTTACCCTAAGACCATCCAATGGTATCACTCTACTTCCCCAAGATTTCATCACCTCTCACCCGAATTAAAATCATAGTCTACATTTGGAATCTCTCTCCTTTCCAATCTATCCTACTCACCACTGCAAAGGTGATTTTCCCCAAAGCACAGAAACAATTATGTTACTATCCATGTCCAGATCACTAGAGCCAGTGGCTTATAGATTCCTTTCCTAGAATTAAAGACAAACTCCTCCATTAAAGTCTTAATATGACTCTAGCCTACCTTTTTTCAGACTTATCACACATTCATTCCATTCACACACCCAATATTTCACTCAGATTGGCCTATTTTCTGTCCTTCACATATGACTTCCTCCTCCTATCTCCATACTGCCCCATGTTTGGATTGCATTCTTCCTCCCTTCTACATACAAGTTACCTTGTAATTACACTGCAGATATTGTGTAACTACTTGCATTGTAGTTTCCCCAGAGAGAATGTATGCTCCTTGAAATCAAGGACTATTTTGTTTTTGTCTTTGTATCTCCCATGTCTGTTGCAATGCCTGGTACATAGAAAAGTGTTTGATAAATTCTTGTTCATGGATGACTTGAGTCCTTTTTTCCTTTTTCAGAGGGAAACAGTGTCAAAAAAAATTTCATAACTTCTTCTACCACTGCCACCCTCCCACTGCATATATAAATAGATCTAGTCAGACTCATGTAGAATTAATATACATCTCACTGAATTTCTAAACTGGCAGTCCAGAAGCAGGATGAAGCTATCCTCTGAGTGAGCTCTAGTTAGTATTTTTGCCCAGAGTCCTAATGCCCTTGCTTCTCAGCTGAAATTTATGCTCATCCCCCAGATGTTACTTCTTCTGAATGAACCTCGGTTTAGCAAAAGTAGTCAAACTTTTAGATAAGTCCAATTTAGATAAAAGTGACTTTGAACATTCCAACATGAAAGGTCAGGGGAAAAAAAAGTTTTATGTTCTCAGTAACCATTGAATGTGAGGCTATCCATTTTCCATGACACCAAATATAACTAGGTAAAAACTGAAGAGAAAGAATCAGTAAAACACTAATGTTTCCAAATATCCAGATGTTTGGCGTCATGAAGATTTAAACTCCAGGTGCTTGACTCCGTTTTTCAATTTCTATCTAAATGTTGGCACCAGTGTTGTAAAGACCCAGACCCAGACAGCTTGTAGTCCCTGTGAGGCTTGACCTTCCCCTTCAGATAATGCCAGAACTACATTCTTTTCCTTTTGATTTGCAAGAAGCATCCATTACAAACCTCCTGAGTTCACAAGACTAGTGTGCTATGAAGGAATAATCAAATCTATCTTTAGAGTTAATTCATCCTAATCTTCCTGCCATTTTTTTTTTTTTTTTGCTTCAGAGTAAGGGTGGGAAAATGCTGATAATAAAGAGATACAGAGTAAAATGGGTGGAACCTCCTTTCCAGGTGATAATCGAACTCCTAGGCTTTCAATGGCAATCTCCCATCTACAATCAAAGACTGGAAAGATTGCCAGTGCACTCTTGTGTCTCATACCTGCTGGTAGCTGAGCTCATATATTCTCCTCAATTGATGTCTTCCAATTCACTTTTGGGAGAACTAACCATAACACATTCCTTGTGCAGCCTGTAGTCAAGATTTTTCTTCTGAATATTTCTATTCCTCCTGCTAAGAGTTCTCCTTCTCTTTCTGGGTTTCATCCCCCATCTAAATATTAGGAGGCCTCATATTGCCCTAAAGACTTTCCATAGGCAATAACTCAACTCGGGGTGGTGGTGGGGGTTTGAACTGTCAAAACTCAGTTCACTAAACTTTTTCTTTTTTCACTCCTGTATCCTCCTTAAAACTGATTTGTTCTTTACTCAATTCTCTCAAGACCCCCATCTCTGCTTGGTGACAGTGTATTGAAATGGCTTAATTAGGTTAAGAAATATTTGATTAATATGCTAGGTTATCTGCTTCTCTTTCCAACAGATAGAATACTTTAACCTGATAATTACTACTCACAATTCAAAAAAAAATTTCTCTTAACAACTTTTCAAGACAGGTAATACTAGTATTTCTCCCTCATTTTATACTTAAATGATTTGTGATTTCATCAGTATGAGGATATATTGGGGGAGGGGGGATATTATTTAATTAATTAATTTAGAATATTTATCCATGGTTACAAGATTCATGTTCTTTCCCTCCCCTTTCCCCACCCCCTCCCGTAGTTGACACGCAATTCCACTAGGTTTTACATGTGTCATTGACCAAGACCTATTTCCATATTATTGATATTTGCACTGGGGTGATCGTTTAGAGTCAATATCCCCAATAATATCCCCATCGAACCATGTGATCAAACAGTTGTTTTTCTTCTGTGTTTCTGCTTCCACAGTTCTTTCTCTGCTATGGATAGTGTTCTTTCTCATAAGTCCCTCAGAATTGTCCTAAATTATTGCATTGCTGCTAGTAGAGAAGTCCATTATGTTTAATTGTGCCACAGTGTATCCATCTCTGTATATAAAGTTCTCCTGGTTCTGCTCCATTCACTCTGCATCAATTCCTGGAGGTCATTCCAGTTCATATGGAATTCCTCCAGTTCATTATTCCTCATAGCACAATAGTATTCCATCACCAACAGACACCACAATTTGTTCAGCCATTCTCTAATCAAAGAGCATTCCCTCATTTTCCAATTTTTTTGCCACCACAAAGAGAGCAGCTATAAATATTTTTGTACAAGTCTTTTTCCTTATGATCTCCTTGGAGTATAAACCCAGCAGTGGTTTGGCTGGATCAAAAGGCAGGCAGTCTTTTAAAGCCCTTTGGGCATAGTTCCAAATTGCCATCCAGAATGGTTGAATCAATTCACAACTCCACCAGTAATGCATATGACCCAATTTTGCCACATCCCCTCCAACATTTATTACTTTCCTTTGCTATCATGTTAGCCAATCTGCTAGGTGTGAGGTGGTATCTCAGAGTTGTTTTGATTTGCATTTCAATATGAGGAGCTCTTAAAATGGTTAGCCCTTGCTGTAGGAAGATCCATTTGGCAGTTGTGTGCAGAATAAACTAGAGTAGAAAGAGATTTGAGGCAGAAGGCCCAGCTAAAAAGCTATAGTTATAGCCTGTATGAGAAGTGAGGAGGGCCTAAAGTAGGATGGAGACTTTGTGAATGGAGACAATGGTATGAGGGTGAAAAATATGGTAAAGGTAGACTTGATTAGACCTTGTAACTGATTGGATATTGAATTGTAAGGGGCTCTGAGGTTGTGAATCTAGATGAGTAGAAGAATGTGCCTTAGAGGGAAACAGGTAAGTTTGGAAGACTAATTGATTTGGGAGAGGTGAGGAAGATGATGAGTTCTATTTTGGACAGATCAGCTTTAAGATGTCTGTGGGACATCCAGATTGAAATATTAAATAAGTAGATGATGACAAAGGACTGGCAATCAGGAGTAAGATTAGTGATGAATATATAGATCTGTGAATCTTCATAGGAAGGAAAGAAACATGCATCTTCTAAGCACCTATTATTTGCCATGCACTGTACTAAGAATATAATAAATACTTAATTTAATTTAACAATAACTCAGGAGGTGTATATCATTATTATCATTTTATAAATGAAGAAATTGAGGCAAAGATTAAACAACTTTCCCTGATTTAAGTGACTTGATTCATGTCTAGTGTCTGAGGGTAATAAGAGCCCAATTGAGATTAGATAACAAATTTGAGATGGACTGAAAGGTTCTTTATATAACCTATTTAGAATACAATATCATACCATACAACAAAATATATATTTATTAATTGACTACTATGTGTCAGACAATGCTAAGGGCAGGGGAGACAAATAAGAAAAAGAAAAATAGTTTCTTCCCTCAAGGACAACACAATCTAGTAGGAAGACAACATCCAAAAGGAAGCTAAAAAGTGAGACAGGAAAGTGGGAAGAAGGTACCCAGAACACAGAGGCATGATAATGGTGGAGTTGAATCCAAGCAGTATAGCTGGTGGAAAATGAAGAGTTTGATGGGCCAGCTATTTAAATGGAGGCTTTTGAAGGAGTTCTTTGCTCTGCCCTCCAGCTCTCCAATCAAAGAGGAAGTGGCAAATGAAAGTATTGATGAGGTCTGTGTATAAAAGCTGATAAAATCTTCAGGATGATAAATATTGGTGATTAATTTTGAGCAGCAAGAGGAGGGGCTGAAATGGAAGAATCTGATGATAATCGAGTTGAATCTAAATGGTTCAGCTGGCAAATCCTTATTTTGTTATCTTAGGCAGATCCAAGCAGTCTTTCACTTAGTAGATAAATCCTAGGGAATTGTCTAAGACAATTGTCTAAGACATAAAGATAAAAGGATTTGTCCAGTACCCTATCACTAGTGCCACAGACAACATTTAAACCCAGGTGTCTCTAGTTTCCAAGCTAGGGTGTACTTGAGGTGGTTCATAACAGATCTTGAGATCTAATTTTTAAAATTTCAGTATGAGCCCTTATGCTTCATAAGTCAACAAACTCTACCAATCAGGGACTGATTTACTGTTTTATTGATTGTCTGGTCTTAAGAAAATGATGGAGAAAATGTTAGTAATGCAGATTAAACTTCAAATGTGTTGTCTGTACATTTTTTCCCAGAGAGATGATGGTTAAACATTTATAAGAACAACCCTGATTCCAAGTTTAACACTATTAACCTGTTATACCAAATTTATTCCTATTTCACAGCTAAGGAATCTGAGCCTCAGAAAGGAAAATTACTTGCTTAACACCAAATAACTAGTGAATTCAGGGGCGAGAATTCTACTTTAGGTCTACTCAGTGCATTTCTTTTCTTTTTTTTTTTTTCACTATCCTCTCTAACAAGGTAACCAAATATAATGACTAATATTAGAAGTTTTAGTCAGTTGGGGATGGGGAGGTAAATAACACTATGATTATCTATTCTGTATCCTTCAATACTTAAGGATGGAAAGATAAAGAAATGATAACCTGTAGGACAGATTCAGGAGAATGTAAGCTCCTCAAGGGTAGAAGGGTTTCTTTTTTTTTTCCTTTCAATTCCCCTTCTATGCCTAAGCATAGTAGCCCAAGACATAGTGCCCAAGACCTCAAGGGAGGTCTTCAAACAAAAACTGGATGTTTTAGACAAGATCCTTCCTCTCCCGTGTCTTGGACCAAATGGCCTCCAAAATCTCTACCAGCTTTGAGAGTCTTTGACAATTCCATTAAACTCAACAGACTTTTTTGAGGTCAAAGAATTTAGAGCTGGAGGGGATCCAGAAATTATTTTGTCCATCCTGTTCAATTTATAAATTAGGCAATTGAGTTCAGGAAGCTGAGAAGATTTGCTTGGGGTCACAAAGGTATAAAGTGATTCCAACCCAAGGTCTCTTCCTCCAAATCTTATAGTGTTGGTACTATACCATATCAATTTATTTTAGTTTATGACTTTAGTAAATATCCAGAAATGTGAAAGGCATAGAAGAGAGAATTTTGAATTTGGAGTCTCAAAGACCTGAGTTCAAATCATGCCTCAGGTACTTACTAGGTGTTTAACCCTGGGCAATTCACTTAATCTGTCTGTAAGCTTCAGTTTCTTCAAGTATGAAAATCAGATTTGACTCAAAAACCTTGAAAGTCATGTCATGCCATAGATAAATGTGTAAGAATTGATTCTCTGAGGAAAAAAAAGTATAGACAGCACGTTTTTAAAATTAAACTGAATTATTAACATTTTCTCTGTTAATTAAGTCTAGAAACCAATAAAACAATAAATAAACTTTAATTTGTAGCATTTGCTGATTTCTGAGATGTAAAGACTTACAATGAAATTTAACAACATCTTTCAAGCAGATATGAACCAATTCCCTTATATCCCCATGTCACGGTTTTGAATCTGTGATCACATGAACATTTCACTTGTACAAAGAAGACAAATAATAATTACATATCTATGAACTTGTGTTGCATACAGTATCTTAGAATGTGATTTATTTTAACACAATAGGAACAAAACTACCCAACTCCTCTGGGTCCCATTCTGAATTTCCTTTTGCTTTCCTCTGTATATTTAAAAATATTTCATATATGTACCTTTTCTTTTTTCTTCTTTCTTCACATCTATTACTACTCCCTCCTACTACAAATAGAATATACTTAAATTTTCATTAATAAATATTTATCTAATCAAACCAAAAAAAAGATTTATTTATTTTTATTTTATTATATAGAGATATATTAATAATAAATAATGGATTTATAAATAAATAGTACATCTACCAAAAGCATAAATAATATATTATTTATATTTTATTAGGTTGAAGGAGATTTAAAAAATAAATAATACATGCCTTTGCCCTATGGTACAATGGAAAGAAACTCTGGAGCTTGAGACCTGGATTCAAGTCCCATTACTGATTCTTACTAGATTTGTGACCTTAGATAAGTCACTTAACCACATTGGTCTATTCTGCAAAATAAAAGAATCAGACTAGATGGTCTCCAATACCCTTTTAGCTCCAGATGATACAGAGGTAAGGATAAAGGACCAGTGACCCTAAATGGGACTATAATCAGTCACTTCCATACATAGTTGAAAATCAAAATAGAATAAGGTAAGAGAATGAGAAGAGAAGCAACTAAAGTACTGACTTTAGGTGGCTGATTTCTTGCTCCATTCTAGACCCCCCAGTAGTGGAGTGACTTGAAGTGCCACAGAAGTTGAACATGACGCCAGAAGGAGTAAAGAGTTGATACAAACAAATGTTTGGCATACACTTAAAGGGTATCTAACTGTAAAGTTAATTTGACACAAAAATGACACCACAAAATGGCTGTGCAAAAGATTGGGTAGAAAAGTTCCAGGAATCATGTGCAGGTAATTGTCATTTTGAAAAAAATTATTTTAAAATTGACAAAATTTTGCAATTATAAAAAATAATTTAAATTCTATTAATAATTCCCCCTGTCTTCAGCTGATGTGATGCTCTCAGAACATTTTTATTAAAGGGCATTTTCTCTTTATTTATAAGGTTCCAGCTTTGGAGTTCAATGCAAGACAAACCTAACCCTATGCTCTAATAACGAATTTGTTCCATATTGCATACACTTGGAGCAGACAACCTCCTACACAAAACACAATCTATTTTCTTCAGCTCCACTTACCAAGCCCTGCCTTAGGGAGTTGTATTATTTAGTCTACAGTCCAGTGAGCAATAGACTTTATTCCTGGAAAGAAAGGGGGAAAAATCTCAAAAGAGTAAATAAAACCTTTCATTTATTTACTTCTAAACATTCTCAAATTTAAATGCAGGTTCCTACCATGTGGAGGATTTGGAAAGGGTATCTTTTGTTCTCTCTATGGAGAATTGTAAAACCACAAAGTGGGAAGAGATGATCTTCCCATATAAAATGGCCTATATATGTACCACTATACCAGAAATCCACACATTACCTGGGAACTTTGGTAATCTGGATCCTTCCTTGTATCCTCCTGCTGCCTTAAGATTCCAAGATAGGATTTTAGTATCATAAGCTCAAAGGACTTTTAGCATTAAGGAACCTTAGAAATTATCTATTCTAAAAAACAGAATTAGATCCAGAATTTCATTTTTTTAGACCCCCAATACAGTGAAGACTCGATAAGTGAACCACAATATAGTGAGGGATGACTGTATAGATTTAAGTATCATCAGAATATCATCAGAATTTAGAGATAATAATAGAATCCAGGAAAGTTAATGAGATTACTAGGCAAAATAATACTGAGAGATAAAGGAAACCAAGTCAGAGCACTGTGGGACAATCAAGGTTAATATAGCACCTAGAAAATATAGCAGAGAAGACTAAGAGGTAGTGGTCAGATAGGTAGGAAAAGAAGTAGGAGAAAGTAGTGCCCTAGAGATAAGAGAGAATCAAGGAGAAAAGGGTTATTAACAGTTTCAAGACTTCAGAAAGGTCAAGAAAAATGCAGATAGAGGAAAGGTCATTGGATCTGGTAACCAAGAGGTCACTGATAACTTTGGAGAAACCAGTTTCTGTTAAATTATGGGTTCAGAAGACAGGCTGTTAAAATTTAAGAAGAAATTGATAAGAAAGGAAGTAGAGGTAGGGACTATGGATAACCTCTCAAGGAATTTAGCCACAAAAGAGAGAAAAGATGAGAGTCAAGTTGATAAAGTGAAAGTCAGGATTTTTGTCTAGCTCATTCAAATACACATACCTCCTCCACAAGGTAGAATATACACCAGACTAAATTCTTATGGGAAAAAAGAAATCACAAAAAAAATCACAGTACATCATTTTTCTAGCCCAAGGCAACTTAGGAAGAAAGAGAGGTCTATGGATACTGAGGTGGGAGTACCAAGAATGTAATTGGCAGTATGGTAACAATAGCAGCAGCAGCAACAATGGTGGAAAACAATTCTAGCACCCAGAAAAAGTAAGAGACTGAACTCTAGTTCAGAAAGCACCAGGAAATAAAGAGATCTCTGGGGTCCCCTAAATCAGTGCCAAGAATAGGAAGAGGTGCCATCTATTAGCTCTTTCACCCATTAGCCAATTCCAGGTCATAGTTCTAGGGAAGAGAAGAGAAGTTGTGAGCAAAAGAAGCTGTGGCTGTGTTTGAACTAAAGAATAGGCTCTAAAATTGTAGTTGAGTGGGGTCTGAGCCCAGGAGGATAGAGTGGACTTAGTTTTAACTTTTAATTCTGAACATAAGCCCACAGTAGAATAATGAGAGCAGGAAACCAACACTCAAAGGGAGTCAAACAGTTCATTCCCTGAACCTGTAGAACTTCCTAGTGGGCTAATAGTGCCTGATTTCCAGCAGTATTCTAGTGCAACTGAACCACATACAGTCCAATAGCCCCAAACTTGGGTCAAGAATTTGGGGAGCTCAAAACAAGAGAAGAACGAGTAAACTACTCCTTAGATCACATAATCATGAAAGCACTGAAAAATTGTAGACACTCAGACAGAACTATGAAAAGAGCAAAAGGATTTAAAAAGACAGAAACTCGGATCATGTACACCCTATCCACAGAATTCTCATGAGAAATAAAGATATTTTTAAAAGATCAGAAAATTTATTTTTAAATCCAAATAAAAGAGTAGAGAAAAAACTGGTAAGTAAAATGAGAGTTCTGTAAGAAAACTATTTTAAAAAAAAAGAATTGACTGCTTTTATAAAAAAGATACAGTGGGGGCAGCTGGGTAGCTCAGTGGAGTGAGAGTCAGGCCTAGAGACAGGAGGTCCTAGGTTCAAACCCGGCCTCAGCCACTTCCCAGCTGTGTGACCCTGGGCAAGTCACTTGACCCCCATTGCCCACCCTTACCAATCTTCCACCTATGAGACAATACACCGAAGTACAAGGGTTTAAAAAAAAAAAAAGATACAGAACCTTACTGAAGACAATAGCTCATTAAAAATTAGAATAGGCTAAATGGAGGGTAATGAGATATCAAGAGATATCATGAAATGATAAAACAAAGTAAAGAAATTAAAAAACACCCAAAATGTGAAATATCTTATAGAAAACAATAATAACAACTGACCTGGAATATAGATTGAGGAGAGAGAATTTAAGAATCAACAGACTGAGAGCCCAAACCATAATATTTCAAGAAATTATAAAAGGAAAAAAAAAAACTCAGCTATCTTGGAACCAGAGGGCAAAGCAGAAACTGAAAGCATTCATTAGTCATTTCTTGAAAGAATCACCAAAATGAAAATTTCTGGGAATATTAAAGCCAAAATTTAGAGTTCCCAAGTCATGGGGAAAATGCTATTAAGAAGCAACAAAGAAAGAATTCCAATATCATGCAATTCCAATCAGGATCACACAAGATTTAGCAGCCACAATAATAAAGAATACTATTTATCATTTTAAGAAAAGCTCCATTTATTCATATGCTTTCTAGTGTTTTAAATAGGAATTAGTATTATATTTAACCAAAAGGATTTTTTTGCATCTATTGAGATAATCATATGATTTTTGTTGATTTTGTTATTGAGATGGTTAGTTATGCTGATAACTTTCCTAATGTTGAACCAATCCTGCAATCCTGGTATAAATCCCATCTGGTCATAATATATGATCTTTGTGATATATTGCTATAATCTCCTTGCCAGTATTTTATTTAAAATGTTTTCATCTATGTTCATTAGATAAATTGGTCTGTGGTTTTCTTTCTCTATTTTTACTCTTCTAATGGTTTAGATCATTTTTGTGCCATAAAAAGAATTTGATAGGACACTTTCATATTTTATTTTTTCAAAACGTTTATATAGAATTAGAATTAATTTTTCTTTAAGTATTTGGTAGAATTCACTTGTGAATCTTCCTGATATTGGGAATATTTTCTTAGAGAGTATTTTCTGTTTTTTAAGTTATCTTATTTCTTTTATATGCTCAGTTTTGTTAGCATATAACTATGCTATGTGTTATGCATAACACATTATGTATGAAATAATGTGATTATTATTTTAATTTCTTATGGCTCACTGTGTTTTACCTTATTATTTTTTCCACCCTCTTTAATCATATTAGATAATGATTTGTGAATAATAGTTTTTTCAAAGAAAGACTCAGTCTTTTGTTTTATCATTTTTATGTTTTTATTGGTTTCCAATTTATTTATTTTTCTTCTAATTTTTAATATCTCCTCTTTTAGGTTTTTATTTTATATATTTTATATTTTAGGTTGATTCATCTTTTGGCTTAGCCTTTTTTTTCAGAGTTAAAACTATTTCAGTTATTATTTTGGTCAGGACTTTCATATTCATAGTCAGCAAAAACCATCTCAAAGTATTTTCCAGTGCATAAAAAATGTAAGCATTATTGGTCATACTATCCATATATACATACACATATAAACATATGTAGATGTAGCTGTCTCTATACATAGAAATAGAAACAGAGAGTTAATGAGAGAGTAAATGTAATTTCAGATAGGAAGGCACTAGAACCTGAGAATGAAGGAAAAAAGAATTTCTTCCTATAAAAGGTGGGATTTAAGCTGCCTTGAAGTATTTAGGGAAACTAAGAGGCATCATTGAAGAGACAAAGAGATGGAGTATTTTATGAAATTTATTTCCTTTAAATGAAAATGAGAAATGCAATTGAAAAATATATTTAATATATCATGGATATCCCATAACCATATAGGAAGCAATCACTTGCATTATTATTCTCTTCCCTTTCTTTTTATGTGTTTTGTTTAAGTTCTTTAAGGATTGTAAACTCTGTTTTATGATTATTTGTGCTCCCTTGCGGAGGAGCCTAATACATAGCTATTTATAGAGTAAACACTCTAAAAATAACCTGTTGAATGAATATATGAAGGAATGAATGAATTCCTCCTGAAATGTTCAAGTGTCTCTCTTGAATGTAGGGACCTATGATTTGGAAATGCAAGAGCTTACAATGTGGAAACTTCCTATACCAATTCAATTGGATACATCTGTGACATACTGTCGAGTTTATTCCTAAGGAGTTGCTGAGTCTCAAGGAATCAACATTGGTAGAGGAAGTTTTCTTATTTATTCTCTCAGGTACATTCTCTCTACCAACAAATCACAGGACCTGTCTAAAAGTAGTACTAAAAGTAATAAACATTTATATTGTGTGATTATGTTTGTGATTAACTTTACATCCATTTTCTCATTTGAATCTCACAACCATCCTGATGTGGGTAAAAGAGGTAATATGCTTCCCATTTTATAGATCAGACCACTCAGAAGTAAAGTGATTTGTCCATGATCAAATAGTTAGCAGTTGTCAGAGGCAGGATTTAAGCATAAGGGGAACTATAAGCAACCAAGCAACATTAGTGGAAACATTTTGATTTCCCAATGAAGGTAGTTAAGGAACAAGTTTCTTGATGACTTGCAAGCAGAGATTGAATTATATTTGAGAGGCAAGGATCAAATAGTCTCTCCCCCTATAAATCCACATAGATGCACTTTAACAAGACAGCATTGCCAAGAACTCATAATTAGCTTGAAAAACTTGATCAAAGTCAATCCTTTGTAAATTGACTTGCTTCAATGAATTTATTGAGCCTGTTTTAAAATCCTGTAACTCTAATCATTGCATGGTAATTATGATTTCTGGAAACATATCATCTCCAAGAGTGATAATACCCAAAATATTTTGAAGGGAAGATTGGTTTAGGTGGGTAAATACATTCAAGGGACTGTGGTTGGACAATCACCAGGTTCAACTCTCAGTAAATAGAAATCATGACCAGACCCTGCCAGCACAGGCCTGCTGGGATGGAGGTATTGACAGATGCCATCATCAGGTAAGTTTGTATAAAAATGTGTGAGCCATCAGGGAATACTTCTAAGTGTTTATTCACCAGATTTTACTTGGCACTTCCAAATGGTTGATCTCCATCCATTTCTGGGCAGAATGCATTTTTGGATGATATGGTTTATTGATCACCTGAGTTATATCACCTAGCGGCAGTAGGATGAGGAAAGCAGAGAATGAATTTTAAAAGACACAGTCTCTTTAAAGAGAATAGTGGTTGCATACTAGTTACAGAGAAGATAGAATTCTAAAGCATAACTTGGGATATTGACATGATTAAGGTCTTTAGAAGCACAATTTGTTTAGGACTATATATCTCATTTTGCAGGTAGAAACTGTTGCACAGAAGGTAGTCATCATGTGGACCTATTTATCCCTTCAAATAGTAATTAAAGAGACTCAAGAAAACTATGGCTTAATTTATGGATATAGATTCACACTGGTCATTAAGAAAATGTTAGGTATGTTCATGTCTATGTCTACCCTTTTAGGGTCCATGTTGTGTCACCAGAAATCCTGAAGTAATCTTTAACTCCAAGAATATCAAGGTGGCAAGTGGGTGGAAGGAGGAGGAGAATGTAGAACAGTGGTTCCCAAACTTTTTTTGGTTTACTGCCCCCTTTCCAGAAAAAATATGACTTAGCGCCCCTTGGAAATTATGAAACTATTTATTGAACTCAGAATAGAAGATAATACAAAAAAAGTGTGGCCATCAACGCCCCCCTGGATCACTGCAGCACCCACCAGGGGGCGGAGGCACCCACTTTGGGAATCACTGATATAGAAGGAGACATAGTTGGATGAATAATGTAAAAGAAGGCAAATAGATGGGTATTTGATTCAATTCAAATTCAACAAACATTTATTGGGAGCCTACTATATGCCAAGCACATTTCATTTAAAAAACAAAAACATTTTGTGAAAAATAACTGCAAACGTTTTTGTCTCTGATTATCTAGATACTCGAGACTAAAGTCTTCCTTTTGGCTAAATAATTGAAAAACTATCCCTAGTCTTTCATTTTACTTTGTGCCCCTCTGGGGTATCTCATCTTTTTTAGAATAGAGATTTTTCATTTTGTTTTTGGTTTTATATCCTTTATATCTATCACAATACCTAGAACATAGCAAGAATTTGATAAGAGTTTGTTGAAATGAATTCACATTGACATTGAAGTTTCTTTTTGAAACAACTATCAAGGAAGGGAAAAGATTTCATTATTAGCATGGAAATATCTAATGAAGGAAATGAACATGTAGATAATTAAGTGAATGCAAAATATATACAAAAAAATGAAACTAACTTTTAGAGAGAGCTTTTACTGTTACTAATGGAGATTAGGAAAGACTCCTTTGTGGAGGTGGTATAATGATACCTGAGTTATGTTCTGCAGAAAGCTAGCACTTTAAAGAGTTAGACATCAGAAGGATATGCATAGTCATGAGGAACAAACCATGTAGAGACAGAAGCGGGAGATGCAATGCTGAGCACAAAGGACAACTAACAATTCAGTTCAACTGCATAAGAGTGTGTATAGTGGGAGTAATACAGAATAAAACTGGAAAGGCAACTGGGATCCAGATTGTGGAGGGAATTTAATGACAGGCTAAGGATTTTGCATTTTATTGGAATATTATTGGAAGCCATGGAAGCATTTTGAATTAGAAGCAATGGGAAGGTAGGATACCATAGGGCATGTTTATCTTTTTGGAATATCAACTTTGGCAACTTGGTGGAAAGTGGATTGGAAAGAGAAGAAACTAGAAACAGGAAGATCAGTTTGGAGGTTATTGCAATAGCCCCATGCAAGAAATGGTCAGCTAGGGCTGTCTGAATAGAAAAGAGAGCAACAATTGTCAGACATGTGGTGGAGGTTCAGTAGTGAAAAATTGGCATCTGATTGGATATGGAGGTTAAGGGAGAAGAGACAATCAATGATGAGTCCAAGATTCCCTACTTGGGTGATTAGAGCTTCTTTTACCAATACAGATCAGCACCTTCTCTGCAACTTAGGGTTCTAGAGTTGTCTAGGGAACTGAAAAGGGAAGTGACTTCCATGGCTGGTATGTGTCAGAATCAGGACTTATACTCAAGTCTTCTTGACTGACTTTTGGGCCAGTTCTTTCCTCATTGAGTCATGCTATTTCTTATCTACCTTGGAAATGGAATCTCCTTTACATTTGTAGTCAATTTAAAGGTTGCCAATAGCAGATTATACCAGCAAGAGGAAACATCTTATAGGGAGAAAATACTTGGAGGGGACACTCACTTATTTCCTGGAACTTATGTTAGCCACAGAAAGTTACTAGGACTATGAGCTGCTTGGAAGAATGCATTCTGAAAAAGGTAACATTTGCTAAATGATTGGGGTTGCCATTGTAACTGCCTAAGGGCTGGGGCCATGTCTTAATCAGATCTGGATCATGACAGGAGGCTAAGAAAAAAAAAATTAGTTTAGAGCTAGCCCTGAAATGTGTTTTTTAAAGGCTTGGAGGCAATGGGGGCAGTGAGGAGCAGCCATTCCACTTGGAAGTCATAAAGGCATCAGCAAGCATCAGTGGCACAGCATGACTCACAGGAAGAGAGGCAGGGAAACTGTGGAGCAGGAGCCAAGCAGCTCAGAATAATGCTTAATACACCAAGAGACTGGACTTATTTGTATAGCAATTCAATCCCTTATTCTCTTCAGACCTGGAGGTGGTAGAAAAGAGGGGGTGGGTGACCTGAGAGAGTGAAGGAATGTAATCATAAAATCCATTCAACTCAGGAAGAGGACTTAACAAGCAGCATTTCCTCCCTCATCTGGGTATATCTTCTCCCTCCTCATCTTCCTATGTTATATTCTGTTGCTTTCCCTGGTTATGCCTCCATCTCAGTCCATTTTTTGTTGCCTCCCTGAATGACCCTGAGTTACCCCCAGGGAAGAGTCTTGCTCTGCTTCCCTAATTGAAACAAAATGCACACCCATCATTAGCTCCTCATTCCTAAAGTATCTAAGACATGCAATCTGGAGATCACATCATTCCGTTTATGTCTTTGGAGCTTAAGACCATGATCTTCTCTAAAAATACTTATCAGCTCACCCAGAGCACCTTGAAAATCCAAAAACACAATGCATTGCCCAGGGAAAGAGAGAGTTACATGAAAGTTATAGTCTTCAAGTGAAGCCCAAAGGACCACTACTGGAGGGTATCATAAATGTGACTCATGCGTTGGATTATATGACGTCTGAGTTCCTTTCCAATTCTTAGGTTCTGTTTTCTATACCCCATGATTAATGTGTCAGCCATTTAATTTGCTGAATGCTTCCTGTATACCTGGCACTATTCTAAGTGCTATGGGGGCTACAAGAGAAATGTAAGATTTGTAAAATCCAAACATACTTTCTACTTTTTCATATATTCAATCATTTATCATCCTTTGAGACATCTAATTAATAGGTCCTATAGTAGGGTGAAGAGATAATTGAACTTAGAGTCAAGAAGACCTAAGTTTGAATCCTGCTTTATTTATTTATTTTAATGAATTTAATTTTTTTTAGAAAACTTTTCAATGGTTACATGATTCATGTTCTTACTTTCCCCTTCATCCCCCAAATGACCCCCCCCAAAGTAATGCACATTTCCACTGGTTTTAACATGTGTCATTGATCAAAACCTATTTCCATATTATTGATAGTTGCATTGTTGTGCTCATTTTGAGTTTACACCCCCAATCATGTCCGCATCAACCCATGTGTTCAAGCAGTTATTTTTCTTCTGTTTCCACTCCTGTGGTTCTTCCTCTGGCTGTGGGTAGCGTTCTTTTCCATAAATCCCTCAGAATTGTCCTGGGTTATTGCATTGCTGCTAGTACAGAAGTCCATTATTTTCCATTTTACCACAGTGTATCAGTCTTTGTATACAATGTTTTTCTGGATCTGCTCCTTTCACTCTGAATCAATTCCTGGAGGTCATTCCAGTTCACGTGGAATTCCTTTTAGCACAATAGTATTCCATCACCAGCAGATACCACAATTTGTTCAGCCATTCCCCAACTGAAGAGCATACCCTCATTTTCCAGTTTTTTGCCACTACAAAAAGCGTGGCTATAAATATTTTTGTACAAGTCTTTTTTATCTATGATCTCTTTGGGTTACAAACCCAGAAGTGGTATAGCCCAAAGGGTAGGCAGTCTTTTAGAGATCTTTGGGCTTAGTTCCAAATTGCCAGCCAGAATGGTTGGATCAGTTCACAACTCCACCAGCAATGCATCAATGTCCCAATTTTGCCACATCCCCTCCAACATTCATTACTCTACCCTTCTATCATTTTACCCAATCTACTAGGTGTGAGGTGATATCTCAGAGTTGTTTTGATTTGCATTTCTCTAATTATTAGAGATTTAGAACAATTTCTCATGTGCTTATTGATGCTTTTGATTTCTTTATCTGAAAATTGTCTACTCATGTCCCTTGCCCATTTATCAGTTGGGGAATGGCTTGATTTTTTATACAATTGATTTAACTCCTTGTATATTTGAGTAATTAGAACTCTGTCAAAGTTTTTTGTTATAAAGATTTTTTCTCAATTTGTTGTTTCCCTTCTGATTTTGGCTGCATTGTTTTTGTTTGTACAAAAGCTTGTTAGTTTGATATAATCAAAATCATTTATTTTATATTTTGTAATTTTCTCTAACTCTTCTTGGTTTTAAAACCTTTCCCTTCTCAGAGATCTGACAAATATACTATTCTGTGTTCACTTAACTTATTTATAGTTTCCCTCTTTATATTCAAGTCATTCACCCATTCTGAATTTATCTTGGTGTAGGGTGTGAGATTTTGATCTAAACCTAATCTCTCCCATATTGTTTTCCAAATTTCCCAGCAGTTTTTGTCAAACAGTGGATTCTTGTCCCAAAAGTTGGGCTCTTTGGGTTTAACATACACTGTCTCGCTCACGTCACTTTCCCCAAATCTATTCCACTGATCCTCCTTTCTGACTCTTAGCCAGTACCATACTATTTTTATGGCCACTGATTTAGAGTACAGTTTAATATCTAGTACTGTTAGGCCACTTTCCTTCACATTTTTTTCATTATTTCTCTTAATATTCTTGATCTTTTATTAATCCAGATGAACTTTGTTATAGTTTTTTCTAATTCAGTAAAGAAGTTTTTTGGTAGTTTGATAGGTATGGTGCTAAATAGGTAAATTAATTTGGGTAGAATGATCATTTTTATTATGTTAGCTCATCCTACCCATGAGCAATCAATGTTTTTCCAATTGTTTAGATCTGGTTTTAATTGTTTGGAAAGTGGTTTGTAGTTGTTTTTGTATAATTCCTGTGTTTGTTTTGGTAGATAGATTCCTAATCATTTTATGTTGTCTAGGGTGATTTTAAATGGTGCTTCTCTTTCTACCTCTTGGTGCTTTAATGTTTTGGAAATGTATAGAAATGCTGATGATTTATGTGCATTTATTTTGTATACTGCAACTTTGCTAAAATTGTTGATTATTTCTACTAGCTTCTTACTTGATTCTCTAGGATTTTTTAAGTAGACCATCATATCATCTGCAAAGAGTGATAGCTTAGTCTCCTCATTGCCTATTTTGATACCTTCAATTTCTTTTTCTTCTTTAATTGCTACTGCTAGTGCTTCTAGTACAATGTTAAATAATAGAGGTGATAATGGGCATCCTTGTTTCACTCCTGATCATATTGGGAAGGCTTCTAATTTATCCCCATTGCTTATGATGCTTGTTGATGGTTTTAGGTATATACTGTTTATTATTTTTAGGAAAGGTCCTTCTATTGCTATACTTTCCAGTATTTTCAATAGGAATGGGTGCTGTATTTTGTCAAAGCCTTTTTCAGCATCTATTGAGATAATCATGTGACTTTTGTTTGTTAGATTGTTGATATGGTCAATTATGTGGATGGTTTTCCTAATGTTGAACCATCCTTGCATTCCTGGTATAAATCCCACCTGATCATGGTGGATGATCTTAATTACTTGCTCGAGTCTCTTTGCTAATATTCTGTTTAAGATTTTTGCATCTATGTTCATTAGGGAGATTGGTCTATAGTTTTCTTTATCTGTTTTTGGTCTACCTGGCTTTGGGATCAGTACCATATTTGTGTCATAAAAGGAATTTTGTAGGACTCCTTCTTTGCTTATCATATCAAATAACTTGTATAGTATTGGGATTAGTTGCTCTTTGAATGTCTGATAGAATTCACTTGCGAATCTATCAGGTCCTGGTGATTTTTTCTTAGGGAGTTCTTTGATGCCTTGTTCAATTTCTATTTCTGACATGGGATTATTTAGGTATCCTATTTCTTCTGCTGTTAATCTAGGCAATTTGTATTTTTGTAAATATTCATCCATATCTCCTAGATTGGTATATTTATTGCCATATAATTGGTCAAAATAGTTTTTAATGATTGCCTTAATTTTCCCTTCATTAAAGGTGAGGTCCCTTTTCATCTTTGATACTGTCAATTTGGTTTTCTTCTTACCTTTTTTTTTATTAGATTGACAAGTACTTTGTCTATTTTATCTGATTTTTTAAAATACCAGGTTCTAGCCTTATTTATTAATTCAATAGTTCTTTTGCTTTTCATTTTATTAATTTCTCCCTTGATTTTTAGTATTTCTAATTTAGTTTTCATCTGGGGATTTTTAATTTGCTCATTTTCTAATTTTTTAAGTTGCATGCCCAATTCATTAATCTCTGCCCCCCCAATTTGTTAATATATGCACTCATATACATATATACATACATACATACATACATACATACATATATCTTGACATTTCATCCTATACAGTTTCTCCCTGTTCCCTCTAAGTATATTTCTTCTATCTACCCTGTTGATAATAACATTTTTTAAGCGTTACCAATATCTTCTTTTCTTATAGGGATATAAGTCAATTGAGCTCATTGGGTCTCTTTAAGAAAAGGTTTTTTTGGTTTTTTTGTTTGTTTGTTTGTTTTTCCCCACTCTCTTAATTACCTTATGGTGATTCTCTTGAGATCTGTGTTTGAGTAGCAAACTCTCTGTTTAAGTCTAGTTTTTTTCTTTATGAATGCTTGGAAGTCTTCAATTTTGTTGAATGACCATACTTTCCCCTGCAAGAATATAATCAGTTTTGCTGGATAGTTAATTCTTGGTTGTAGACCCAGCTCTCTTGCTTTCCGGAATATTATATTTCATGCCTTCCAGTACTTCAATGTAGATGCAGCCAAATCCTGTGTTATCCTAACTGTGGTTCCCTGGTATCTGAATGACTTCTTCTTAGTAGCTCATAATATTTTTTCCTTGGTCTGGTAGTTTTTGAATTTGGCGGATAAATATTCCTGGAAGTTGTCAGTTGTGGATTAAATGTAGGAGGTGATCTGTGGATTCTTTCAATTTCTACTTTTCCCCCTTGTTCAGAATGTTAGGACAGTTCTCTTGTATAATTTCCTGTAGGATGATGCCCAAACTTTTTCTTTTGTCATGATGTTCCAACATACCAATAATTCTTAAATTGTCTCTTTGAGATCTGTTTTCTGGATCTGTGGTTGTGTCAATGAGGTGTTTCATATTTTCCTCAAATTTTTCATGTTTTAAATTTTGTTTTATATATTCTTGCTGCCTTGTGAAGTCATTTGCTTCTATTTGTTGAATTCTAATTTTTAAAGACTGAATTTCATCCCTGGCTTTTTGTTCATCCTCCTTCTGGTCTGCTTTTCTTTGTAAATCATCTTTCAACTTCTTTTCTTTGTTTTTCAGCTGGTCAATTTGGGCTTTTAAGACATTATTTTCTTGTTTTAGTTAATGTATTTCCTTTTCCCAATTGTCTTCAGCCTCTGTTGATTGTTTTCTGAGTTCTTGAGTTATTTAGATTTTGAGTTCTTGAGTTAATTGAATTTTAAGTTCTTCCAAAGCCTGTGCCCATTTCACTGAAGTTTCTATGTTTTTTTCTTGGTGTTCCTTTATCTTCTTCTGATCCATTTATTCTTTCTTCAATTTCTGGATAGAAGTTATAGATTGTGGTTTCTTTTTTTTTCTTTTTCTGTTGCTTATTCATATTTTTCCTTCTTTCTCTCCTGTAATTGGCTGTTATATTGATCTTCTGATCATTTTTTTTAATCTGTGAGTTTGGGCTATTCAGCCTTGGGAGGGCTTCTTCTTTGTTTTTTTTGTTTTTGTTTTTTTTTTTTATTATTAATTAGGTTAGTGGGACCTGTTGCCAGATTTTCCCCAGCTGGTGGTAAAAGCTAAAGGGGTGAATTTCACTACTTCCCCTGTAGTCTGTTGGGGAGGGGTGTTGGAGCTTTCCTACCCTCTGAAGACTTCTTGTCTGCTGTTCTGATAGGATTAAGCCAGGTGGGGTTGATCTACACAGCTCCAAGTGCCCTGAGGTTAGATTTTCCCCAGCTGGCGGTAAAAACTAGAGAAGTAAGTTTGGCTTCTTTCATTGTAGTCTATGTGGGAGGGATGTTTGAGCTTCCCTGCCCTCTGAAGACTTCTTATGTGCTGTATTGATAGGATTAAGCCCAGGTGTGGTTGATCTGCACAGCTCCAAGTGCCCTGAGGTCAAAACCTTGAGAGAAAGGGGGGGGAACATCACAAGATGGAGGGTATATTCACCCCCTCTGGGTTTCTCTCCCAGAAGCCTCCCTGCTATCTGTGATCAGAGACTTGAGTTTGTCACAGCTGTGCCAGTGAGGCACTCTCTCAGACTAGTGCACCAGCCTACCCAGAGTTTCCAGGATCCATTGGAGACTCAGCACATTAGGTGGAAGAGGGGATCTGCGATCTTCCTCCTTTCTTTCCCCTCCCACCTGAGAGTTCCAAGAATTCAGGCCCCCACCCCCACCCCCCTGTATCTTTTAAGTTGGGTTCAGCTGGAGAATCCCCCAGCTCTATCATGTTGTCAGATTTAGTTTTCTGTTACCTCAGAGGCCTTTGTCCTTGATTGGTGGTGAAGGGCTTTACAGAGGTCTGGAGCCTTGATGCTTCTAAACCTCCATCTTCCCAGAATTCCCCAATATCTGAATCCTGCTTTAGACACATTAGCTATTTAATCCTACACAAATCATTTAACCTCTCTGAGCCTTTCATTTTCCTATTTGTAAAATGAAGGAGTTGGCCTTCATGACCTCAGGTCCTTTCTAGGTCTAACGCTACAATACTATGAAGATCATGATCCAATAAAATATAAACTGCATGAGAGTCTGGACGGTTTCATCTTTGTATCTTTAGCAATTAGGACAGTGCCTGGTACAAAGCAAACATTTAATAAATGCTTTAGAATTGATTGATTCTGAATTAAACTCCCTTATGTATTGATAATATGAATATAAGTTAAGAACTATAAGGGGTCTTAGATTTTATTTCATCTCAGCCTTCATTTTATAGATGAGGTAACTGAGACTCAGAAAAGTTTAAGTGACTTGCCCAATAAACTGGAGAGAGACATCTATAGCTTAAAGGATCAGAAAAGGATTCATGTAGGAGAGCATTGCATTTGAATTGGGCTTTGAAAGAAACTATAGAATGAAAGAATAAGAACACAGAGAGATTAGATAGCCTTTTATATGTAAGGGACAGCAAAAAGGCCAGAGAATAGATGAAAGTGATAGAATAATCCTGCAAAGGTAGGTTGAACCTAGATTGCAATGGGCTTTAAAAACCAAGAGAAGGTTGTGTTTGATCATAGAGGTAATAGAGAGCAAATGAAGTTTATGTAATGGTGTAGATTCTTTTTCAGGTATGGGTTGAACAGGATGGCTACTGAATTTCCCTCCAGATCTGAAATTCTGTGATTTTGACAACCCTGAGAGATACCTACACTGAATGGGTGAGAGATGTACAAAGAGCCAACAAAGGAAACTGAGGAGTAGTCAGATAGCTCAAAAGAAAACCAAGTGAGAGCAGTGGCATTGAAACCAAAGGGCGAGAGAGTATCAGATGCAGGAGAGGGTAGTTGACTGGATTCAATTTTTCAGAGATATCAGAATGAAACCTGGCTGAACAAAAGTCATCAGCTTTACAATTTAAGAGATGGTTAGCTGCTTTGGAGAGTTCTATTTGGATGGTGCTATCCACAGCTATATTACAATAGGCTGAGAAGAGAGTAGGAAATGTGGAAATTGAGACAAGGAGTATAGAAAATCCTTGTTTGGGGTTTGACTTTTGAGAGGAGAATGTATTGTTTAAAGAAATGGCTGTAGGTTTTGAAAAGATACATTCAAACACTGCCTCAGACACTTATGTAGCCACTGAAATAAGTAAGTGGGGGAACCTTGTGAGCCTCAATTTCTTCCTCATAAATTAAATTTCACTCTTCTCCCAAAGCATTGGTGGCTTCTTATTGCCTCTCAAGTAACATCCTAACTGCTTTGTCTACCATTTAAGGCCTTCCACAACCTGGTACAATCCTAATTTTCTAGCCTTATGAACTGTTAGTAACTCCATATTCTCTGAGATCCAGAATGGTTCCTACTCCAGCTATCATACACTCGCCCACCTCTGTGCCTTGTGACTAGAAGGCTTCCCTTCTTCTCTTTGCCTATGAATCCTTTAAAGATAGACACAATATTATAGCTATCTCTGTTGACATTTTATTCCTCTACTGTATTATAAAGACCTTAAATGAATGAATGAACAACGCATTTATTAAGTGCTTACTATGTAAAACCACTAAGTGCTAAGTGCTAGGGATTCAGACAGAAAATTGAAACAGTCTCTTCTATCAAGGAGTTTATATTCTAATAGGAGGCAACACATATGGGAAGTTTGAGCTGAAATTTGGATGAAAAGATCTTGTGATCCTTAGGGTGCAGCAGCAAAATGGGTAACATCTCTTCTATAATTTCACTTCCATGGTTAAAATCATATCACTTTTTGATATTGAACCATTTGACAGAGCCAAAGATTGCTAAAAGAGACTTTCTCTTCTGGGTATTTAATAACTGTGCCTATGCATCCTGCAGGAGCAGTGGCCAGGTTGTATCTTCACAAGGACTACTTCTCAGGATGGTGGCTGAGGGCCTGGACAATACCGTTCCCAGGGTTCTTGGGTTCAAGGTCCTGGATTGTCTCCATCAAGATCTGAGAGGAGATGATAGTCAAGGTGGTTTAGTCATGGTTTGTCTTGCGTGGGATATGCTGCTGCTTGCTAGCTCTCCTCCACGGCTCCTTGCTTGCTCTTTACTTAGACTGACATGCCTGCCTTGTGTGTGACAATGGGTGAGAAGGACTGGTGTCTTAACCACAGGAGCTCCCTTCTCAGAATGTGAAATCAACTTCTGTAGGGCAGTATTTAAGTCTCGTTTAAATGTTGTATCTCTCTCCTCAATTAGCACAGTGTTCTCACATAGTAGACATTTTTAAAAAATGTAATTATTTGTTGACTATCCAAATATCTGACATAATGAAATAAGTCCAAATATTCAGTTATTTGGTATGAGACAAGTCCAATTATTTGTATTGCTAACTGAAAATATTTAGTCTCAGCAAAGTAACAATAACAATAGAGATAATTAAAATAATAATGACAATTTAAAAAATAAATATAGCATGTTGTAATATAGTATTATAGGAATACTAAAAATGGCAATATACTACTAATGTAATATTTTCTAATTTTTCAAAGGACTTTCACATTCTACCCTACTGAGAACAATGGCTCTGAAATTAGAAGGCTTGGTTCAAATCCTTCCTCTGACAGTACCTGTGGGACCCTTGAGCAAGTCATTTGATTTTTCTTGGCCTTAGTTTATTCATCTGTAAATGGGGAGGTTAGATTATATGGTCTCTAAGGTCTTTTCTATCTCTGTAACTGTGATACTATGAATTCATCTAAACCTTGTAACAATCCTGTGAGACAGATGAGTTGTGTATTATTATTTTGGAAGGTAGGTGGTGCAGTGGATAGAGTGCTGTCCCTGGAGTCAGGAAGACTCATCTCCCTGAGTTCAAATATGGCCACAGACATTTAGTAGCTATTTGATCCTGGACAAGTTACTTAACCCTGTTTGCCTCAGTTTCCCCATATGTAAAATGAACTGGAGAAGGAAATGGCAAATTACTCCAGTATCTTTGCCAAGAAAACCCTAAATGGGGTCACGAAGAGTCAGATATTACTGAAAACAACTGAACAACAACAACATTTCACAAAGCTTCATTTGCCCAGGGAATCCTGAGTGCCTTTGGGGGATTTTTTTTCTCTTTTCCAACCACCATTTGTGTTGTTTTTGAAAACCAAGTGAAAATCCTTTCAGGTCATTTAAACCAGTGCAAAAATATACTTTCCAACATAACCCTGCTTTGCCTTAGCAGCTTTTCAACAAGGTACACAGTTCCCTATATAATGAATCAGTGTTTTCTAAGCATCCTGACTTTGAAATTATGCCTGCACATGGACTTCAGCTTACAAAGACTAAGGAAAATTTGCCAGGCAGGGAGAAATTTCTCTTTCAACCAGACATATATTAATTGAAGGAACTAAGTGAGAAACAAATTTCACTTAACTTGCTATAAGAATGATGGATTTCAACACTTAAATTCCGAATTGGCCCTAGGTGAAGTGTGCACTAAGGGAAGTTTGCCCAGGGCATCAAATTTCACATAGTTGATTTTTGTTCTCTGTCATACCTCTGGGAATTCTTCCTACCCCTCCCAAAGCATCTAGTTCTCTAATGCTATCTCCTGTATAACCAACACCTTTCATTGTGGCATTCCTCTGGGGCACAGTTCCAAACTACACCTTTTTATTACCCACTACCCTTCAAATCTTAGTAGAGTGTTATGGGGAATCTGGAAAGATGTGATGCTATAGGGGATTTTGGAAGGATGATATCAGGGACTTGCTAGGGAGGTAATATGGGTTGCAGGTAGGATGTAATAGGGAGGTGCAGGATATAATATGAGGCTGAAGCTAGGGTTAATAACTGGTAGGATCAAGGAATAAGACAAAGCAAGGGATCCAAGGCTGAAGGTATTCAAGTGAATATACTAGGTAATAGGGAAGTTAAGGCAATATTGTGGATAAGGAAGGTTCAATGATGAAGGATGGCAGCTTAGGATGTAGGAGAAAATGAGGGAATGTCTGATGTCAGGGAGTATAACACTGAGGTAACAAGGATTGCCAGGGAGAGGATGAACTAATCTAAACAGGCAAAGAGCAGCAGGGTTTACAGACTAGGACTTAGACTAAAGACAAAACTGAAGGGAAACAGACTGATTGAAATTAACTATAGGCTTTAGTTAATTTCACAGGAAGGGACTTGTTTGAAGTCACACCTTCCTTCAAGATGGATACCCCGGCTTCCCTCAAGCCCAGAGTATGTTGATTCTATTCCTCTTCTTCCCTTTCTTACTAATTAACTGACAAAGTAACTAAAAGGTCTGTTTTAAACACAAAAGGGGTTTATTGTCTTTTCAGGTTAAATTGTCAGGTAAAAGGATTGAGGAAGCCCTAAACAGCTGCTTAAAGAAACCTCAGGTGGGGAAGGGAAGTAGGAATGGAGTTTGAGCAAGGTTCTGCCTTGACTCAGCTCTCAAGGTGATTTTGAAATCAAAAGGGATTAGGATGATGGCTACAAAACCTCTCTAGATAAAGTACTGCAAGAGTATAGCTGAACTCTCACAGAATTGAACTAACTCTCTGTTTCACTCTCCTTATTCACTCCTATCAGACATTTAGGTAAGGGAAAGGAAGGTAGGAAATGAGGTAGGGTATGAAGATTCAAAGGGTTTATCTCAATTAACAAATCTCAAAAAACACTCCAAAGCTAGGCTAGGTTTTCAATCTCAAGAAAGGAGAAGCAGGAGCTCAGCTGGCCCTGGTTCTCTCCACAAGGTCCCAGGTCCAACTGAAACTCTCTCTCAAGATTCTAAACTCCTAACTGACATAAGAACTCAGCCAAAGCCTGCAAAACTGCTATGTCCCCCCTCTCTGTACTACACGAGTGACTGACTTGGTTGAACTAAAATACAAATTCAGTTACTAGCTATTCCTGAGTGACAGTACTCTAAGCCTTTCATGGGACATTTGCACTGTAACAAGAACTCCCCAAGCCAATGAGTCTGAACTTTAAAAACATAAATCTGTAAACAAGGGGAATTTGAGGCAGTGGAGCAAACTGATTGAGCAGACTACTTTGGTGGAGTGCTAGCAGGAAGAAGGAGGAAGTTGTTGTTGTTTTAATTATTTTTTCCCAATTACATATAACAACAGTTTACAACATTATTCAAAGAGTACTGTCTCAAATTCCCTCTTTCCTCCCTTCTCTGCCACCCCCGTCCTTGTTAAGGTGGTAAGCAATCTTATATAGATCTTACATGAACAGTCATGTAAAACATTTCCCCATATTAATCCTTTTGTGGAAGGAAACAAAAAACATTAAGAAAGTGAAAGCAGTTTGCTTTGGTCTAGATTTTGACTCTAGCAATTCTTTTTCTCTGGAAGTAGATGACATTTTTTATCAAGAGTCCTTTGGGATAGTTTTGGATCATTGTATTGCTAAGTATAGCTGTTATTTACAGTCGTTCCTTGTATAGTATTCCTATCACTGTGTTCAGAGTTTTCCTGCTTCTGCTTTTTTCACTCTGCTTCAGATGTGTAAGACTTTCCAGTTCTTTCTGAGATCCCAAGAGGAGGTTTTAAATGATCCTCCTGAAATCACACCCTTTCAAACAATATCTTAATCAGACTCTATTCTGGTCATCATAAAAAGTTGGATTTCATTGTTTGTTTGGTTCTGAACCATACCACCTCAGCAATATATAGAAACAAAGCATACAATAATAAAATAATGCAAAAACACCATTCCACTTGCACATTTGAAAGGTAACTGGACTTAGTTTGCCAGAAAGTTTTGGTTCATCTTTTTTACTTGTCAGGATGTGAAGAGGAAGAAGGCATATCTTCTGAAGTATAAATTCTGTACTAAAGCAATCATTTTAAGAGCAATTTGCATCTTCATCAAGAAACAGGCTCTAGGATGGGATGTGGCAAAATTGGGACATTAATGCATTGCTGGTGGAGTTGTGAACTGATCCAACCATTCTGGAAGGCAATTTGGAACTATGCTCAAAGGGTATAAAAGAATGCCTGCCCTTTGATCCAGCCATACCATTGTTGGGTTTGTACCCCAAAGAGATCATAGATAAACAGACTTATATGAAAATATTTATAGCCACGCTTTTTGTGATGGCAAAAAACTGGAAAATGAGGGTATGTCCTTCAATTGGGGAATGGCTGAACAAATTGTGGTATATGCTGGTGATGGAATACTATTGTGCTCAAAGGAATAATAAACTGGAGGAATTCCATGTAAACTGGAAAGACCTCCAGGAATTGATGCAGAGTGAAAGGAGCAGAGCCAGAAGAACATTGTACACAGAGACCAATACACTGTGGTCAAATAGAATGTAATGGTCTTCTGTACTAGCAGCAATGCAATGACCCAGGACAATTCTGAGGGACTTATGGAAAAGAACACTACCCACATTCAGAGGAAGAACTACAGGAGTGGAAACACAGAAGAAAAACAACTGCTTGAACACATGGGTCAAGGCAGACATGATTGGGGATGTAGACTCGAAACTACCACACCAATGCAACTATCAAAAATTTGGAAATAGGTCTTGATCAATGACACATGTTAAAACCAGTGTAAATGCACATCAGCTATGGGGGGTACATCGGGGGGTGAAGGGGAAAGTAAGAGTATGAACCATGTAACCATGTTAACTTTTCTAAAAAATAAATATTATTAAATGTTTAAAAAAAAGAAAAAAAGAAACAGGCTCTATTCAGTTGTTTTAGGAACCAAAGTAATTCAATGCTTTTGCTTTAGTGATAACAGTACAAAAGTAGACTGCAAGATTGTTTAAGTTTGCAAAGGACTGGGAAGGTTCCTTTTATTGTTTCTGGATGTAGATTACTACATTGTTTCTGGATGTAGATTACTACAATAAAAATGGTTTCGCTTTTTCTGGAGATCTCAGTGCCTTGTACAATGCCTGACACCTTCAAAGGTGCCTCATAAATGCTTATAGATGGACATTTACACTTACATAATAGCTAATAATAATCACTAACATTTACATAGTATTTATGTGTCAAACACTTTTCAATTCTATCATTTGCTTCTGGGAGATAAGTGCTAGTATTGCATGATTATTTTTCTTATGAGTAAACTGAGTCAAACAAACGTTAAAGGCCTTGCTAAGGTCACATAACTAGGAAATATTTGAGGCTGGATTTGAACTCAGGTCTTCCTAACTGCAGACACTGAGCTCTATCCACTGTACCACTAAGCTTCCCCCTTACTAGTTTATAAACATCTCTACACCAATCAACTTATTCCTCACAACAACTCTTTGAGGTAAATAGAATAAGGATTGTCTATTTTTACTGATGAGGGAAAAAGTTTGAAGAAGTTCAGTGGCTTACAGGTAGTGCTATTGGAATAAGGTTTGGGACAAAGATCTTAATAAAATCCTCCTGATTATTGTCTTTCAATCCATTGTAATATAAAGTGTCACCACAAAGAAAAGGGGGAAAATGGAATGTCAGTAGGAAAAGGTTAATTTCTCTACAAAAAAAAAAAAGACTAAGAGCATGATAACAATATGTGTAGGAAATCAATTTGTAGTCTTTCTGGTGTTTGAATGGGGGCCATGTATCCCACTTCCATGCCATTGATCTTAAAGATGCTAACCAGACTTCATGAAGAAAAAAGACCATGTGCATCCATATCAACTCAAAACCAACAAATTTTATGTTTTTCCTCTTTGGGTATCCAATTAACCAATATTTGGGAGCATTAAGAGGCAGCAAAGGGGGCAGCTAGGTGGCTTTGTGGATTGAGACCCAGACTTAGAAATAGAAGGTCGTGGGTTCAAATCTGACCTCAGGTACTTCCTAGCTGTGTGACTCTGAGTAAATTATTTTCCCCCTTATTGCCGAGCCCTTATCACTCTTCTGACTTGGAACTAATAGACAATATTGATCCTAAAGTGGAAGGTAAGGGTTTAAAAAAGAAGAGGCAGTGAAGTACAGCATACCACTAGAATGCAACACTCATAGGCAAGAAGTTCTGGGTTCTAATATTGTCTCTAATTGTGTGGCCATGGGTAAGTTATTTAACCTTTCAGAGCCTCCATTTTTTCACTGCTAAACTAATAACATAATATCTCCAGTATGCCCTCCTCCTAAGGTTGTTAGAGGGGGCAAACGAGCTAATATATGCAAAGTGCTGGACCAACTCTAAAGCATTGTCAGCTACTACTATTAAGTTATGGATGTTTGAAGTAGGCAAATACCTGAAATAGATATTGGAGCATGAAATAAAGCAAGATAGTATCTGTGTTTCTTATGGGGAATGGAAGGATGCTTTATGCATGTACAAAACATGAGGAATTCACATGACCAGTTTATTTCTAATATACTTGTTGTGGTAAACAACCAAATCTCTGATAACTTTTCCCCCTATTTTAACCCCATGGTTGGTATCACAGATTATATAGATGACAAATTCATAATCCTGGGCAGATGATAGATAGCCCACAACCAGTTGTTGAACTGAAATTAATTTTCCTGGGGAAAACAGAGAATGGAACATATCCTAATTCACAAAAATAGCATACAGACATATGATTTGCTCCTGAGAAAACACCATGGAAGAAAAAAATTACTTTCTGAATACTATCTATCTGTTCGTTATTTCTCCTCTCCATATTTTTACATATGTCATTCCATGAAATCATAGAATGTCAGAATTGGAAGATAGTTTAGAGGTCACCTAATGTGGGAGTGTGCAAAGAGTGTGGAATTTAGAGTCTTAGGGCCTGAATTCTGAGATCTCAGTTCCACCACTTACTAACTGAATGGCCATGTACATATCACTCATTCTCCTTGGGTCTCAGTTTCCTCATATGAAAAATGAAGAACTTATGATCCTTTTTGCCTTAAATATATGGTCCTATGATCCTAGTCCAACCTTCCTATTCCATAAACAAAGAAACTAAAGCACAGAGTTATTAAATTATTTCTTTATCATATATTTTGGAAATGAAAGAGCTTGTCATTGAACCCAGGTCTTATGACATTTCAACCAATGATTTTTTTTTCCAAAATACCAGGTTACTCATAGATTATCCCTTCTGCCATCTACATATGCTGGGATTCTACCAATCTTCACAACCTAACTCAAATGATACCTTCTCTGAGAAGCCTTCCCTGATCATGACTCCCCACTCCACCTCTTATCCTCCAGCCTTTGGATAGAGGCAAGATGATAGAGAAGAGGCAGGAACTCTCCCCAAATCCCCTCCAAACAAATTTAAAATAATACCTCAAAACAAAATTTACAGACACCAGAACTAGCTCTGAAAATAGTTGCATAAGAAAACCTGAAGCTTGAGACAGTGGCCCTGCCACTTCAAGAACAGACCCCAACTTTAAAATAAATGTAAAAGTCAATAGACTAGAAAAAATATCAAACAAAGGAACCTGATCATATAAAGTTACTATAGTGGCAGGGATGATCAAAACAAAAACTCAGAAGAAGACAACAAAGTCGAAACTACTACATCCAAAGTCTCAACAAAAAAAAAAAGAAGAAAGAAAGAAAGAAAGAAAGAAAGAAAGAAAGAAAGAAAGAAAGAAAAGAAAGAAAAGTTGGTGTCATGGTCAAAATCAATTCCTGGAAGAGTTCAGAAAGGACTTTTTAAATCAAATAAAAGAAGTAGAAGAAAAATAAAAAACATAAATGAGTAATAAAAGAGAATCATGAAAAAAGTGCCAATAGCATGAAGAATGAAACTCAAAAAAAAAAGATGCATGAATTTAAGAAAACAGTTCCTTAAGAAGTAGAATTGACTAAATGGAAAAGATATACAAAAATTCACTTAAGAGGAAAACCCTTTTTTAAAACTGGACAAATGGTAAAGGAGGCACAAAAGCTTAATGAAAAAATAATTCCTTAAAAACTAGAATTGAGCAAGTGGAAGCTAATGCCTCCATGAGACATTAAGAAACAAACAAAAACAAAAGAATGAAAACATAGAAGAAAATGTGAAATATCTCACTAGAAAAACAACTAATGTGGAAAATATATCCAAGAGAGATAACTTAAGAGTTCTTGAGCTACCAAAAGATAATTTATGAATTATTGGACTAAGCCAGGATAAAAAGAAATCATGGACATCACTTTTTAAGAAATTATCAAAGAAAATTACCCTTATATTCTAGAACTAGCAAGTAAAATACCATTTGTATTTTCCACAGATCACCTCTTAAAAGAGATCCCAAATGAAAAATCTCAGGAATATTATAGCCAACTCCCAAGCTCCTAGATCAAAGAGAAAATCTTACAAGTAGCCAGAAAGAAATAATTCAAATATCATCAAACCACAGTCACAATAACATAATACACAGTATTAGAAATGGGGAGGGAGAAAATTACAGCAAGTTTCTCTAGGAAAAGGTCTCATTTTTCGATATATTTATAGAACTGAGTCAAATTTATGAGAATACAAGTTATTACCAAATTGATGAATGGTCAAGAAAATTTAAGCAGGCAGTTTTCAGACAAAATAATCAAAGCTGTCTATAGTCAAAAAATGCTCTAAATCATTATTGAGAAGAGAAATGAAAATTAAAACAACTCTGAAGTACCATCCCATTCCATCAGACTGGGTACTATGACAAAAAAGGAAAAAGATAAATTTTGGAGGGATGTTTCACTGTTGATGGAATTCTGAACTGCTTCAACCATTCTAGAGAGTAATGTGGAACTATGCCCAAAGGTCCATAAAACTTTGCATACCCTTTGATACAGAAATTCTACTAGTAGGTCTATATCTTAAAGAAAAAATGTTTTTAAAGGAAAAGGACTTCTATGTTCAAAAATGTTTATAATAACTCTTTTTGTGGTGGCAAAAAATTAGAAATTGAGGAGATATCCATCAATTAGGGAATGGCCAAATAAGTAGTAGTATATTATTATGATGGAATACTATTGGACTATGAGGAAACGTTGAGCAGGATGCATTCAGAAAAACCTGAAATTACTTCCATGAAGTCATGCAAAGTAAAATGAACAAGACAAGGAGAAAATAGGGCACAGTGACACCAATATCATATGATGATCAACTCATGACTGTGCTATTCTCAGCAATGCAATGACCCAAGTCAATTCTGAAGGACATAATGAAAATTAAGTCTACTTCCAGGGAATGGACTGATTGGAATCTGTATGCAGACAAAAGTATACTTTTAAAATTTTTCCTCATTTTTCTTGTTTGTTTGGTTTTTTCCCTTTTGATCAGTGTTTTCTTTTACAACATGAATAATAGGGAAATAATGTTTTGGATAACTGTACATGTATAACCTACATCAAATTGCTTCCTGAATCAAGGAGAATGGATTGGAAGGAAAAGGGGAGATAATTTGGAACTCATATTCTTAAAAAAACAAATACTGAAGTGGTACAGTAGATAGAGAGCCGTAGTTCAAATCTGGCCTCAGATACTTCCTAGCTGTTTGACCCTAGGTAAATCTCTTAACCCCCATTGCCTAACCCTTGCTGCTCTTCTGGCATGCTGTCCAATATATAGTATTTATTCTAAGACAGAAGGTAATGGTTTTAAAAATGTTAAAATTATTTTACATGTAATTTGGAAAAATAAAGTATTAAATTAAAAAAATAAGTATATAAAGAAAAAATTTCTAGAAGCCATTGGAGTTTTCAAATAGCAGCTTGTGCCTCTTTCTAGTTATTGAATCAATGAATTTGAGACTTGGAAAGGATCTCAATGATTATGGAATCCAATCCACATATAAAAATAATACTGACAAAAACTATACTCAACAAGTTTTTGTCTTGCCTCTGCTATAAGACCTCCAAACATGAGGAACTTTTCACTGTTAAAAAATACTCCATTCTATTAATTGTGAGTAGCTCTAATTGTGAAGAAGTTTTTATCAACATTATGTATTTTCTCCCTTGCACCTTGCAAATATTGTCCCTAATTCTTCCCTCTGGAATCAAGCAGAACAATCTAGACAGAACTTAACAACCTTCCTCTACATGACAGCCTTCAAATTAAAAGTACTATCATATTCTGCCTTTGTTTTCTGCAGGCTAAGTATATATGCTGTTCCTTCAGCTGATTAAACCACTCCGTGGTACTGGTTGCTCTCCTTTCCACACTAGCCAGCTAATTAATGTTCTTGAACAAAGTCACCTAGATATGAATTCAATATTCCAGGTGAATGTCTGAAAAGGTCAGAAGACAATGGATCACCTCTCTCTTCCTAGAAATTATTCCCCTCCTTATGAAGCCCAAGATATTATTCATTTTTTGTCTGCAACATCTTACTACTAACTCATATTAAGGTTATAATCTACTATAACCCCAAGATTTTTTCACAGTAATTGTGATTTAACTGTGCTTCCCCAGTCTTGTACCTGAGAATCTTTATCCATTCCACTTCTCTCCCTCTATAGGCTGCCTTTTTTTTTTTTTTTTATCCTGGGACTCCATTCTAGGAGCATAGGGCCACAACCAGTAGGCAATGGGTCACACAGTCGCTCAGGGTCACCCAGCTGGGAAGTGTCTGAGCCCGGATTTGAACCTAGGACCTTTCGTCTCTAGGCCTGGCTCTCAATCCACTGAACTAGCCCAGCTGCCCCTACTTTAGGTTGTAGTTTCTTTAGCAGATGTAGTTTTTACAGGGTGGGGTTGCTAGCCCCACGCCCAACCCTCCTCCTTTTTCATCCAGGCTAGGGACCGTCCTTGGCCCAGGAGTGGTAAGGGTGGGCAATAGGGGTCAAGTGACTTGCCCAAGGTCACACAGCTGGAAGTGTCCGAGGCCGGACTTGAACCTAGGACCTCCAGTCTCTAGGCCTGGTTCTCAATCCACTCAGCCACCCAGCTGCCCCTGGGTACAAAAATTGATATTTTTGTACCCAAGTATGACTTTACATTTAAATTCCATTTTATCAAATTGTCCCTTATGTTCTAGCCTGTGAAAATCCTTTTGGATCTTGACTTTGTCATCTACTTTGTAAGTTCTCACTCCCAACCTTGTATCATCTTCAAATTTGATAAGCTTGTCATTTGTGTCTTTATCTGAGTCACTGATAAAAAAAAAATTTTAACAGTATAGGGTCAAGTCCAGATCCAGGTTCAGTTTTTTATTACTACCAATGATGAACATGCTGAATTCATCACCCTCCCTAGTCAAGGATCCTGGAATATTTGCCTGTGTATATACCTCAGCAACCCCATTAGTACACTACTCATAGTAGGTGCTCAAGAAATGTTTGTTGAATTTGAATTTATCGAATGCAAACAGTATAGTTGTTAAGCTGCCCTCAAGATCCTCACAGATTTATTAGGAAGATATGAGAAAATGGTGCTCTTGAATTCAAGGGAGAAAAATGACCTTTCTTCTTCGAGGTTTCCTTCTCCAACTGGCTTAGTAGCAAATAGGGGAGGCTGGTGACTCCTCAAGACATCCCAGCAGGTATCATGAATGACCAGATTCTAAGTCTTATTATGACATCACCAGGGAGCATGACTTGGGTCAAGAGCTTGGCAGGAGGCCCTGGTAACAGCAAAATCAACAGCAATCAAAACTGGAAAGCCAACATGCTCACCATCATAAAACTGAAAAGAGAGCTCATTGTGCCTTGGGCACAGCATCAGGTTTAATAGAAAAGTAGACATGTTTATAGTCCCAGATTTACAACATGACTTATAAACACCTTATTACTTAGAGTCCAGTCTGCTGTCCTAGAAACTAAGAATGTGACTTTGTTAAGCAGAAGGATTTGTTGACATAAAGGTCTTGACTCAGTTGGCCTTTGTGGTTAACCAAAATGCATTTACTCCTGAGAAAGTCAACACCAGCAAACAAAATGCCTCTTATACTACAATACGGTGAGTTTCAGATTGACCAAGCTCAATGCTATGACATAAATATGCTTAATGTTTATGGAATTTTTTTTGGAAGCTTTTTGCCATGTCAGGCTTGCCGTCCAGTGTGAATCCTACTGAATGGGAATGTGTTTTCAGAATTACATGTGCTTAAAGACCTCATCAGAAATATTCATGAAGCCTGCCATGAATACCAGGGTTGACCACATGGCAAAAAAAAAAAAAAAAGTTGGGGAGGGTGTGGGGAAGAGTATGGTCTTCTTAGACATTAACATGGATAAATCGTTTTTCTTTCATGTCACATTTAACACACTGAAATGGTTACCAACAATTAAAACAAGAAGGCTAATGGAAATAATGTTGAATAAATATTATGAAACCACATGAAAATATGTTTGAGGCAGGCTAAGGAGTCTGACCAAAGCCCACAAAATAGAGAAAATTCCCCAGGAAGAATGAAAATTGAAACAGATCTTCTGGCAGGCAATCACACTTAGAACAGAAGTCTGTGGGCAGATCTTTGAAATAATAGACAGGTGGAACTTCCAGAGGTTGCCTCTAGTTGGGAGCAAGAAGAAGCCAACTCAGATAGATGGTCTTTGGCTTCTTTGGGACAAAATCTTGGAGAAAAGAAGATTTACTCGTAAAGTAGGCAGGTCCCTCCAGAATCTCCCAATCTCTGGAAAAGAGGTTCTTAACCAAGACCCATTAGAGGTTTGTGAATAGACTTAAGAAGGTCCAAGAACTTCACTTGTACAAAACAAAACAAAACTTAAAACAACTTTTAGATTGAGATGTCTTAAAAGATAGAATTTAAATTATTATTTCTTATATTTTAAATGTTTTCTTATTTAATGTGTTAATAAAGAAGTATATTGCTATATTACAAATCTGATTTTTTACATTGGTGACTATTTTATTTTATAATAAAATGAGTTTCTTTTGTAATCCTGTGTATTTTATTTCATGTGAAATAATGACTACCACAGCCCTCACTTCCAGAACAGTAGGTATTTTACATTTCACCCTTCCTCCAGGCTTCTCTGATGGCTATCTAGTTTCCCTGTTATTAGTTCTAGTCCTCTTCAATTGTTTTCTCCCAATTTGAAAGGGATCCACTGAACCCCACTTCTGTTTAACCATTTAACAATCAGATTAGCTTTTACAGAAGAATATTTATTTTAAAGATATAGCAAAAACAAATATACAATTTCCCTTCTAATATCTGGGGGCACCAAATACCCTCTTATTTTGATTTCTAGAGTAGGAAGGGGAAATTATTCCACAGATTAATTCATTTCCTATATAGAAATCAAATTTCAAATCCAAAGACTTGAGGGTATGATCCCGACCCCTGGCTTTTTAGTGTTTCCCTGGACTGGAAAAAATATCTGGAGTCCTGCCTCCAAGGTCTACACAACTTGAGTTCCTGGGTCCATGGATTCCCCTGCCTATGCCTAAAACTGAAAAGGACAAATGAAATAGACTTAGGGAATTTAAGTGGTGTAATAGATAGGGATCTGGGCCTGGAGTCAGGAAAATTACTCTTCCAGAGTTCAAATTGACTTCAGATACTTCCTAGCTGTGTGACCCTGGGCAAATCATTTAGCCCTGTTTGCCTAGTCCTAGTTCTCACCACTCTTCTGACTTAGAATCAATATACAGTACTGACACTAAGATAGAAGAAAAGGGTGTTAAAAAAAAACCTAGATAGAGAAGGAAATGGCAAACCACTCCAAAACCCAAACAGGATCACAGAGGCAGACACAACTGGAATGCCTGAACAACAAAAATACCCAAGCTCAATTCTCAGGGCCTCAGTGCCTAAAAAGGAAAAAGGTAGTCAGTCCTTCCCTCATACCAAAATCAATACATGAGTGGTGCCTAAGGTTTGACTGAACAGCACCTTTATTTCCTGGACACTGCCAAGAAAAAGAAAGAGACTCTCAGTATGGTAGTTTTAAAGCAACCACTTGTTCAGGCCATGCAGCCAATGGAAAGAGTCTACCTCAGAAGCAGGGTTGTCTGCCTCCCACCTGGGTGATGCCTCCATTCTAAGTGATTTGGGCATGAGCAGCAAAGCCCCATTATACTCATATTTTTAAAAAAATCTTACCTTCTGTCTTAGAATCAATACTAAGTGTAGATTACAAAGCAGAAGAACAGTAAGGGCTAGGCAATTGGGGTTAAGTGACTTGTCCAGCAAACACAGCTAGGAAGTCTCTGAAGCCAGTTTTGAACCCAGGACTTCCCATCTCTGTCTGGTTCTCTATCCACTGAGTCATCTAGCTTTCCACTCATATTTAAAAATAGAAGGAAGATTATACAGAGATTGTAAGCAGAATTCAACAGACTGGAGAAGGGTACATGAGACACACAACAGCTTAAGAACCCTTGATGTAAAATAAAAAAGTTTCCATCTCTATCTGATTTAAAATTAATGCTTCATCAAAAAAACAAAAAACAAAAAGCCTTTTCTTACAGCCAAATTTCTTGTAATAATGAAGCTGTCTCCTACCTGGGATCATCTAGAGAGTCTGGCAATATCTATGTAAGCATGACAGAACCAGATGCGATCAATGGGTTAGACTGATTTTCCATGGCCCACAAATATGACCCTACAAATTACCAGAGCCTGAAAATATCCATGTGAATGTCTTTGTTAATTCTAGCAAACAATGATTCTATGATTCTGTGACCTGAACTTCTGGTCAGATTTAATCCTGCTGGGTTTACATGGAGACAACCAATGTTACCTAGACCAAAGGACTCCTATCCTTTTGCAGAAAGTGGGTCTCTTTTCAAGACTCAGACCTTTGTTAGAAGATGAAGCAATATGCCATTACAGAGACCACAAAGTCTGTATCTTGGACAGGGAAGGGAATGTGAAATGCATCCCAGTGTCATAATTAAGCATCTAAGTAATTCCTAAGGGAGGACTGAATCAGCAGTTGGAAAGACTAGGTAGGTCTGATTTCTCTCAAGGTTCTCCTGCTCCTTAGTGGCTGATAACCATTTGAATGTGATGTCCCTGAATGCAAAGACTATTCAGTTCTTGAATTGTATCCACAGTGCTTAAGGCACAGTGCCAGGCACACAGTAGGGATTTAACAGATGTTTGTTAACTGATTGATTCATCCAGCATCCAATTGAGTCTATACAATAAAGTTTCATTAATGAGAATCAAGTTGATTCTAACCCAGTGACTTATCTTTTAAACTCATCAACAAACATTTGTTCATATACACTAGCTATACTGTGTAAGGACAGAGATCCTGCAGAATCTTTTCCAAGAAGATTCCAACTTTTTCTCATCCTCCAACTCTGACACCTTCTCACTCCTATCCCCTGACAAACATCTTATGCCCCTTAAAACACCTACTTCATCTATACCAGTGATGGCAAATCTATGGCATGGGTGCCAAAAATGGCACACAGAGCACTCTCTATGGGCACGTGGTCTCCCTGCCATCATCATTATTAGGAAGGCAGAGGGGCTCAGGTGGAGCTGCTCCCCTCTCCCTCTCCATCTTGCCTGATGATGCTTTTTTTTTTCACATCATTCACCCCTCTGCCCAGCAGCCCAATGGGAGCACTTCTTCCCTCCCCTGTCTTGAGTAAAGGGTGGGTGGAGTACAGCACCATGTCTCTGGCACTGGCACTGTCAGGTCTGGCATGGCACTGGTCTAGAGGGTGGGGTGAGGATGGGGCCTGGCACTCCATTTCTAAAAGGTTTGCCATCACTTATCTATACCAAGGCATGACCTGCATTATTAGCTCTTTGGTCAGATGAAGGAACCCCAAAACTTGACAATAGAGAAGTCAATATGAATTCATTCCTTAGGTCACAGAGGACAAGGAATATGATGAGTTAATTCCAGAGACCAAGCAAGCTTCACTTTTGCTGCTATTTTCTTCTATAGAGAAGCAATTACCTTAGTTTCTAATAGTCTTGACTACAGAGCAGGACCATAACTACCAAATTTTGCATCTGGGGCCACTGTTGCCTAGGTAGCAGTACAAAACAAAATACCCCCTCAAGACAATTCTGTAATTCAATATGTGAAGGCACAACAATTAAACATGTTCAGCCAAGTGAGATGGGGAATTAGTTACTGCCCTAGCTTAAGGGATAGATCTTCAGAGTTGGGTGGGACTTCTGAAAGATCATCTAGTGCTGTCCAGTCTGTGGGATTTGGGATCCTGGGATCTTTAAACTCTATCAGAGAGGCTCCCTCCCACTCAGCAATTGAGAGGGAAGGCAGCATTGGGATTATCATTGGCCCCTATTGGGGGAAATGTCACTTCTTGAGTAGAAGGGCCAGAAGAGAAGCTTCTCCTCCTAAAAAGGAGAAAAGGAGGAAATTCTTGAGGAAACTACAGGAGGGAGTGGGTGAGTCATAGACTTTTTATACAAAAGAGAGAGAAAAGAAACATCAATGACACTCAAAGTCCAAACCTCCTCTTCCCAGCTCCCAGATCAGTGTCAAGCTTCCTTCACCACACAGCAACCCCCTCCCCATTTCTTCCCTGCTAAAGGACTACATGTATTAAAATTGTATATTCTCTAAACACTGAAGTTCTCCTAAGTCTGACAGCTAGCTGAATTTGGGCAGGCCTGGTTGATTTGAATACGTAGCTGGGGGAAAAGAAAACACTCTGATCCAAATAGAAGCCTCTCTATTAAAAATCAACAACATCATCTTCTAGAAATAAACAGGTCTAGTTAAAATAAAATAGAAAAACCCAACCCTTATTCAGTGACTCACTGAATTAGGCTATGATTGCTTTGAATGCTTTAGGAAAAAGCTATTTTTTTCATATTCTCAGCTAAGAGAAGCATGTAGTAAAACATGATTTTAAAATTATCATTTCTATTTTTTGCAAACCAAGATATATCTAGAAAGCTAGCAATGTCCAGACTTTAGAAATTTTGGACATTGTCAACTGTATAATTCTCACAAAATCCACACAATTTTCTAGATACCTCTTGGGTTGGCCACTTTGATTCTTTACCTTTTATTCCCCTGAATGAAAAAAAATCTGATTGATTATCAAAGGATTCCATAAGCAAGCTGTATTTTTCAGAGTAGTATTTTCAGAGATCTCCCTTCCACATATGAACATCAAAAAGCCTGATACTTGAAATTCAGGAGTTTGTAGTCCAGTTACATTATGAAAGGCAGAAACTAGATGGATGAGGGCTACTCTGTTTATGCAGGAAAAGGACCAACTAGGATTCTTTGGTTACCTGGGGTCTTTTTAAACAGGTCTTCCTATATATCTCTCTTGCTTAGAAACTTTCAGTGGCTCCCTATTTCTTCTAGGATAAAATTTAAACTCTTTAGACTTCTGCTATCTGGTGTGAATCTTTCAGCCCTTATTTCATCTTACTCCCCTACATATACTCTATTACACACAAACTATCCTATTAATTGTCCCCCACCCCCATCTCCTGTTTCAATGTATTTTCTCAGGTCATGCCAAGACTATATACCTTACTCACCTTCAAGGCTCACTTCAGATGCCACCTACTATGTGAAGCCTTCATTGATTTCTTCACTAGTTACTGGCTGTCTCCAAAGTTCAGAAGGACCATTATCTTGGATTCCATTCTCTGTTTTGTTACTTTGTGGCCTTGGGCAAGTCACTTAACACCTTTGAGCCTTAGGTTCCTTCTCTGATAACAAATAGTAACCTCTTTATTAAAATGGGGGATAGGAGTTTACATCATCTCTTCTGTCTCTTCTATCTCTTCTAGCTCTAAATCTATAATCCTTTCTCAAATCATCTTGTATTTATTTATTTGTGTATGTATTGCATTTCATTAGTGGACTATAAACTCTTTGAGAGAAGAAAGCCCTTTCTTTCTTTTTGTCTTCATATCTGCATTGCTGAGAACAGTTCCTTGAACATGGATCTTAATAAATAAATAAATGTTTATTGAAATGAAATGAATTGTCATTCTTACTATCTGTAAGTACATATTAGAATTACATATTACATCTGTAAGTATCTTATGGTAGGCACCCTCTGAAGGCAGCTATGTGGCAGAGTAGATAGAGCACCAGACCTAGAGTCAGGAAGTTTTGAGTTCAAATCCAACCTTGGATATTTACCAGCTATGTAACCCTGAGCAAGTCATTTAACCCTGTTTACCTCAGTTCCTCATCTGTAAAATGAGCTAGAAAAGGAAATAGCCAATCACTCCCACATTTTGCCAAGAAAATCCCAAAATGAGGTTACAGAGTTGGACAATCCTGAAATGACCAAACAAGGCATCCTACAGAGACATTACAAATGATATGAGTCCTCCTTTTCCAGGTGAGACCATAATAGATTCAGATGATCAGATGATATGATTCAGAGGGTAGCAAAAGGTTTCACTTACTATGAATAAATTTATTACCCATCATAACATTTCCCTACTATCTGACCCCAAACCAGAAATAGAAGGGTATATAGAAGTCCACAAAGATTGCGATTTTCCTCATACTGATATTTAGCATTCAAGGCAGCACAAGATCCCAGATGTCTTGACTTCTCATCTTTTGTCCTACTTACCACCCAATGAAACCTTTCTTTAGTCACTGAGTTTCCCACTCAAAACTGCTTCTTTATCTGCAATAGATGAATGGGTACATTTCAGCCAGTCTGGCCACAGCTATATTGAGCCTCTTCCACACAATATGGGCCTGGCACTCTATCCACTGTACCACCTAGCTGCCCTGGATAGCTAACAGTCTCTAGCATATTCCTAGAGAACAATGAAGTCAATAGGACCTTTGAATTGAGGGAACTTCCTCAAAGACAGTGACAAACTTGTCAGTGTCTGGAGGAGAGATGATAAGTTAGAAGGAATGAGATGTCAGAGAAATAATAAGCCATCTGGACTGAAACATCTCACTAAAGCAAAGAAAAGTCATTTACTTTGTCATTTGCTTAATGGACAAGAAATCTTCAGCCAATTTTTAATCAAACTGAGACCGTTTCAACTAATTAATTATGTTTTACAGTTAACTCTTTGATGGAAGCCATTGTGAAACAGTGAGGAAAGCACTGAATTTGAAGTTAGGAGACTTCAATTTAATTCTACCTGTCACCTCATCATTTTTATGACCTAGGAAAGTTACTCAAGCTTTAGCCTACTCGACTAAAATGTGGGTGATGATGCTTGCACTATCTTTGAGTATCATGGGAAAGAGTTGTGTAAACCTCGAAGTATTATGTGAATTTGAATTATAATCATGTCTAATCTTTAAAGTAATAATGAATATTTCAGTTTCAGTGTTGTATTGATTATTCATTGTCATATAAAATATAATATAAAATCATATTATAAATATATTATTATACTATAAAATCATAAGAATCTAGTGCTTCATGGAGCTAATTTGGTGCTTATCAAAAGCTATAATAGTCCAGAGCTGATCTCTGAGGTTCCATGTAGCTCAAGACTTATACTGAAATAAAGGTGAATATGACTTTATGTAATGAATATGTATAGGGATGGGAGGGAAGCTGTGGGTTTAAAATTATTTAAAAGTGTCATTTAAAATTATTCTAAGCCCTGGGAGACAAGGTCTCCCAGGACTCCCTGCTACAACTTCCCCCAATGCCTCCCACTCTCTTTGTGGAAGGTGTCGGAGAAAGTATAAAAGAGAGAGTTTTGGCACCTTTTTGAGCTGGACCCTGGCTCTCTGTACCCTGGACACTGCAGCACTTTCTGGACTCTCTTTAGCCCAGAGGCTCTTAGATCCTGGACTTTCTCTACCTGGGAGGTGGAGGAGACCCTCTTTCCCTGCCTAACCTTTCCCTTTCCTAATCTAAATAAAACCTAGCTATCCTATAAACCTAAGTTGTTTTCTGATCTTTTATTGGAGCCCTAAAGGGCTCTAGTCAATTTCCTCCTGCTGGGGTTGGGGACCGCTATTTTTTTTCCCTTCCTCTACATTTCTCTCTCCTTTCTCCCATCCATCCTCCTTCCTACCTTCCTACCTTCACCCTCACAGTATGAAGTATATAGATAAGTTTATTTTAGATAAATAAACATTATTTTCTCATTAATTTATGCAATGACTTCATTTCAGCCTGACTTTCAAGTTACTAGGGCACTGTATACTTTAGCATTCAGTCTCTGAGATTTGAGATGGAAATAGTTAGCTTTTCTCTCATCAATTCAGAAAGGCTTTTTTAAAAAGGTATGGGATTTTGTGAGTTATTTGAAAAAGATAAGAGAAATAAATTGTCTTTCAATAGCTCTCTTCATCCACTGAAGTGTGAGTGTTCTCCAAGGTTGGGCTCTCTACTTTCTTCCCTTCACTTTCTCTTTAATACATTCATGACATCAACTATCACTTCAAATCCTCATCTCAAATTCTGATCTCCTACTATAGCTCTGGTTCAATATCTCCATGTTTTAAAATCATAGCCATTGCTCTATTTCCCCTGTGGTAGCCAATTAAAAGTGTTCTTATATGTGAAAAAACTTGGTTTCTTTTTAAAAGTTTTTTTCAATCATCATTTCTAACATTTTGCAATCCATGTTCTTTCCCTCCCTCATACTTCTGTGTGAGGTGGCAGGTATTATGATATAGATTGTACACATGCTATTATACAATGCATTTTTCATGTTCAACATGTTCTGAAAAGCACATACCATTCACATTAGAGAAAAATTCATGGGGGAAATAAAGTGAGGAATGGCATATATCAATTTGCATTCAGGCTTCATCAGTTCCTTCTATAGTGGTGGATAGCCTTTCTGGTCATGAGTCTCTTGGTGTTGCCCTAGATTCTTGCATTGCTGACAATACTAAAGTCATTCACAACTGATCACCACACATTATTGCTGTGGTGTACAACATTCTCCTGGTTCTTGTGAAGATGGGATCCCCTGACCATTTTTAGATTTAATCACCAGAAGCACATACACTCCACTTATCTTTAAGTATGGGTAGGTCTATGATCCATGTGTGCAATAGTGGGTGACAATCAGAATTGACTCATTGCCCCCCGGGCAGTCCTAAGCAAAACTTTAGCTGTAATTGGTCCACGCAAAGTGGAAGGAAGGCATAGGAAGTGATGAAAGGAATGGTTTTTTAAAGTAGCAAGAACTTCCTGTGATGAGGTCTTTAGTCTTCAACTTGAACTCCAAGGAGCTCCGACTTGGGACCTCAAACTGTTCTTGGATTTTCCCTTAGAACTACCATGTGGGTGAGTGAAAAAGACTGACTCCTTTTCCTAGCTTTTCTGAGAAGTACTAGCCTCTGGAAAGGCCCCTCATCTTGTGTAATTTACCTCTGAGCCCTCTTTGCTGGGGCCTCTGAAGCCCTGCCTGGTTCAGGCCTGGTCATAGTAATTATCTTCTTTCTCTAATTTTTTTACTTTCACCCTTTCCCTCTATTTTATAAATAAATTGCTAAAAAGTCATTCTGACTTGAGTAATAATTACTGCAACCATATTCCTCATAAATTTAGTCCAACCCTTTAATATTTTTCCCCTTACATTCTGCTCACTTTGCATTATCTCATGTGTCTTACCATATTTTTTTGTGGTCATCTTGTCTGTCATTTTTTATAGCACAATAGTATTCCATTACTATCATATACCACAATTTGTTTAGTCATTCCTCAATTGGTGGGCATCACTTTAGTTTCCACTTTTTTGCTATAACAAAAGAGCTAGGTTTTTTATATTTTTATATTTTTTATATTTTTGTACAAGTAGGACGCTTTTCTCTATCTTTGGGTATGCACAGTTTTACAATCTTTTGGGCATGATTCCAAATTTCTCTCCAGAATGTTTGTATCAATTCCACAGTTCCACTAGCAGCACATTAATGTCTCAATTCTCCACATCCCTTCAACATTTATCATTTTCCTTTTTCTCATATTAACCAGTCTGATAGATATGAAGAGTTATTTTAATTTGCATTTTTCTAATTAATAGTGATTTAGAAAATTTTTTTGTGTTTCTTTTTTTTTAAGTTTTACTAATGCACAAGAAATGACAAACAAGATGATCACTAAAAAATCAATTTCACTCCTTTCCTATTTTTCCCATCATCATTTCTAACTCTCATTCTCTTCCCTAATCCTTTCCCCCACACCACCCAAAATCCTTCCTTATAACAAATAATCACAGTCAAGTAGAACAAATTCATGTATTAGTCATTAGTTAAAATATATGTGTCATTCTCACTAACAATAACTCTAGTCCAGCTATCAATAAAATGGAATTAGGTCTTAATCAATGATACATGTAAAACTCAGTGAAATTGTGCATCGGCTAAGGGGGGTTTGGGGGGGAGAGGAAAGGAACATGAAACATGTAACTATGGGAAAATATTCAAAATTTAAATTTAAAAAATTAAAAAATATATATATGTGTCATTCTGAACCTTTAATCCTTGCCTTCTCTGCCATATAGTAAGCAGCATGGAAATCATAATTAGTCATTACATTAATTGGAGTTCTTGGATCTTTTAAAATTGTTTTTGCAATGTTATATTCATTATATTAATATTATCTGTGTTCTGCTCACTTCATTCTGCAATCATTCATTCATGTTTTCCCAAGTTTCTCTGAAATGATCTCTTTCTTCATCTCTCATGATGCAATAATTTTCCATTACATCCATAGACGTACAATTTATTCAGGCATTCTCTGATTAATGGGCTTTCCTTTGTTTGCAGTTCTTTACTATAATAAAATAGTGCTATGAATATTGGGCATATGGCTACTTGCTTCTTTAATCTCTCTGGGGTAAATACACAGTAGTTTTATTATTGACCCAAAGAGATTGCAAAGTTTAATTTGATTTGGGTAACATTTTTCCAAATTGTTATTCAGAATGGATGGGCCAATTCAAGTTCAACTATTAGTTTGGTGTGTTTTTCTTCCCACAGCCTCTTTAACAATTGTCATGTTTATTTTTGCTTTGCTAATGTGATGAATATGAGGTAGAAACACAGAGTTGTTTTAATCTGCATTTCTTTTACTGATTTAACACATTTCTCTCGATTTGTTATTCATTGTGTTTTTTGCATTTCAGCTGCTTTCTGCTTTAAGTCTTTTTTTTGTGTCATGAAATCTATGGACAGTCTTGTGAAATCTATTAATCTCTTCTTGAAATGTGTCCAAAATTATAAAGTAAATAGGATTACAAAGGAAACAATACTATTGAAATACAATTACCATTCCAGGTCATATAAGCAATTAGATGGTGGATTAGACATCTTCTTCAATCTTTACAATCTCAGTCCTTTCTAAAATGGCAATTATGTGCCAAATATGAAGCATCTTCAGCTATTTCCATGATAGGATAACGATCTCCAAAAGAAGGTAACTTCCCTTAAAAAATAAAACAGGAACAGATTCTTCCTGACCCTGAGCTCACTTAGCAACCATTTCCTGATTCCCATGCTACCAGTAGTGAGGCCACACTACTAGACCCAATGACACAACACAGGCTTACATCAAAACCCATCCCTGAACTCTTTTCTCCCCTCCTCTTTTCTGTTGTCACAGGGATCTTGACTTGATGCTGAGGAAGTTTGCTCAGGTTTCAACAGACAACTTGGCCATAGTCTTTGAGGGCCAAAAGCCTGCTGGGAACTACAATCTGAAAGTACCAGTACTGCAAAGTTCTAGAGTGAGCTGCTGATACTTGGCCAGAGAACTAAGGAATAGAGGGTATGTGGCTATATATTACACAGTACTCCCCCAAATTTGAGGAAAGAGCACAGCATCTAGCTGGGCAAGTTCTTTCCACCAAAAAGTCAATTGGGACAGAGATGTAGTCAGGTGAGCTGTGAATTATCCACTGTGGTGTATGTGGGCGAGTATTGATGGTAAATGGGGGCTTATCTAGACTCCCCCCTTGTTAGGCAGAAAGTTGGAGAACACCCCAATAACTTTCTTGACAGGGTTCTTGAAGCCAGAAAACTCATTCTTGGGTTCACCAATCTGGGGGACCAAAATTTGCAGCACATTCACAGACAATTCATCAAGGGAAGTAGTTTACCCATCAAGTCTTACTTCCAAACTCAATATCCTGGGTGGGAGGAATTGAGGAAAACAGTAAACTATATCCAATAAGGATCACAGGGGATGGTAGAAAATAAACAGACAGAGAAGTCTAAGGATGAAATCATTAATGACCTTAAAAAGCAACTGAAAGAAGCAAAATCTATACTTAAACAAAAAGAATTAGAAGAAATAAAAAAAATTTAGCAACCTTGCAAGCTAAGAACAATATGAATAGATCATAATACCAACCTAGACAGAGCAGTGACATAAAAAAATGCTGCCTTTGTGAGAGAAGGGGCCATTTTGTGAAAGATTGTTGGTATAAACAACAAATTAACTCCAAAACCCCAAATAACACTAATAACTGAAGGAAAACTTACTCTAATAGCTATTCCAACTCAAAATACAATCAAAATAATTCTTATGCCAGGAAAAATGATAGATACTGCAATCATGAGTGTGGGGGTTTGAGAAATGCACATAGTAAAACTGCAAGTGTTCAAGAAATGGAAAAGTACCTATCACAGGGAGCCAGACCGAGATGTTCAGGTACATAAGCTAGTGCATGATGCCAGGCCTCTGTGTTAGCACTCAAAATTGTAGGGAAAGAGTGCAAAGGCAAGAAAGGGACAAAAAGCCAATTAGATAAAAGCTAGGATTCTAAAATAGTGGATGGGAATGATGGAATAATGACTGAAAGCAAAGAAACCTTAGATGAAGAAATGCAGTTGCAGAAAGACTTGCAAAGTATGAAAAATGACATTGATGGGACAAAAACAACAAAGAAAATAGAGAAAAATCAAAACAATATACAGACATACAAACATAAAGACATGGAAAGAGATTACAAGAGACATGATAATGGGGAAAAGCAAAATCATAGATATAAATCAAAGCAAATCACAAGAAAAAGCAAAAATAAACCTCAAATCTGCAACACATACAGAAAAAGAATCCACACACATGCAAAATCAAAACACAGAAACTTCACCACAAAAACAATTACTAACCAATGAATACATAAAACTTACAGAGATAAAATAAGTTGGATGTTCTGATCAATTTAAAACGCAAACTGGTACAAAAATAGACAAAACAAAACAGATCTATACATATGGGAATGGGAAGGAAAGACTAGAAAAGGGATCTTTAATCATGCAAGAAAATAATCCCGCCAAATGGAAAGGGAAAGTGATATTGCAATTGAGTTTTCAGGAAATAACAATAATTTCAATGTTAAATCCAACCTGCCAGGAGTTTGTCCCTGACACATCCAGGATGGATGCTGTCCCAGACTGCAAAGAATTTGTCCTTGCAACAGCTTCAAAGGAAAATTCTGTACCAAAAGTACCAATTCTTGTACTTTCCAAACACACAGAAATGCACGCAGAAAAGTCAACTAGATTAAAGGACCTTCAAAAGCAAGCAAATGAGCAAACTTATGCAGAAGCAGGGGAGAATGAAAAGGAAAACAGAAATACAAAACAAACTGTATCTACATTCAAGCCTGCTAATGAAAAAAGTAAAGATACAAAGAAGTCTTGCAATGAAACCTTTAATCACAGACAAATTTTTATTGAATCAAACAAAAATGAAGATCAAACAGAAATAATCAAGAACACAAAAGAATCTTTTCCTTATCCAAACCCAATAATACAAACAGAATCAAATAATACCTTAACAGACTATAAACATCTTGCATAATACACATGTACCAATCAATGATATTACTGATAATAACGGTCACACAAGAACACAATCACTACTGAATGAGAAAGATCAAGGGGAAGTGAATCTCAAAGGAAAAAAAAAAGCAACTTTGGAGGGAAACAGACTGGGGTGGATATAGCACAAGGGAAGGACTGTGATGCCATTGTCAATATCAATCCACTGGAACCGGTCTACCAAAATAATGAAAATAACGAGTCACACATTTACCTTACACCAAATAACTCAAATACTACAAAAACGGTCTCCAAACCATCTCAAAAACATAGCAAAGACAGTGATATACCACAAGAGAAGGAAAGGGAAATTACAGAAGCAGCTGTACCCATGAGCCAAACCATTCCTAGAACTGAAAGCAATGAACCATACATGACTAGCATGCTACCAGAAAATGATCTAACAAACATGGATATTGAATCCATTTTAGCATTAGATATAGTTCATACCAAACCATCACGAACATACCCTATTCACACAGACTCTGATGACATAATTCTGATGATGAAGGGGAAATGAAAAAACTATATCAAGAAGCAAATGTACCAGCAGTCATGATACCAGACATAGGCATTGCAGAAAGTTGTTATCAATATGACACTAGTTGTGATGAAGAACAAATAGAAAATCCATATCCAAGAGAAACTAATCTCAATTTGCAATAAGACAAAGAGATAGTAACAATTCAGCAACTCTCATACCTAGAGTCTGAATGACATAACTTCATAGCTAGGAATGAAGTTTATAAAAAGAAAGTCAGCAAAAAGAAAAAGAAAAAAGGTCATATGGTTTGGGGAACATATGTACTTAGAATTACACAGTGCACAAATAGAGAGAATACCAACAAAGTGTAGACTGTAGCAGGAAAGGCATAGCAGATGGATGGAATCTAAGCAACATTGGGGGCTAGTTCCAATGATAGAAAACATTACACCTCCAAAGAAACCTGTATGCCCATGGATATTGAATCCACAAATCCAAATTACATTAAATCAAAAGGTTTCAGGAGTGTATATAAGGAATATAGAAACCATCATCTGCCAAGTATAAAGCCAAGATACAGAGAATTCACACATATATGCATACATGAAAAAAAAGAGCATTGCAAAATGAACATCCAAATCAAGCAGAAAACGATCAATGAACTCAAAAATCAAGATATAAACACACACACACAAACACACACATATATATATATAAAACATATACACACACAATCCATATTGTTCCAATATCCAGACCAGAGACCATTTCAGCTGGCAAGTGGTTGGACGGCCAACAAAATGTGATGGAGACACAGAGAAGAGGAAAAGGATCAAGAGATGAACAGGAAACCAGAAAATCACCAAGGACAAGATACAAGAAAAGAGGACTTTGAAAGACAATGGGAAAGATTAGAAAATTTTACATGGAGAAAGACAAGGAATAGAACTTGTAAGACCAGTGTGGCTGTAGCACAAAAACACATTAACATCACACAATAGGAAAATTGCATCCACATTACATAAATTCATCAAGGAAGAGAACCTACAGGCAATTTGAGAAGCTAGACAACTGGAAATGAAGAAAAGGTAAGTATGTGCATCCATACAACACAAAACAGACATGAAACCCAACACAAACTGATAACTAGCCAACACTGTGCGTAAATAAGCAAGTGTCAAAAGACTGGATTGTACATATATATATATATATACACACATATAGATATATATACACATATATATGTATAAAAATGTACATAAATGTGAATAGTTAGCAATTCAGGAAGGTCTTAGCCAAGTATGAGGCTGAAAAGCTTTGTATTTGGTTAACACTGGAACGCAGATTGCAAAAAGGATGTACCTAGTTTAAAAATCTTGTGAATAACTGTATTATAGATGGAAATCTTAGAGTAGGCTGTAAATACTTCCAAACCATGTAACTACTAAACATACTAATAGTAGTAGAAATAATTAGGAAAATAGACATAGAGACATAAATAGTTAGGGAAAATTCAAAATTCAAGGAAGAAAGAATCAGGGAGAGAATAAGAACACAGGGTTAAGAATAGTTTAAAAGACAGTAGCAATACTAATCTACTAACCTTTGTCCTTGATATAAAATAGTATTGTATTTAAGACATAAATAGGCAAAACATAGATATAGGATTAGCTAAACATAAAAGAAGAACATTGATTTTATTGTTAATGCATTAAAAATAGAGCAAGTAGCTAAGTAGAAATAAGTTAAGGATATTGTTTAATAAACCTAGACATAAAACTAGGTAAAAATTGTTAAGAATTGGAATTGCTATGTTGCAAAACTTTGATATTGTATTCATTAGAAAAAGTCCATTGTTTGCTGCAAAATTGTTTCAAGTGTTAGAAATATGTATTGGAACCTTATATTCCCTTCCTTTCCCTTTCCCAACTTTCCTAGCCCACCTTAGTGAAGTGTAAAAAGGATAGCATTAATATAGGATAAGATAGATGTAGATTTTTTTTTTTTATTTTGGGGGAGAGAGGAAGAATTAAGAATAGAAAGGGAATAGATAAATAGTGTAGATGGAACATACTTGGACCCTCTGGTAGAAGGTCCACAAGACAAAAACAGAATGTAAGTGTGGATTTGGGGAATCTGTAAGTGTGGATTTGGGGTAAATCAAGGATAACTAAGCACTCATCTTTGAATTGGACTGGAAGCCAACCCCATGGAACTTTGAGAGAATTCCGTTTGGGAGGGGCCAGTAAAGGAGGGAGTTTGGTGAAAATTCCGAAGATTCTAAACTGCCCATGACCTACTGCCAAAAAATCCTGAGACGACATGCAATCTCGGGTGGGCTTGGGGGTGGATGATTGTGGGTGGCCAGGAGGATCTGGACAGGAATTTAGCTCTTCTGAACCCCAAATTCAGGGGCAACCTGGAGATTTCAACAGCAAAGCCTTTCTACTGACTTCATTGCCAAAGAAGAAGAAACCGAAAGAGTTGTGCTCTATAATTGGCCTTAGTGCCCAAACTCCAGAGGGACCAGCCACTCAGGGGACCCTTCCCTGATCCCTCTTATACCCTTCCTGGCAGTTATTCCCCTGTTTGTTAGATAGTGTTAAGGATAGGATATGGTGAAGGAAGGGAGAGTGAGTTTCTGAGTCCAAGCTACAGAAGAAACCACATCTGCTCCCTTGTTGTGGGATTCATAGTTGATAGAGAAGTTATCCCCATACTCTCCTTCCTTATAAATCCTCAAACATCCTTTACCCTGTTATCCTAAATTCCCTCATCCTTATAAATAAATCTTTATTAGTTTATTAGTGGTAGTCTGAATACTACTCATCTTTGTCATCTGTTTCCAAAAATGTGCAATTCAATCCCTTATTTACTCTCTTTTACTTTCAGGATAATCTAAAATATCACCTTCCATTCAGAATTTTGGCATTTCTTTATTCTTTTATTCGTTCTATGTCCCTCCTCTCAAGTCAAAGTTTCTGGAAGATAAGACCTTACTTTTAGCTCTTTGAAGCTCTATGAAGTTGGCATATAACAGTTTTCTCCAATCCCTCCCTTCTTCTTCTTTTCATTTGATGAACCTTTGGTGAGCTTTCATGCTGAGGAGAGGTAATGAAGGAATCATACTATGGAATGAACCCTGTTCTAGAGTAAGGAAAACCAGCATGAATTCAGATTCTTTCATTCACTACCGGCCTACCTCCTTCTGGGACCACCACATCCTCCTCTCTGTATTCTATGTCTCTTTGCCTGCCCTTTGAGATAAGTTCTCTCAATGACCCAGACTCTCTCCAGAGGGTGTTAGGTCCTGTGATACATATAACTTGCTTAACAAAGAAAGTATCCACTTTCTCTGTTGGTACTTGCCATTTTCCCTTGGTATTTGAAAGGTGTCTTTCTGATAGTCTGTAATATTTGTTAGTTTTTGTTTTTGTATCACTGGTGCCTATATAATGTTCTCAATATAGTCAGCACTTAATAAATTTTTGATATTGGATAAAAATATTAAATAAAACTATTATATTCCCTGCAAAGTTCAAATTGAGAGGGTTTTTTTTTTGTTTTTTTGTTTGTTTTTTGTGGCGCCTGATAGATTCCACTGAACTTAACTCTGGCCTCCACAGTACTATTGAACAATTTTCTTATATGATTTCCTGATTATTATGGTGTTTAATTTCATTTTTTTCTTATTACTTCATTCCCAGCTCTCTCCCAAAAGACAAGCTGGTCCTTGGATTACCTAAGTGTATTATGTCTTCAAGGTAACACTCTAAGTGTTTCGAGTGTTCTTCCAAACATCTTGTCTTTTGATTTGATTTTGTCTTACTCTACTTCTACATTGCTGAGTTCCAAATTTGTCATTTTGGTTTTCAGAGAATCTGCTATTTGGAGTAGATTCTCCCATTATTTGTTAAACATTTCCTGCTTTCATTTGTCATTTTAATTTCTTCCTTGAGAGCTCTAGTTTCTATCCTAATTTTCTTTTCTTAATCACTCCAAAAGCTATTAAAGTTATTTATTTATAATTTCTGGGGATCTGTAGTTCAATGATTCTTTGCCTTTCACTGGGTTCATTTCATTCAATTCCTTTTATTTTATAATATTTGTTCTTTGTATTGGATCCTGTTGTGATTGTCTACTTATTTTCTTCTTTAAAATATGCATGTTTTTCTTTAATGTCATTCCACTTAAAAGCATTTTACAATCCCTCTTTGCTATCTGTTGCTATTGCTTTGTTCTATTTAGCACATTTCTTGTTATTTTGAGATGATGAAGAAGAGTAGAGTTTATTTATGTCATCTCACTCAACCATTTTTCTGGAACTCTATTCCTTTCTTTTTTCCAAATAGAACTGAAGTAAGCCAGATACATCTCCATTTTCCCTGTATGTCCTTGACATATTGAAGACTGCCCTGTCTCTCCTATCCAGATCGCAAGACCTAGATAAATTCATAAACTAAAACTTATCAGAGTGGAGACTGTGGTTGAAGTACTGACAAGAAGAAAACATTTAAGATGCAAAGTACTGCAGCTAAACAGAGCTCAGAGCAAGAGGAGTGAGTAAAAATGTGTAAAGTGCATATAGGAGCAGTGAGCTCACGGTAAGGTAGATTTCTAATGTTTCTATTTTAGGCGGGTGGGGAGCAAGGTGGATTTTTTTGTTAGACTTTGCCTTTGGAGAAGATTCTTCTCCCCCCAATCTCCTGTCTTTGTTGTTTTTGTTTTTATTAATTTTTTTTTAATTTCTTGTATTTAGAGGTTAAGAGAAGTTTAGATTTAACCTCTCACTTAGCCATCTAGCTAAAAGTCCAAAGAATATTTATAGGGCTATAAATCTTAGTGTACCAGAACAAAAAGAAAACATAAGTTTACTTAACTCTTATGCAAAAACTCTTCAGTGAGGTCTCTCCAACTGACCAACAATTCCTCATGAAGAGACATTGGAACCTCCCATTGAATGACTCAGATTTAGTTACAAATAACAATTCTGTAATTTCTAAATCCTTTAGTATGCAAGGAGGAAGCCATGAAATTTTCCATCTTGCACTCCATAAAAAGACATAGTAGACAGAATAAATATTTTGCCAATCTTGGTAGATTAATATATCAATTTGGAGAATTTCACAACTAGTATTTTTAACAGTTATTATTATAGTTATAACAACACATTTTTACTATTATTACATATTTCAAAGATAATAGCCTCCAAAAGTAAAAGAGAGACAGAGAGACAGAGAGTCAGAGAGACATAGGGAAAGGATATCAAAAAAAGAAAACAGTCCCAAATGACTACTTCAGTATCATCACATCCAACTTCTCTCCTTTTCATACATATATATTCAAGAATTCTAAGATTTATATTTATGCCATAAGTAATATTTTTTTAAAGTAAACATATAATTCACACTGGCTTTCAGAGAAATTTTGTGAATTAATGGAAGGTTTAATCCTATGCTTTGGAATTATGAGAGAAAAAAATTAGTAATTTTTCATATCCTTTGACCCAGTTATCTGCTTGCATACTCCAAGGAGATTCATAACAAAATGAAAGATCCCTTAGGGCAGTTAGGTAGCTCAGTAGATTGAGAGCCAGGCCTAGAGACAAGAAGTCCTGGATTCATATCTGACCTCAGACATTTCCTGGTTGTCACTTAACCCCCTTGCCTAGCCTTTACCACTCCTCTACTTTGGAACCAATATTCAGATGGAAGGTAAGGATTTATTTTTTTATTAATTTTGGAAAGAAAGATCTCCTATACCAAATAGTCAAATAGTTATATTTTTTGGCAGCATCTTAAAACCACAAACACAGTGGGTGCCAATCAAATGGGGAATAGTTTGATTCATTGTGGTATATAATAGAATATTATTGTATGCTATAAGAGAACATTATTTTATCAAAACAGATGAAGAGTAAGAAGAGTCTATACAAATGTTGGAATATTTTTATGAATTTATGCAGAAAAGAAAATGAAATTAGATTAAAAATTAAAAATTAGATTAAAAATTGACTAATAAAATTCCATAGGAGAATCTGCTTTAAATGAATACATGAAATTATATTGAATTATCAGATCAAGTATGTCTAGTATGTTAAAAAAGGAGCTTCTAAATTTTTAAAAAATGTTTGTAAGTAGTTTAAATACATATCATGTAATAGTATTTACATTATATATTTTCTTAGCAAAATTCTTTTTTTCCCCTTCATAAGACAAAACTAAGCCTCTAGCCAAATGCCAAGACTCTCTTACTGAGTTTGCAGTTCATGATATTTCAATTTATATTATTTAATTTGGGGAGAGAGGGCAGAATTTATACAAAAGCCAAGAATTGAAAGGGAAGTAATGACTGCTTCCAGAGAACAACCCTTCCAGGATTTAAATGGGGTTATATAAATTGTAGTGAATAAAGTGACACTAAAGTTGGGGTGCTCACTTAATCCTTGCTAAATGAGGAGGGGTAGAAGATGATGGAGGTAATAGGAGAGGAATGAAAGGGATGACTGAGTTTAGGGAAGGAATGTATAAGGTGGTATATTGGATGGTAAGGGAATAGGTGAGGTATTCGGGAGAGGCAGCTTAACAGACTAGACACACAGGCTAGAGATAGAGGATACTGGGGGTGGGGGGGCGGGAGAAATAGGCTGAACCCTTCCAGGTAGGAAAGGTATCTCTATAGACACAAGGAGTTGGGCCAGTCAAAAATGGTTTAAATTTGCCTTGAGGGCTTTCTTGTCAGTTTCTCAAGTCCCTCAAAGGAGGAGTCAAAAGGCTCCTCCCTGTCAGTGAAACTGATGAATTTAGGAGCTCAGGAGGAAGTCTCTGGCAATGACTTCCTCCCAAGATGGATGCCTCCAGAAAATAAAAAAGAATAATTCTTTCCCTCTTCAACCCTTGCTTAATTCTTCAAAACAATGATTCACCAGAGGGTTTGATTAGGTAACAAGGGGATTTATTAATATTCAGAGTTACTCAGAAGGAGAGAAGGGTTTGGGGTTTCTGACAGCCACTAGGGAGAAACTCAAGATGGGGGAGGGTCACAGGAATGAGTTAGACTGAGAGAGAGCCTGCTCTCCCAGCCAGGAAAGATTTGTCTGCTTTTAAAGTAGAATGTATACTAAATCAATAAATAAAGGATGATTTGATTCAAGGATAACCTACTTGCCTATAGGAAAACTAAGCCCACAAAGTCTATTCACTAAAACCCAAAAGCCACCCTTCCTCCCAGAGCCCACAGGAAAAACAGAAAAGGTAACAGGGGTGTAATAAGGAGAAGGTCAAGGAGAGATCCAGAGAAATTAGCTAGGTTCAAATTATCCAAAGACAAGGCACAGGCTAAAAGCAAAGCCAAAAGCCAAAAGCAGAGCTCCAGTTGGACCTTCCACTCTCTTCAAGCCTCAGGGTCCAACTGAACTTCTGTCAGCATTCTAAGGCTTCTAACTGTTGGAAGTTTTCAGTTACCTTTTACAAGGGCAAAAGTCTTTATTGCATCTTTGCATTACAAAATGAAGTCATTGCTTTAAGATGTACTAGAGTTTCAATATTTTCATAGAGATTGTACAACAGTTTGTCTACAGAACTGTCCTATCCCATGTTTGGATTAGAGTAGCTGATATCTTATGGGACCATAACTCCTCTTCAAGGCAACAGTGCCTTGAAAATCAGTCATACTGACAAAACCATCATTCACCTCAATGCCAGTCAGTTATGTGACAGGTAAAAGTTTAACTCATGCATCTCTCAAGATAATTAAATGATACTCAATAAATATTTATTAAGTTCCTACCTTGTTCCTGATACTGTACTAAGTGGAATATAAATAAGAAATAAAAGTCTTTGATTTACTATGTAATGGAAGAAGATAATGCATAAAAGTGAAAACCTGGGGAAGAAAGGAAGGCTGAGGAAGAAGATACCTAGTACATGTAAAGGGGAATTCTTTGTTCTCTCTGAGTTTACACTTGTGAGAGGGAATTCTTTATTCCCTTTGTCTATTTTGAGTTAACACTAACTTAAGTACCCCTACTTAGATTGTGAAGACAGGATTAACTCTCCTTTGTCTACTTTTGAATTGATTAATAAAAAAAAAAAAGATTGAATATCCTACTTAGTACTAGGTGAGAAGCTAGCAAGGTACTTAAAGAACTCACAAGTGACTTACTTAGAGTGTAAGTGACCTTTTAATTCTGTCCCAAACTTGTGAATCCTATGATCAGAGTTTACAACCTCATAAATGCAATCAGCCAGGACTCTGTGAACCCTTTTGGTAAGTATTCATCCCTCCAGAAGGTGAGAACTGGTTCCTACAAACACCATCCCCTGGGCAGTGTTAGACAATTTGGAAACTATGATTGGCCCCTGTGAAGAGAAGAAAGGACAAAAAGTCACCATAAAAGCAAGCCCTGAACTCCCTCAGAGCAGATTATCTTTGAGAAGTTAGTCTGAAGAGAGTGTCTGCTGGAGATAGTGTCTGAAGGAGCTTTGCTGGAGACTGTGGCTTGGATTGTGCACTTGGAGCTACACTTCAACTTAGATTCTGACTCCTGGACTACTTTGTTGGGTGAATGAATGGCTGGCTCTCCTCCTAGTTTCCTAAGAGACTAACTTCCATCTTAGAGGAGACCAGGTGATTAATGCTGGCCTTCCTGGTTGAGAACTAATTAATCTCTGCCTTGATTAAGATAAGATAGATATTTTTCTATTCCCTTCACATTTCTCTACTTTGTTGTTTCCTCTCTATTTTGTAAATAAACTTCTGACTTGAGATATAATAAATATTGACAACCACATAATTTCATAAAATTATTGTCCAACCATTAATTTAACACTTACACACAGGGGCATGTTAGAATGCACATCAGGGCAGTTGGCAGGAAATGAAGAGTTACTGGCCTGAAAGCCTTCTTTAAATGGAGTCCTTGAGAGGAATTCTTTGCTCCCTTCTCTAATTCTCCCATCAGAGATACCAAGTGAACAGTGTGCTAATGAGACTGATGTGATCTTGCAGGATGATGAGTTTCCTGATGATGAGGTTTCTTGGGAGTATGATCATAATGGTTCCTCATCTGAAGAGTACAACTAGAGGGAAATAAATGCTAATGCTGCACCTTCCTTTGTGTTGTGGCACACCATGGTGATGTCACATCAGACTGTTGTGGCATCTATTCTTTTTTCTGGATCTTCCTTCCTGCTATTTATTTCTCTTTTTTTTGTTTTCTGGTGGCCAACACCAACATGTTACCTTCTCATTGTCTAATCTATGGTTCTCCTTCTGATAATATGACTTTTTCTCCCTTGCTTCTTCTTTTTAAACTAGACTAGCTAATCTGACTAATTTTCATTAAGGTAAAGGTGAGCTTAACATGCTTCCCCTGACAGAAAGAAAATTATACTTTAATAGAGCAGGACTATAGATGAAATGTCTCAACTTAAAAAGGACTGGAATTTAAGAATACCTCAAAGGACCAACTTGCATCAATTGGCTAAGTACATTTTATTTTTACTTATAAGACAAATGGGAAAGTAAAATGAAAAATGTTTATTTCAAAGTAAAATTATATCAATTACTTTGTGTTGATGATGGAGAAATTATAGTAAATTATGGTAAAATTATTTTAAAAATCAATTGTGTCAACTGATGTACCTGCTCCTTCTAATACTCTCTAATGGTAGAATTTCAGGTAGTGTGCAGACTTATACGGAGATCATTTTTTGTGCAGGGAGGGGGCTCATTCTTCAATTAATTGCATTTAGAGAAAACCATAATTTCATCTATACTAAATCTAATCCTGCCCTGTATTTCACATTTCTGTCTGACAGTGAGCTTCAGATCTCTAAAATATACCTTTTAAGTCTTCATCCCAAATCATGCTAAAAAGAACTTACCTCCTCCCTGATAACATGCCAATGGAACAGAATAGAGGGAACGTCTGGTCCCACTAGGTCAGTCAGGTGACTATATCTGTTCCAATTCTTGTTTATCCTCCTGAAGTAGGTCCCAGAGGAGAAACACCCACTTCCAAGGAAAACATTTTTTTACTCCACAAGTTACCCACTCTCTTAAAGGAGATTGCTCTACCAAAAGCTGGAAAGGGGGTGCCTTAGAGATTTCAAGCTTATTTGGTTTCCAGGCATGTAATTCAATGTCTCAGAAAAGAACAGATCGGGGGAATGCACTGAAGATTATACCACTTTTTGGGTGATGTACTCTACCCTAGAATCTTTACTCCTAATCTCAAACCTTGGAAATAAAAAATGCTAATTCAGCAAGATGCCAGAACTAGAACTGGTTTGTTGCGCAACCATCACATGTGGATAAGGGAAGAATTGGAATTCTGAGTTTTGACAAAAACAACAAAAAGAAGATTAAATTTCCCCATTAACTCCACACACTTTGGGTCACATGAAGAAGGCCAAGAAGGAATTTTGCTAACATGCAAATTCCATTCTCCCAGACATGTTAATTTCTCTAAGAGAAATTTACACTTGAATGGGGAATTTATAAACTGGGAGTATATCTTTAGGAGATCTTCAGGGAGGAAAAAAGTGATGATTTTGGCTTGTAGGTTTTTTTCCCTGGATAACAGTACAAATGACTAAGAAATTTGCCTTCACTAATCATTTTGGAGCCATAAAGAATTGAAAATACATTTTAATAGAAAACTTTCTCTATCATGGAAAACTGTTACTCTCTAGAGTAATTTTTTTTAAGTTTCTGTTCTACTCAGTCCAGATTTTATCTTCAGGTATAATTTAGATGTATAGAGAGAGACAGTGTGCTATACTGGATACTCCTCTAAATCTGGAATAAGGAACATCAGATATTCTAATCCCATCTCAAACACATTAGCTGGGCAAGGCTGGGTAAGGCTGGGCAAATGAAGCGCTCTCATCCTCATTTTATTCACTTGTAAAATGAAGTTAATAATGGTGCGATCCTCAAAGGGTTACTGTGAGGATCAAGTTAAAAGACTTAAGTAAAGTGTCCTATGAACAGAGCTTTCTATAAATGCCATTTGTCATTATATTTCATGGATAGATATGGTGAACAAAATCTAGAAGGAGTAAAACCAGACTTCAGAAACACTATAAAGCACTTAGAAAGCAAGAAAGTATAAACCATATGTATCTTTAACTGAGTTGTGAATACAAAGTGTCCATATCTTCTCCCCACTGAAATGTGTTTGGTGGATTTTTTTCCTCAATTTTAAAAAATGTTTTATTGGTGCCTTTTATTTTATTTTATTAATTATTATTATTATTTTAAAAACCCTTACCTTCTGTCTTGGAGCCAATACATAGTATTGGTTCTAAGGCAAAAGAGTGGTAAGGTTAGGCAATGGGGGTTAAGTGACTTGCCCAAGGCCACACAGCTGGGAAGTGTCTGAGGTCAGATTTGAACCTAGGACTTCCCATCTCTAGGCCTGACTCTCAATCCACTGAACTACCCAGCTGCCCCAGGTCTCTTTTATTTTTAATATTCATTTCTAATAAGACTTCTCTTATGTTAAAGAAAACACAATTAAGCAAAACCAACATAACACTGTTATCTGAAAGGATATATAACATCCCATATCTATAGTCCTTCACTGTTCTTAGAGAAGAGAAATAGTTCCTTTTTTCCTTTTTTTGTTTTTTGTTTTGTTAAAATATATTTTATTTTCCCAATTATGTGTTATAACAATTTTCAACATACATCTTTCAAAATTATAAGGTCCAAATTATCTCTGTTCCTTCCCTCCCTCCCTCTCTTGGAGATAGCAAGGAATTTAATCTGGGTTATACAATTATCAAGCAAAGTATATTTCCATATTGTTCATTATTATAAAAGAATAATCATATAAAATCAATATCTCAAAATAAGAACACAAATAAACTAAAGAAAAAAATAGTTTGCTTCGTCCTTCAGAATTGTCCTGGATCATTGTATTGCTGAAAGTAGATGAGTCTTTCACAGTTGATCATCATATGACATTGTTGTCACATAAATCCTGTGATTCAATGTTCTCCTGAATCTGATGATTTCTTTCTGTGCCACTTCATGTGGGTCTTTCCAGCTTTTTCTGAAATAATCCTGCAAATTTTTTCTTATAGCACAATAGGATTACAACAGTATCATACACCACAATTTGTTCAGCTGTTCTCCAGTTGATGGGCATCACCTCAATTTATAATTCTTCACCACCACAAAAAGACCTGCTAAAAATACTTTCATACTAGTAGTTTGTGTCCCCCACCCCACTCCCACCCCCTTTTTAAAATTTCTTTTGGATATAGACATAGCAGTGGTATTACAGTATCAAAGAGCATGCATTCTTTTAAAGCCCTTTGGACATAGTTCCAAATTGCATTCCAGAATGGTTGAATCAGTTCACAACTCCACCAGAAATGTATTAATGTCCCAATTTTACCACATCTCCTCCAACATGTATTACTTTTCTTTACTGTCATATTGGCCAATCTGATAGGTGTGAGGTTGTATCTCAGAGTCGTTTTAATTTTCAGTTCTATAATGATTTAGCTTTGATTTCTTCACCTGAAAATTGCTTGTTCACATCCTTTGTCCATTTGTTATTGGGGAACAACTTAACATAAATTTGATTTAGTTCTCTATAAAATTGAGAAATTAGACCTTTATCAGGGAAGTTTTCTATAAATTTTTCCCTAGTATGTTGTTTCCCTTCTAATATTTGTTACATTGGTTTTGTTTTTACAAAACCTTTTTAATGTAATACATTCAAAATTATTTATTTTACATCTTATAATGCTTTCTATCTCATTTGGTCATAAATTCTTCCCTTCTCCATAGATCTGCCCTGAGTCCATCATGTCTTCACTAGCTGATAGGAAGCATGTTTCATAGTCAATCTTTGGGAATTGTGGTTGGTCACTGGATTCCTCAGAGACCTTAAATCTTTCAAAATTGTTTGTCTTTATAATATTATTATTGTATAAATTTTTTTGGTTCTTCTCACTTCACTCTGCATGAATTACTATAAGCCTTCCTGGTTTAATCTGCAACTATCCCCTTTATAATTTTTCAGTACCATAGTATCCAATCACATTCAGATGCCACAAATCTAGTTATAGAATTCCTTCATGATGTCTTTCCTAATCATCCTTTTGCCAACTTTTATTCCCTGGGATCTTGCTTAACATGTTGCTTTACATGTCTATGCATTCAGCATGGAGTATGGTATATTGTAGTCAAACTCTTTTGGAACTTCCTCTACCTCCTCCTTCATTCTTTCTAGACAGCTCTGAGGGTAGGGACCACATTTTACCTGAACTCTATATCTCCCTTACCATGTGACACAGTGCTAAGCACCCAATAGGATGGTGCTTCATGCACCTTTGTGGAATTGAACTCAATAGTGTTCTAGGATTATCAGCCTCTTCTTCATTTTGGCCTTCATTCAGTACCAACTCTGTTCTTGGGTGACCTAAATATTTTCTAGAAATGAAAGTAGCTCCCTGAATACTATTGTGCTATAAGAAATGATGAAAAAGATTATTTCACAAAAATCTGGAAAAACATACATGAATTAATGCAGTGAAGTGAGCAGAAATAGAATATTATACAAAGTAAGAGCAATATTATATGATGAACAATTGTGAATGACTTAGCTACTTATTCTTAGCAATACAGTGATCTAAGACAATCCTCAGACTTATAAAAAATGCCATCCACCTCCACAGAAAGAATTGATGGAGTCTGAAAACAGACTGACATTTACTATATTTCACTTTCTTCATTTTTTTGAGTTCTCTTCCACAAAACGACTAATATGGAAAAATGTTTTAAATTATTGCACATGTAAAATCTATATCAGATTGCCTACCATCCCAGGGAGAGGGAAGGAAGAGAAGGGTGAGAATTTAGCTCAAATGTTTTTTTAAAATGTTAAGAATTATTTATACATGTAATTGAGTTAAAAAATAAAATATTATTTTACTAAAAGAAAGTAGCTTCTTAAGGCTTGGGGAATTGGACAGAATCTTCAAATCGTCCCCCAGAAGCAGCCTTCAACATGAATCGTTGAGATTAGTCTTATAATTTTTTATTTTTCTCCTAAGATTAGAACTTATGGAAATTCTGGTTATTTGTACTTTTTTGTTCTTTGGACTTCACAGAGAGTAGAGTTGACTATATATGTGTTGTTTGTTTTTTTTAACCCTTAAGTTACATCTTAGAATCAAATCTATGTATTGGTTCCAAGGCACAAGAGCAGTAAGACCTAAGCCAGTGATGGGAAACCTTATAGAGATGGAGAGTCATGCCATGCCCCACCCACAGACCATGTGCCATGCCCCTACTCACCAACAAAGTATCAGGTGCACCCTGCCCCCACTCTTATCCCACACAGGGGAGGGAGGAATTATTCCCATTGGGCAGCTGGGCAGAGGGACAGGTGAAGTGAGGAATGTCCTCAGTAAATGTAGAGAAGGGGAGGGGAGTAACCTGAGTGCTCAGCTCTCTAGCTCTGCCACCTATGAGCCACCCACCTTAGCCCCTCCCACTGGCTGGAGGGCAGAGGGGTAGGGGATGGAAAACAATGTCATCCAGCAAGGTGGAGAGGGGCGGGGTAGCAGCTCCATCTGAGTCCCTCTGCCTTTCTAGTAAAAACTCATGCTCCCAAAGAGTGCTCTGTGTGCTATCTTTGGCACCTATGCCATTGGTTTGTATCAATTAGGAAGTATCTCAGGCAAGATCTGAACCCAAGATCTCTCATTTCTAGGCCTGGCTCTCAATCCACTAAGCCACCTAGCTGTCCCCTATATATGTGTGTGTGTTTCTTTCTAATATCTCTGCTTCTCTTATTATGTTCTGCTCAGGTTAATATTAAAACCTCTTTTCATTCTCTGAGGACCCGGCAAGCAAAGCACAAAGGGTGTCAACTAGGTATTAAAATTTTACTCATTTATATCATTCATATGTAGAAAAGAGAAAGTCATCTATGCACGGGTTCATCTCTCACAGTTGTACTCTTTTTTCCATGCATAAGGTTACCATCCTAATTAAGAGCCAAGTCGCTTTTCACCTAGACTACTCTCATAGAACTCTAATTGTTCTTTGTTTCTAGTATCCCCTCTCTTTAATTTACCCTTCACAGAAATGTCATTATAATATTAAGTGACTGGTCTGATCCTGCTAATCCTCCATTCAGGGACCTTCAGTGAATGTCCAGCTTCATTTCACTTTACTTTCATTTATACACTAAAATCCAACCAACCTGGATTAGTAGCTATATCTCATACTTAATAATCCATCTCCTAACTCAGTTCATTCACACACACACTGTACCCTTCTAATCGGAACTTTCAAAAACCTTTTCTTCCTTTAAGGCACAATTCAAGCTAATCTGATATTTTCCCTAACTCCCTCTATTCCCAAGGTTAATGTTCACTCTCTCCCCAAGTTGCCTTGTCCTAACTTAATTGCTTACATTTCCCTGGGAATAATAATAAGGGTAGAAACTCTTAATTTAGGTCTGGCTTGGTTTTATCCACAGTGTCTTGTACAGTATCTTCCCAATAATAGGGGCTAAATTCTTTTTTTCCTGAATTAAATCAAATCATAGGTCATTAGAGCTGAAAATGATCTTGCAGAGCATCACCTAGTCCAGTGTTTTCATTTCAAAGAAGAGGTTCCTGAAGCCCAAAGAGGTTCAATGACTTTCCCAAAGTTGCACAGATACTCGATGGTAAACTAGGATATTAACTCAGGAACACTTGTCTACTAAGATTGCCCTTTTCCCTCTATACTATTCTGTGATCATACCAAAATTGGCCATCTCATAGAGGAAAGAACTGGGAGCTTTGTGGCTAATTTAATGCCTTCCCCCTCACAGCACCTATCCCCATGGCCATAATTATCCATATGCTTCAGATGTCTGAACTGTGTCTGATTAGTGATTAGATCTGAAATTGTTTCTCCTCAGGTAGGAACTCTAGGTCTGGAATCAGGATTAGAAGATGAGAACTATGTACAGCCAAAAGCCTAAGAAGGAAATTCTTGGAAACCTTGGGTGCACAGTTCAAGCTGTTTGACATGCATTTTTTGAAAGCACAGACCATTCCCAAGGCTTAGACCACAAATGACCCAGGCCCCACTGAACTTGGTTATGTCATAGGAGTGATATTTCATGGAGGTTGCATAAACATTCAGTCTGCAGAGGAATGCATTAACTCTTCTAAGATAGAGAGCTTTCATTAAGCAGCCTCCTCTTTTACCTTTTCCTATGCACTGGGGTTTTTAATTCAATTAAAACCCCTGAATTTTCCTCTTGGCTTTAAAGTTCCCCACAGTCATTTACAGCACCCTCAAATGTCAGACCTTTGTCTCTTTACTTGTGAACTAGACCCCACTGCCTCCCTCATCCAAGGGTCAAACATGGTTGAGAAAAGCTGGACAGTCCCAAGATGCCTGGCTTCTGCTGAACTCAAGTGAAGCTGATGACAGCTCAACAAGATCATCTGAGGACAGGATTTGGCTTGAAGTTTATTCTGCAATAATGTCTGTTTGCAAGAGACATGAAGTGATTCTCTCCATCTTATCTTGAGATGATCCAAGGTTTTCCTGTGGTTTTATCTTCTAGTCATATGCTGGGAAAATTTCAGCTCAGAAAAATGGTCAAGTTTCTGCTATTCGGAAAAGAAAAATAAATGATAGCTAGAGAATATATGCCTTTGGAGGTGGGTACTGATGGCTGATATCTTGCCTGGATGGTGAAAGACTAAATAGAAGTCCAAAGGATGATCTCACCAAAATCTCTGAATATAGGAATCTCCCTCACACAGAGAAAAATATGTTTAATCTTCAGCAAAAAGAATTAAAGTGTGAGGGTAGAACACCTAGTCAGCTAAATGGTTTGAGAGCCAGGCCTAGAAACAGGAGGTACTGGGTTTAAATTTGACCTCAGTCACTTCTTAGCTGTGTGACTGTGGGCAAGTAATTTAACCCCCTCATTGCCCAGCCCTTACCACTTCTGCCTGGGGACCAATATGAGTATTGATTCTAGGACAGAAGGCAAGAGTTTTTTTCTTCATTTGTTTGTTTTTTTAATGAAAGTGGTGACCAAAGAATTGCCTGGCAGGAAGGGAGTTAGAAATTTGGATAAACACCCTGAAAGAGTGTTTCTGATTTTGGTTGCATTGTTTTTGTTTGTACAAAAGCTTTTTACTTTAATATAATCAAAATCATTTATTTTGCATTTTATAATTTTCTCTAACTTTTGCTTAGTTTTAAAATCTTTCCTTTCCCAGAGATCTGACAAATAGAATATTCTGTGTTCACTTAATTTATTTATAGTTTCCCTCTTTATATTCAAGTTATTCACCCATTCTGAATTTATCTTGTGTAGGGTGTGAGATATTGATCTAAACCGAATCTCTCCCATATTGTTTTTCAATTTTCCCAGCAGTTTTTATCTCAATATATGCTGAGAAAGCCTTTGACAAAAATACAACACCCATTTCTATTGAAAACATTAGAAAGTATAGGAATAGAAGGACCTTTCCTAAAAATAATAAACAGTATATACCTAAAACCATCAACAAGCATCATATGCAATGGGGATAAATTAGAAGCCTTCCCAGTAAGATCAGGTGTGAAACAAGGATGCCCATTATCACCTCTCTTATTTAACATTGTACTAGAAACACTAGCAGTAGCAATTAGAGAAGAAAAAGAAATTGGAGGTATTAAAATAGGCAATGAGGAGACTAAGCTATCACTCTTTGCAGATGATATGATGGTCTACTTAAAAAAATCCTTAGAGAATCAACTAAAAAGCTAGTAGAAATAATTAACAACTTTAGCAAAGTTTTAGGATACAAAATAAATGCACACAAATCATCAGCATTTCTGTATATTTACAACAAAATTCAGCATCAGGAGTTAGAAATAGAAACTCCATTTAAAATCACTCTAGATAATATAAAATATTTAGGAATGTTTCTACCAAGACAAAAATAGGAATTATATGAACACAACTACAAAACACTTTTCACACACAATTAAAACTAGATCCAAATAAATGGAAAAACATTGATTGTTCATGGGCAGGATGAGCTAATATAATAAAAATTAAAATCTTACCCAAATTAATCTACTTATTCAGTGCCATACCTATCAAACTACTAAAAAACATTTTTATGGAATTAGAAAAATTAAAACAAAGTTCATCTCTAAGAACAAAAGATCAAGAATACCAAGGGAAATCATGAAAAGAAAATGTGAAGGATGAGGATCTTAAACTGTATTATAAAGCATTGGTCTTCAAAACAATATGATACTGGCTAAGAGACAGAAGAGTGGACCAATGGAATAGACTAGAGGTAAATTACCTCAGCAAGCTAGTGTTTCATAAAGCCAAAGATTCCAGTTTTGGGGACAAGAACTCATTCTTTAACAACAACTGCTGGGAAAAGTGGAAAACAATATTGGAAAAATTAGGTTTAAATCAACATCTTATACCCAATACCAAGATAAATTCAAAATGAGTAAATAACTTAAATATAAAAATTGATATCAATTGAGAATTTCCGGGTTAAGATGGCGGCAGAGTAGAAGCAGCTGCTTAACCTCTTCTAACCCACACATATAGGACTCCTCAAGAAGACATAAGAACAAATCCAGACAAATGAAGGGACCCCACAACAGGGAGCAGCATTGAGGGTACGTGGAATCAGGGCATTTCCATTCTATAAGGGGGTGAAACAGCACTCACTAAAACGTGAGCTGAACAATCCCTCCCACACACACATACCACCTACAATGCCAAAGCCAGCATAAAAGAGTTAGAGCAATTTGGGGGCATTCATTAAGTCCTTGACAGCCACCTGGGAACAACAGGGCCTGCTCCAGAGAGCAGCAAGACATAAGACCCCAAGTGGCTAAAGAATGTGCAGACTTTGAACAAAGACCTTAAGTACAAGCATGGACCTTGAGTGGGGACCCAGTGCAGAGGTGTGCATGACTGTGGAAGCAGTGCCCTGAGACTGTTAAAGGAGCTTCAGGCAGAGGAACAAGCAAGGGGACCACCAGGAGGCTTGACCCTGAGAACAACTAGATCTGAGACCTCAGGAGCCTAAAGAGTGCAGAGAGACCCTGGGTGTGAGGATAAACCTGACAGGGCACTCGGCTCACAATGGCAAACCATTCACAAGAACCCCAAAAGAGAAAGATCAACACGAAGAAATCTTCAACAATTGACAACTTTTACAAAGAGAAAATCCAGACAACAGAGCAAACAGCAGAGGAGAAAAAACAAATAATCAGATCCAAACCTTCCCAAAAAAATGAAAACTAGTCACAAGGTCTTGAAGAGTTCAAATCTGAGATGATGAGAAAGATGGAAGAGATCTGGCAAGAAAATAACAGTTTAAAAAGCAGAATTTTGCAATTGGAAAGTGAGGCTCAGAAATCAAATGAACTGATAAGCAAATTGAACACCAGAAATGACCAGACTGAAAAGGAAAACCAGTCCCTAAAGGCTAGAATTGAGCAAATAAAAGCTAATGATCTCTCAAGACAGCAAGAACAAATAAAACAAAGTCAAAAGACTGATAAAATAGAAGGAAACATGAAATATCTCAATGAGAAATTGACAGATCAAGAAAACAGGTCTAGAAGAGACAATTTGAGAATCATTGGTCTTCCTGAAAAAGCAGAAATTAATAGAAATTTGGACTCCATACTAAAAGAAATTATTCAGCAAAACTTCCCTGAAGTTCTACAACAAGAGGGCAATATAGACATTGAAAGGATCCATAGATCACCCTCTACTCTAGACCCTGAAAAGACAACCCCCAGGAATATAATAGCCAAATTCAAGAGCTTCCAAGTAAAAAAAAAATTTTTTTACCAGAAGCCAGAAAGAGAAAATCCAGATATCAAAAAGCACCAATCAGGATCACACAGGATATGGAAGACTCCATACTAAAAGACCCCAAGGCTTGGAATATGATATTAAGAAAGGCAAGAGAACTGGGTCTACAACCAATGATCACCTACCCATTAAAACTGACTATATACTTCCAGGGTAAAGTATGGGCATTCAATAAGATAAAAGATTTCCAAGTATTTGCACAGAAAAGACCAGGACTAAATGGAAAGTTCAATATCCAACCACAAAAATCAAGAGAAACATGAAAAGGTAAATAAGAAACAGAGGGGAAAGAAAGAAAACTCTTATTTTTTAAATTTGCCTCTTTAAGGGCTTAAATAAGATCCAATTATTTGTATTCCTATGTGGAGAAATGTTATGTGTAATTCTCGGTAGTGAACTCTATTCACTATTATAGTATTCACTATTGTAGTAACTAGAAGAATTATTCATAGGGAAAGGTTGGAATACTAAATGGTCTAAGATGATATGGCAGGTGGGAAAGAGAGGGGTGAATAGTAGAGGACACCAAGAGAAACTTCTATTACACACAAAAAAGGCATGGGAAGGGGAGGGGATGAATACTATTATGAGAAGGAGAGGAAGAGAGTATTAAGAGGTAATATTTAAACCTTACCCTCAGTGGAAATAACCCTGAGAGGGAAGAGTAGCTATATCCATTGTGATATAAAACTATATCTAACACTACTGAGAAAGTCAGAAGGGATAAACCAAGGGGAACAGGGGAGGAGGGAGGTCAAAAAAGGGAAGAGAGAAGAAGGGGGAGGAAATTCATTAGGCATTAAAAATAAAACTCTGTGGGATGCAACCAAGGCAGTACTCAGGGGGAAATTTATATCCTTGAGTACATATATTAGCAAATTAGGGAGGAAAGAGATTAATGAATTGGACATGCAAATTAAAAAATTAGAAAGCGAGCAAATTAAAATTCCCCAGATGAAAACCAAATTAGAAATACTTAAAAAATCAAGGGAGAAATTAATAAAATCGAAAATAAAAGAACTATTGAATTAATAAATAAGACTAGAAGCTGGTATTTTGAAAAATCAGATAAAATAGACAAAGTACTGGTCAATCTAATAAAAAAAAAAGGGAGGAAGAAAACCAAATTGACAGTATCAAAGATGAAAAGGGAGACCTCACCTCTAATGAAGAGGAAATTAAGGCAATCATTAAAAACTATTTTGCCCAGTTATATGGAAATAAATATAGCAATATTGGTGATGTGGATGAATATTTACAAAAATATAAATTGCCTAGGTTAACAGCAGAAGAAATAGAATACCTAAATAATCCCATATCAGAAAAAGAAATTGAACAAGCCATCAAAGAACTCCCTAAGAAAAAATTGCCAGGGCCAGGATTCACAAGTGAATTCTATCAGACATTCAAAGAGCAACTAATCCCAAAACTATACAAATTATTTGATATAATAAGCAAAGAAGGAGTCCTACCAAATTCCTTTTATGATACAAATATGGTACTGATTCCAAAGCCAGGTAGATCAAAAACAGAAAAAAAAAAAAAACAAAAAACTACAGTTCTCCCTAAAGAACATAGATGCAAAAATCTTAAATAGAATACTAGCAGAGACTCCAGCAAGTGATCGAGAGGATCATCCACCATGATCAGGTGGGATTTATACCAGGAATTCAAGGATGGTTCAACATTATGAAAACCATCCACAAAATTGACCATATCAACAATCTAACAAACAAAAATCACGTGATTATCTCAATAGATGCTGAAAAAGCCTTTGACAAAATACAGCACCCATTCCTATTGAAAACACTGGAAAGTATAGGAATAGAAGGATCCTTCCAAAAATAATAATAATAATATACCTAAAACCACCAACAAGCATCATATGCAATGGGGATAAATTAAAAGCCTTCCCAATAAGATCAGGTGTGAAACAAGGATGCCCATTATCACCTCTATTATTTAACATTGTACTAGAAACACTTGCAGTAGTCATTAGAGAAGAAAAAGAAATTGAAGGTATCAAAATAGGCAATGAAGAGACTAAGCTATTACTCTTTGCAGATGATATGATGGTCTACTTAAAAAATCCTAGAGAATCAACTAAGAAGTTTATAGAAATTATCAACAATGTTAGCAAAGTTGCAGGATACAAAATAAATGCACATAAATCATCAGCATTTCTATATATTTCTAACACATCACAGCAGCAAGAAGTAGAAATAGAAACACCATTTAAAATCACCCTAGACAATATAAAATACTTAGGAATCTAGCTACCAAAACAAACACAGGAATCATATGAAAACAATTACAAAACTCTTTCCAAACAATCTAGATCTAAACTATTGGAAAAACATTTATTGCTCATGGGTAGGATGAGCTAACATAATAAAAATGACCATTCTACCTAAATTAATTTACCTATTTAGCGCCATACCTATCAAACTACCAAAAAACCTTTTTTACTGAATTAGAAAAAAACTATAACAAAGTTCATTTGGAAGAACAAAGGATCAAGAATATAACAAGGGAAATAATGAAAAAAAATGTGAAGGAAGGTGGCCTAGAAGTACCAGATATTAAACTATACTATAAAGCAGCAGTCATCAAAATGGTATGGTACTGGCTAAGAGACAGAAGGGAGGATCAGTGGAATAGACTTGGGGTAAGTGATGTCAGCAAGACAATGTATGATAAACCCAAAGAGCCCAGCTTTTGGGACAAAAATCCACTATTTGACAAAAACTGCTGGGAAATTTGGAAAACTATATGAGAGAAATTAGGTTTTGATCAACATTTCACACCATACACCAAGATAAATTCAGAATGGGTGAATGACTTAAATATAAAGAAGGAAACAACAAATAAATTAAGTGAACACAGAATAGTATACTTGTCAGATCTCTGGGAAAGGAAAGACTTTAAAACCAAGCAAGAGTTAGAGAAAATTACAAAATGCAAAATAAATGATTCTGATTATATTAAATTAAAAGTCTTTTGTACAAACAAAAACAATGCAACCAAAATCAGAAGGGAAACAACAAATCCGGAAAAAGTCTTTATAACAAAAAATTCTGAGAGCGGTCTAATAACTCAAATATACAATGAGTTAAATCAATTGTATAAAAAATCAAACCATTCCCCAATTGGTAAATGGGCAAGAGACATTAATAGGCAATTTTCAGATAAAGAAATCAAAAGTATCAACAAGCACATGAGAAAGTGTTCTAAATCTCTAATAATTAGAGAAATGCAAATCAAAACAACTCTGTGGTATCACCTCACACCTAGCAGATTGGCTAAAATGAAAGAAGGGGAGAGTAATGAATGCTGGAGGGGATGTGGCAAAATTGGGACATTAATGCATTGCTGGTAGAGTTGTGAACTGATTCAACCATTCTGGATGGCAATCTGGAACTATGCTCAAAGAGTTATAAAAGAATGCCTGCCCTTTGATCCAGCCATACCATTGTCGGGTTTGTACCCCAAAGAGATCATAGATAAACAGACTTGTATGAAAATATTTATAGCTGCGCTTTTTGTGGTGGCAAAGAACTGGAAAATGAGGGTATGCCCTTCAATTGGGGAATGGCTGAACAAATTGTGGTATATGCTGGTGATGGAATACTATTGTGCTCAAGGGAATAATACACTGCCATAATTCCATGTAAACTGGAAAGACCTCCAGGAATTGATGCAGAGTGAAAGGAGCAGAGCCAGAAGAACATTGTACACAGAAGCCAATACACTGTGGTAAAATTGAATGTAATGGACTTCTGTCCTAGCAGCAATGCAATGACCCAGGACAATTCTGAGGGCTTTATGGTAAAGAACGCTACCCACATTCAGAGGAAGAACTACAGGAGTGGAAACACAGAAGAAAAGCAACTGCTTGAATATGTGGGTTGAGGCGGACATGATTGGGGATGTAGACTCGAAACTACCACACCAATGCAACTATCAAAAATTTGGAAATAGGTCTTGATCAATGACACATGTTAAAACCAGTGGAAATGTGGGTCGGCTATTGGAGGTGGGGGGGAGATCGGGGGGGTGATGGGGAAAGTAAGAAAATGAATCATGTAAGCATGATAACTTTTCTAAAAAATAAATATTATTAAATGTTAAAAAATAAAAATAAAAATTGAAATCATAAATAAATTAGGTGAACATAGAACAGTATACCTGTCAGATTTATGGGAAAGGAAGCAATTTAAGACCAACCAAGAGACAAACATTACAAAATATAAAATGAATGACTTTGATTATATCAAATTAAAAAGGGTTTGTACAAACAAAACCAATGCAACCAAAATTCGAAGGAAAGTAACAAACTTGGGGAAAAAATTTCATAACAAAACTCTCTGACAAAAGTTTAATTTCCAAAATACATAAGGAGAGGAGTCAAATTTACAAAAAATCAAGCCATTCCCCAATTGACAAATGGTCAAGTGACATGAATTAGCAATGTTCACATGAAGAAATCAAAACTAACAATAAGCACATGAAAAAGTGTTCTAAATCCCTCCTGAATAGAAAAATGCAAATGTAAACATCACTGAGATACCACCTCACACCTAGCAGACTGGCCAATATAGCAACAAAGAAAATGATAAATGTTGGAGGGGATGTGGCAAAATTGGGACACATACACTGCTTGCAGAGTTGTGAATTGGTCCAACCATTCTTGAGGGCAATTTGGAATTATGCAGAAAGGGCTTTTAAAGAAATTTGATCCAGCCATACCACTGCTGGGTTTGTGCCCCAAAGAGATAATAAGGAAAAATACTCATACAAAATTATTTATAGCCACACTCTTTGTGGTGGCAAAAAAATTAGAAAATGGGGGTATGTCCTTCAATTGGAGAATGGCTGAACAAATTGTGGTATCTGATGGTGATGGAATACTATTGTGCTGAAAGGAATGATGAACTGGAGGAATTCCATGTGAACTGGAAGGACCTCCAGGAATTGATGTAGAGCAAAAGGAGCAGAACCAGGAGAACATTGTACACAGAGACTGATACATTGTGACACAATCAAATGTAATGGACTTCTCTACTAGTAGCAAAGTAATGATCCAGGACAATCCAGAGGAATTTATGAGGAAAAAAAAATTCCACATCCGGAGAGAGAACTATGGGAATAGAAACAGAGAAGAAAAACATATGATTGATTATGTGGTTTGATGGGGATATGATTAGGCTTTTGATGTTAAAACATCACTACTGCAAATATGAATAAAATGGGTTTTGAACAATGATACATGTATAATTCCGTCGAATTGCTTGTTAGCTCCTGGAGCAGGGAGGGAGGAGTGGTGGGAAAATATCATGGATCATATAACCATGGAAAAATGTTCTAAATGAATTTTAAAACTCTTATCATCTGTCTTAGAATCAATACTTAGAAGGAAAAAAAAATCAATACTAAGTATTGGTTCCAAGGCAGAAAAAAACTAAGGCATAGACAATTCAGATTAAGTTATTTGCCCAGGATTGCACAGCTAGAAAGTGTCCAAGGCCCTATTTGTACCTTCCATCTCTAGGCCTGCCACTCTATCCACTGAAACACTGTCCTTTAGGTATCCATTTGGAAGGTTCTGTGGGGAATGGATTTTTTTTACCAAGTCTACCTATCTCTCCAAGGCTAAACATACAAGGGCAATTCATAGGTCTAATACTAATACTAATTGGCAAAGAAGTGCTGGTTTTTTTCATCCCACACTTGTTTGCACCTTCTTAAGCAGCTTAGTGACCCTTTGTCCCTGGGGTTCACCATATTGGTGCCAAATTTAGCACAGATACCCAATCAGCTTTAGCCCTATTGCAGCTTGGAATTCACTCAAACTCAAGTAATCCACTAGCTTCAGCCTTCTCCAGTAGCTGTGTCCACAAACTTTGGTCACCAGTTTGGAGAGAAATTAAAGTCAAGGAGATTCTTTTGAATACTATTACAATAGTTCATGTAAGAATGACAAGGGCCTAAATAGTGAAGAAAGTAGAAAATACAGAAGAGATGATATCAAGGTCATTGATTCAATTCAATTGACCACTGACTAAATGTGACAGTTAAGGGAGAGAATAGCATCAAGAATCATTCCGAGATCATAAATCCAAGTTAGTAGAAGGGTGGTGATATCCTCAATAGAAAAAGGGATGCTTAAAAAAGAGTTGGGTTATAGGGAAAAAGTAATGTGAACAGATCTGGAGAGGTAAAATAACTTGGGATTAGAATACAAATACCCTTATTCTATATGTAACACACATTCCACTATATCACCTACCTTCCCATCAGCTCCCAAGGGTTTAATGATCATCTCTCTTCAGGTAACTTGAGATAGAGCCATTTTAGCCAGTTTAGGTATCAATTAGTCAATTGATATTGGGGACTAGAGTTCAGAAGGGAGATTATGCACAAATGCACAGATTTCCCTACATGAATATGATCATACATATGCAGTAGGAAGGTATGAGTTCTAATCCGGACTCTGCTACTGTACCTGTGTATCTTTAGGTAAATTATTTTTGTTTCTTTATCCACAAGAATGAGAATTTGGGTTAGATAATCTCTAGACTCCATTCCATTTCTAAACCTCTAACATTATTAAAATGCATAATCTACCCTAAAAACAAAATAAAACAAAAAGCCAAACTGAGATTCAGAAGACAGTGGATAGAAGAAAAGTAGAGTTCAGAACAGAGATCAGTTGTGGGCATATAGATCTGGAAATAATTGCTCTACTGAAAGCATTTTGGCTCTAGGGCTCATGGGATATTGAGATACAAAGAATCCCTGTACCCACAAACTCCATGTGCAAAGGTGATAGGCAGAGCAAAATTTGAACTGCCTGTTCATCTTTGCATGTAGCCCATTGAAAGAAGTGGTCTGCTTTTCAGAACAAGATGTTTCGAGAAAGATCAGCTGATTTCAGGTGTCCTCAAGCACAAACTCCAACAAGTAGAAAAAGAGTAAATGTTAGACCATGTTGTATATATGCTTAGGGCAATACTAGGGAGAAAAGTTACAATTTAAGTCTTTCTGGATTGTCCCATATCATTACATTGTTGAGAGAGCCAAGTTTTCACAGATAATCATCATCCAAATATTGCTGTTATTGTGTACAGTGTTCTCCCAGTTCTGCTTATTTCATTCTGCATCAGTTCCTGCAGATCTTTCCAGCTTTTACCATGACTTTTCTGAAATCATCTTGCTTATCATTTTATTATAGCACAATAGTGCTCCATCACCATGTACCACAGTTTCTTCAGCCATTCCCCAATTGATGGACATCCCCTCAATTTCCATATCTTTGCACTACAAAAAAAAAACCTACTATAAATATTTTGGTGCAAGTAGGTCCTTCCCCCTTTTTTATTATCTTTTTGGGATAGAGACCCACTGTTGGTATTACTGGATCAATGGGTATGCACAGTTTTATAGCTTGTTGACATCCAGATCACAACTCCACCAATAATGCATTAATATCCCAATTTTTCACTTCCCCTCCAACATTTACCACTTTCCTTTACTGCCATATTGGCCAGTCTGATAGGTGTGAAGTGGTATCTCAACATTATTTTAATTTGTATTTCTCTAATCAAGAGTAATTTGAACATTTTTCATTTGATAATTGATGATTGATTTCTTCATCTGAAAATTCCTTGTTCATATCCTTTGACCATTTGTCATTTGGGGAATGCCTTGTATTCTTGTAAATTTGACTTAGTTCTCTATTTGTTTGAGAAATGAAACCTTTATCAGAGAAATTTGTTATAAAAATTTTTTCCCAGTTTCTTGTTTCCCTTCTAATTTTGGTTACTTTAGTTTTGTTTGTATAAAAGGTTTTAAATTTAATATAATCAAAATTATTCATTTTATATCTTATCTCTTGTTTTGTGATGTAATGCAGAGGGGCTTGCTGGAGTGCAGGGGGAAGAGTAATAGATGGTATTAGGCCAGCCCAAGGGGCCTTTAGGCAGGAGAAGAAGATGGTATGTGTAACAGGGGTCCTGCACCTAAACTGAATGAAAGACAGATGAAACTCTCACTAGTAAAGCCAAGACCCCTTTAAGGTCAGGATTCTGTGCCTCTGCCATAAGAAATGAAAACAATTCTATTGGACAGTTGGTGGAGTCACCAGGAAGAAGGCTGGCACTTCCTGAAACTAAATGTTTAATAAACTTTGCCCACTGGAGCTATTAGTCTGATTTGACTGCTGATGTTACTTGGCCTTTGGTTAAGGTAAAGGCAATGACTTCAAAGATCTTTAAGCTTGAAGGTTAAAAGGGTTTATTGGTAATAATTTGGAACAGATAAAAGGGAGCTGAAAAGTGGGTGAGGTAAGCTAAGATCTTGAATAACTAATTTAACTAAACTACTTTTAGGAAATACTGAAAGGTCTTCTTATGGTGCAGTAGTAAAGAATGCCTTGAGGGCAATCTCAGCTCTGATACTCTTGGTTGGTGACCCAGGGCTGCCAAGCCCTGGGCCAGATGGTAATGTCTTAATGGTAGAATTTGTCACTTGTTTTCTATAAGGGTTGTTGGGTCTGCCAATGAGCTGTTGAAATTGGCTAGCTATGGTGGTTGTTCCTACCTAACTAAAGAATCTACCCAAACCCACCCTTTGACCACCCAGGGGCCCACCTTTCCACCCTTTCCTCCCTAACCCTGAAGATCAGAGCCAGAAGTGAAGACAGGGGTCTGGGGACCCCCTTTTGTAACCTCACTTCAACTGTCACCCTGGCACCCGGCCTGGGTCCTCTGCCAGGTTCTGTGTTCTATATTGGCAACTGCCAGCTTGCAACCCATGAAAACATGGTTGCAGGATTTTATCCATAACAGTGATTTTTAAAAAATCCCTTCTCCTTAGATCTCACAGGTAAACTGTTCTGTCTTCCCCTAAATTAGTTATGGAATTACTCTTTATATCTAAATATCTTATCTTGGTATAGGGTATGAGAAACTGGTCTATACCTAGCTTCTTTCATACTGTTTTACAATTTTTCTAGCAGTTTTTGTTAAATAGGTAGTTTTTATACCAAAAGCTAGGATCTTTGTGTTTATCGAACACTGGGTTGCTAGGATCATTTACCTCTGTATGTTGTGTATCTAATCTTCTCCATTGATCTATCATTCTACTTCTTAGCCAGTACCAGATTGTTTTGATAATTGCTGCTTTATAGTACAGTTTGAGATTTGATACTGCTGGGTCACCTTTCTTCACATTCTTTTGCATTAGTTCCTTTGATATTCTTGACCTTTTGTTCTTCCAGATGAATTTTGTTATTACTGTTTCTAATTCTATAAAATAATTATTTGGTTGTACGATTGGTATGGAACTGAATAAATAAATTGATTTAGGTAGAATTATCATTTTTATTATATTAGCTCTGCCTACCTAAGAGCAATTAATATTGTTCCAGTTTAGATCTGACTTTATTTGTGTGGGAAGCATTTTGTAATTGTGTTCATATAATTCCTGTATTTACCTTGTGTAGTACAGAGAGAGAGAGGGTCATGACAGTTTTTTCAAGCTTTGGCTGAGTTCTGAAATCAGTTAGGAGTTTAGAATCTTGAAGGAGAGTTTCAGTTGGTTTGGGGATCTCGTGGAGAGAGAGTCAGACCAGCTGAGCTGCTTCCTTGCCTATCTGAAGAATTGAAAATTTAGCCTAGCTTTGGAATATTTATTTAAGAATTGTTAGTTTAGATAAACCCTTTGTATCTCCATACCCTACCTTATTTCCTACCTTCCTTCCCTTACCTTAAATGTCTGTGGAGTAAATAAGGAGAATAAATCAGAGAGTAGTTCAAATCTGTGAGGGGTTTAACTATAATTTGGCAGTATCTTATCTAGAGAAGTTAGTCACCATCTTATTCCCTTTAGATTTCAAGAGCACCTTGAGAGCTGAGCTAAGGCAAGACCTTGCTCAAACCCCATCTCTGGCTCCCTTCCCCGACCTGAGGTTTCTTTAAACAACTGTTAGGGCTTCCTTAATCCACTTTTCCTGACAAATCAACCTGAGAAGACAATAAACCCTTGTGTTTCAACAGACCTGATAGTTACTTTGTCAGTTAATTAGTAAGAAAGGGAAGGAGAGGGGAAGAACCAATATACTCTGGGCTTGAAGGGAAGCCGGGGTATCCATCTTGAAGGAAGGTGTAACTCCAAAACAAGTCCCTTCCTGTGAAATTAACTAAATCCTCTAGTTAATTTCAATTCAGTCTATTTCCCTCAGTTTGTCTTTAGTCTAAGTCCTAGTCTATAAACCCTGCTGTTTTTGCCTGTTTAGATTAATTCATCCTCTCCCTGAAGATCTTTGTTCCCTTCAGTGCTATACTCCCTGACTTCAGCCCCATATTATATCCTGAATCTCCCTATTCCAGCCTACCTGTAACCCATATTACTTTCCTAGCAAGTACCTGACAAGCTCCCTTCAAAATCTCCTTTACCACACACCTTTCCCCAAATTCTCCCCATTACATTTGGCGAGCCAAGTCAAACAAAACCTACAATCTTCTGAATCAAAAGAAAATGAATTTTACAAGAATAATTTTTGTGTTAGTCAGTCTTTCCTTGCTTATTTGGTCTTTTATGCAGGGACTATATACATTTTGGCTGATAAATGTACCAAATTTGATACAACAATTGATTGAAATTTATGATTATTATAAGTGGTTTGCCTTCACTTTAGCTGAGTGTATATGCTTCGAACCAACAACTGTGGCAATTGTTCTGTCTCTATGGCATTTTATGGCAATTTCAAAAGCGGTCCTGACTCATCTGTTCAATTATTACAAGGCATCTTCTCCAAAACCCAATAATGAAAGCAAGGAACTAGTAGAGAACATCAAACTACTGTTGCAGGTATTAAAACAAATATGTGAAGGCAAGGAACTTGATAAGCACACAATCTTACAACTAGAAATAGTCGAATCAAAACTTTTGGGGCAAAAGGAAACTGAGAAAGAGCAACCGATTCAAAATGCAGTGGTCTCTGTATTTCCAATAGTGGACAGAACTATTGTGCAACCTGGAGAGGGGGTGGTGCATGTCAAAACATACAAGGCATTCACTCCTAGTGACATGGAAGTTTTGAAAAGGAGTTTTCCCAGGTTCTACGAAAAACCTTACAAGAACCTAAAAGAATTAAAATGGGCGTTCACTCTTTTCAACCCTAATTTTGACAATGTCAAATTTCTTTTGGGGGAATTTTACTCTCCCTCGGAAAAGGAAAAATTCCTCAATGAAACTAGGATGAATCCCAATTTAGAGTCATGGCCACTGGTGCATCAGGATCTGGATTTCACTCAACACGCTAACATGAGATACTTGTAAAGATGCAGGGCTGATCTTATCGAAGCAATGAGATCATTTGCAAAAAGACCAAATGCCTGGCAGAAATTTGAAAAACTGAGGCAAGGGGAAGAAGAACATCCGAGCAGTTTTCTAGATAGAGTTATTGAATCAGCAGAAACAATTCTAGGACTTAGAGACACACATGCCCAGGATACAATTGATCATATAAGGAGGCAATTTGTAAAGGGAACCTCAATCCCAATACAAAATTATTTCAGGCAAAGTTGTCCACAGCGGGAATCATTACCACTGGAGGATATTAGGCAACATGCGGCATATATACATGATTCAAAACAGAAAGAAGTAAGAATGGCTAGGCAATCTGACAATGATAAAGATGAGATCATAGCAGATTTAAAGCGTCAATTAAAGCAATCTAGACGTGAGAAGGAAAATGAGGAGGTAAAGAATTTTGCTCTCCAAACAAGTAGAAATCAATTTAGACAACCTGCCAACAGCACCCCAAAATCAAAATCATTACCCCATTGTTATTTGTGTGGGAGGATTGGGCACATTATTCGTGTTTGTAGATTTAAGCAACAAATAGATTTTTCAAAAGCCAATAATCAAAGAGATAATAGAAAGACATTTTATAATTCAAAATGGGCTAGGAATAATGAATCTAAAAGGCATAATGAAGATAAACATGAAGGTACTTGCTGAAATCATACATATAAAAACTACAGTCAAACACCTTCATTAGATGACATGGAGAGATATGTACAAATGGGAACAAAACCGAAAAAATCATTACGAATCGAGATTCCTGATTTAAAACCTATCAATCAGTGTAATTTGGATGTGGCAGAATCTAATAAAAATGAGGAAAGCAAAATGGGAAATCTGGGAAAAATAGAACAAATGTCTAAAGTAATCTACACAGAGGATACCCATAGGTCTGTGGTAGATAATGAGAAATGGGAAGAGATAATGCAAATGCGCAAAGAAATCTTTGGCATTAAGGAGGATGATTATATACGGGATCAGCTTTCTCATTCCATATCACACACATTGGGTGGGAAGCATGAATCAGGCCATTGCAAAGAATCACATCAAGAGATTTTGCAAACTGGTCTAGAATCATCAAGAACTAAAATTCCTCTCTTTATTCCAAGTATAAAACAGAGGGGCAGCTTGGATAAAGAACATTATGGCGAGGATTTACAAAGTTTCCAGAAAGGAACACTTTCAGTAACCTCGGAGGAATTAGATGTAACAATTCTTTCCCATTCAACTACCAGGTATACTCTTACTGCTAGACTTTGTTGGTAATATATAGAAATGCTGATGATTTATGTGAGTTTATTTTTTATCCTGCAACTTTCCTAAAATCATTATTTCAACCAGTTTTTAAGTTGATTCTCTAGGATTCTCTAAGTATACCATCATATCATCTGCAAAGAGTGGTAGTTTAGTTTCCTCATTGCCTACTTTAATACCTTCAATTTCTTTTTTCTTTACTTATTACTAAAGCTAACATTTCTAATACAATATTAAATAATAGTGTTAATAATGGGCATCCTTGCTTCACTTCTGATCTTATTTGGGAATGCTTTTAACTTATTCCCATTGCAGATGATACTCACTGATGGTTTTAAGTAAATACTACTTATAATTTTAAGGAATGAACCACTTATTCCTATACTTTTTAGTGTTTTTAATAGGAAGGAGTGTTGTAGTTTGTTGAAGGTTTTTTCTTCATCTATTGAAATAATCATATGATTTCTGTTAGTTTGGTTATTGATATGGTCCATTATGCTGATAATTGTCCTAACATTAAACCAGCCCTGCATTCCTGGTGTAAATCCTACCTGGTCATAGTGAATGATCTTTGTGATATATTGCTGAAGTCTCCTTGCTGTGAGTGTGAAACCCACCCACCCCTTTTCATGATTATAATAGAATTAGCCTCTATGATTATTTTTATAATACAATAATTCGTTTTTGAGTTAATAGTCAAATGATATAGTTTGCTAAGGAATATATAGCTTAACGTGGTATTAAATCTTGTTGACAAGCACTTTGAACTTAAGCCTATAACCCAAAAGTTTCTACCAAGCCAACCACATCCTTCTGAGTGCAAACTCAGGACAGTCAGAAAGGAGGTGAAGGACTGCTTTGGGTACAAGCTTAAGACAGTTGGTAAGGAGATGGTGGTCTGCTTTTGAGTTCAAATATCAGTCATTCAACTGCTGACTCCTAGTATTTCATAATAATTGTCAGTAGAAAAACAATGAGTCCCCAATCTCTTATTGCAGAAGTCATCCATAATATCAGACATGGGCTACCACCCATAGTGATTATTTTTGTACTTTCCAACTTATTCAACACTTGCATCATTGGTTAGGTCCTGCCTATGTAAAAGATATGTACATATATTCTATTTTAATTTTTGACTGTATCACTATGTCACTGTATTAAGATTTCTCTCTATAAAAAAGAATATCTCCTAAGGCTTGGGGTCTCTGGTTTTGATCTTGATCAGAGTCTGGATTTATTGTGAGACTGGCCACCTCTCAATAAACTTATCATTCATCTTGGAGACTATATTGGTGTGATAAATTTTCACCACATGACTAGTATCTTATTTAATTTTTTTGCACTTATATTCACTAATGAACTTGGCCTATAATTTTCTTTCTCTGTTGTTGTTCCAAGCCATATTTGTTTTATAGAAAGAATTTGGTAGAATTCATTTTCACCTATTTTTCCAAATAGTTTATGTAGTGTTGGAATTAATTGTGCTTTATGTATTTGATAGACTTCACTTGTGAATCCATCTGGCCATGGAGATTTTTTCTTAAGGAGTTCATTGATAGGTTGTTCAATTTCTTTATCTGAGGTGGGATTATTTAAGTATTCCAATATTTCCTCATTTGCTAATGTGAGCAATTTGTATTTTTGTAAATATTCATCTATTTCACTTAGTCTGTTAAATTTATTGGCACATAATTGGACAAAATAGCTTCTAATGATTGCTTTAATTTCCTCTTCATTGGTGATAAATTCACTCTTTTCATTTTTACACTGATTATTTCTCTTCTTTCCTCTTTTTTATGGTTAATGAAAATTGCATTTAATGCCAACTATATAATTTTATCAGTTTCATAGGCAAACTTCAATGGATTACAAAAAGAAATCTTGGACAGAACAGTAAAGTTGGGCACCTTGTTGGGCACTCTTTGTGTATGTCGAATATCATCATTAATATTCCTTTCCATACATTACTAAGCAGTAAAAATATTGGGTCCTACTAGAAGGAATGTAAAACTTGAAATAAACATTTCTAAAAAACAATTTTAGTATAAAATGATTTAGTCTTGGGAGATGTTTGTATCTTCTGAGAAAACTAATTAGGAAGTCTGGTACATGATTAGGGCATATAGTCCATATGATTGAGAAGTACCTAAAGCTTGATCATAGGGCTTATTTATTTTCTGTTTTACTTAATTACTAAGAAAAAATATTGTTTTGTTAAAATATATCTATTTTTCGTAAAGCTATAGTTTTATCTTCTGCAATGTAATCTCTTTTAGGAGTTTGTCTTAAAAAAAAGTTGGGTGTTCATAATAAATAATTAGATTTTCTTTTGTAAGTCCAAAAAGAGTCATGTTTACTTCTCAGTCCTATGATCACACAGAATGTAAAACCGACAAAAATGGGAAGGTATAGTTTTAAAACACACAGGCCATTGTAATAAAAATAATAGAGGTTTTATTTGTTACATATAACTTCATCTGTATTAACATATGTTATAAATTTTAAAAATTATAATAAATGAAGTGACTTTTTTTTAAAACAAAGATGGTCTTTTACATTTTGGCAGCATGTTTACTAAATGAGAATAATGATGGACTCCTAGTCAGAAACTGTATATATATACACACATAGTAAAAGAAGTGTCATTTTGGAAGTCCCAAAACCCAGCTTAATATTAGGCCAAATTAAAATGACTCAAATTCTATAATAAGAAATGATGTAGGCCTATATCTTTCTGCCAAGGGACATTTCTGAAGTATGATTTTTAGTGTAAACTTTGAGACAACTTTCATGGATATAAAGTTACCAAAGAATGGCTGTTATCAAAAAATGAAGATGGGTTCTGGGTTAAGATGGTGGCAGAGTAAGAAGCAGCTCTTAACCTCTCCTGACCAAAACACACAAAACTCCTCAAGGGGACATAAAAACAAGTCCAGATGAACGGAGGAACCCCACAACAGGGCACAGCGTGGAAGATATGTGGAATCGAGGCATTTCCATGCTAAAAAGGGGTGAAACAGCTCTCGCTAAATCACGGGCTGAGCAACCACCCCACCCTCACCCCCTCCATACACAACACCTATAGCGCCGAAGCCAGTTAAAAAGAAATAGAGCAAGTTTGGGGCACCCATTGAGTCATTGGCAGCTCCGGGGCCTGTTCCTGAGAACAGCAAGATTTAGGACCCGAAAAAGCTAACGAATGCACACAAAATTTGAGCGTGGGAGCAGGGTGCCGAGAGGGGACGCAGGGCGCAGAGCGCAGGCTCAGAGCGCAGGCATGGGCGGAGGCGTGGGTGGAGGCAGACACAGCCACAAGCTAAAGCTCTGAAACCCTGAGTGGGGAACCAGTGCAGACGGGTATACGACTGTGGAAACAGCGCCGTGAGACTTGTAAAGAAACCTCCAGCAGACGATCAAGCAAGGGGGTCCACCAGGGGGCTTGACCTTGGAAAAAACCAGAACTCAGACCTCAGGAGCCAAAAGACCGCGGACAGACCCTGAGGATAAACCTGAGAAGCTGCTGGGCTAACGATGGCTACCCAGTCTCAGGAAGTTCAGAAGAGAAAGAATAACAACAAGAAAAAGATGTCTTTAACACTCGACAACATTTACACAGAGAAAATCCAGACAACCGAGCAAACAGAGTAGGAGAACAAACAAGCATCTGGACCCTCCTCAAATAAGGAAAACTCCTCACAAGCTATGGAAGAGTTCAAAACTGAGATTTTGAGGAAAATGGAAGAGATCTGGCAAGAAAATAACTGTTTAAAAGGTAGAATCTTGCAATTGGAAAGTGAGGCTCAGAAACCAAATAAACTGATAAGCAAATTGAACACCAGAAATGACCAGATTGAAAAGGAATACCAGAAGATTATGGCCGAAAACCAGAAGATTATGGCCGAAAATCAAAAGATCATAGCTGAAAACCAAAAGATTATAGCCGAAAATCAATCCCTAAAGGCTAGAATTGAGCAAGTAGAAGCTAATGATCTCTCAAGACAACAAGAACAAATAAAACAAAGTCAAAAGACTGAAAAAATAGAAGGAAACATGAAATATCTCAATGAGAGAGTGACAGACCAAGAAAATCGGTCTAGAAGAGACAATTTGAGAATAATTGGTCTTCCAGAAAAACCAGAAATTAATAGAAATTTGGACTTCATACTAACAGAAATAATTCAGCAAAATTGCCTTGAAGTCCTACAACAAGAGGGCAATATAGACATTGAAAGGATTCATAGAACACCTGCGACATTCGATCCAGAAAAGAAAACACCCAGAAATATAATTGCCAAGTTCAAGAGTTTCCAAGCAAAAGAAAAAATCTTATAAGAAGCCAGAAAGAAACAATTCAAATATCAAGGAGCACCAATCAGGATCACACAGGATCTGGCAGCCTCCACGCTAAAAGATCGCAAGGCTTGGAATACGATATTCAGAAAGGCAAGAGAGCTGGGCCTGCAACCACGGATCAACTACCCATCAAAATTGACTATATTTTTCCAGGGGAAAGTATGGGCATTCAACAAAATTGAAGAATTCCAGGTATTTGCACAGAAAAGACCAGGGCTAAATGGAAAGTTTGATATCCAACCACAAAAATCGAGAGAAACATGAAAAGGTAAATAAGATACAGAGGGGAAAGAAAGAAAACTTATAATTTTTAAATTTGCCTTTTTAAGGGCCTCAGTGAGATCTAATTATCTGTATTCCTATGTAGAGAAATGTTATGTATAATTCTCTGTAGTGAACTCTATTCACTATTATAATATTCACTATTATAGTAATCAGAAGAATAATT
>NC_058130.1:386221322-386289568 GCF_016433145.1 Gracilinanus agilis
GATCAGGTGGGATTTATACCAGGAATGCAAGGTTGGTTCAACATTAGGAAAACCATCCACATAATTGACCATATCAACAGTCTAACAAACAAAAATCACATGATTATCTCAATAGATGCTGAAAAAGCCTTTGACAAAATACAGCATCCATTCCTATTGAAAACACTGAAAAGTATAGGAAGAGAAGGACCTTTCCTAAAAATAATAAACAGTATATACCTAAAACCATCAAAAAACATCATACGCAATGGGGATAAATTAGAAGCCTTCCCAATAAGATCAGGAGTAAAACAAGGATGCCCATTATCACCTCTATTATTCAACATAGTACTAGAAACACTAGCAGTTGCAATTAGAGAAGAAAAAGAAATTGAAGATATCAAAGTGGGCAAGGAGGAAACTAAGCTATCACTCTTTGCAGATGATATGATGGTCTACTTAAAAAATCCTAGAGAATCAACTAAGAAGCTTGTAGAAATAATCAACAACTTTAGCAAAGTTGCAGGATACAAAATAAATGCACATAAATCATCAGTATTTCTATACATTTCCAACACACTAGAGCAGCAAGAAGTAGAAAGAGAAACACCATTCAAAATCACCCTAGACAATATAAAATACTTAGGAATCTACCTACCAAAACAAACACAGCAATTATATGAAAACAACTACAAAACATTTTCCAAACAAATAAAACTGGATCTAAACAATTGGAAAGCCATTGATTGCTCATGGGTAGGACAAGCTAATATAATAAAAATGACAATTCTACCCAAATTAATTTACCTATTTAGCACCATACCTATCAAGTTACCAAAAAAATTCTTTACTGAATTAGAAAAAACTATAACAAATTTCATTTGGAATAACAAGAGATCAAGAATATCAAGGGAAATGATGAAAAAAATGTGAAGGAAGAGGGCCTAGCAGTACCAGATATTAAACTATACTATAAAGCAGCAGTCATCAAAACAATATGGTACTGGCTAAGAGATAGAGAGGAGGATCAATGGAATAGACTTGGGGTAAATGTTATCAGCAAGACAGTGTATGATAAACCCAAAGAGCCCAACTTTTGGGACATGAATCCACTATTTGACAAAAACTGCTGGGAAATTTGGAAAACAATATGGGAGAGATTAGGTCTAGATCAACATCTCACACCCTACACCAAGATAAATTCAGAATGGGTGAACGACTTGAATATAAAGAGGGAAACTATAAACAAGTTAAGTGAACACAGAACAGTTTACTTGTCAGATCTGTGGGAAAGGAAAGACTTTAAAACCAAGCAAGAGTTAGAGAAAATTACAAAATGTAAATTAAATGGTTTTGATTATATTAAACTAAAAAGTTTTTGTACAAACAAAAACAATGTAGTCAAAATCAGAAGGGAAACAACAAATTGGGAAAAAATCTTTATAACGAAAAACTCTGACAGGGGTCTAATCACTCAAATATACAAGGAGTTAAAGCAATTGTATAAAACATCAAGCCATTCCCCAATTGATAAATGGGCAAGAGACATGAATAGGCAATTTTCAGGTAAAGAAATCCAAAGTATCAATAAGCACATGAGAAAGTGTTCCAAATCTCTAATAATTAGAGAAATGCAAATCAAAACAACTCTGAGGTATCACCTCATACCTAGCAGATTGGCTAAAATGAAAGAAGGGGAGAGTAATGAATGCTGGAGGGGATGTGGCAAAATTGGGACATTAATGCATTGCTGGCGGAGCTGTGAACTGATCCAGCCATTCTGGCTGGCAATTTGGAATCATGCTCAAAGGGCTATAAAAGAATGCCTGCCCTTTGATCCAGCCATACCATTGCTGGGTTTGTACCCCAAAGAGATCATAGATAAACAGACTTGTATGAAAATATTTATAGCTGCGCTTTTTGTGGTGGCAAAAAATTGGAAAAGGAGGGTATGTCCTTCAATTGGCGAATGGCTGAACAAACTGTGGTATATGCGGGTGATGGAATACTATTGTGCTAAAAGGAATAATAAACTGGAGGAGTTCCAGGCGAACTGGAGAGACCTATGGGAACAGATGCAGAGCGAAAGGAGCAGAGCCAGAAGAACACTGTACACAGAGACTGATACACTGTGGTAAAATTGAATGTAATGGACCTCTGTACCAGCAGCAATACAATGACCCAGGACAATTCTGAGGGATTTATGGTAAAGAATGCTACCCACATTCAGAGGAAGGACTGCAGGAGAGGAAAGATATAAGAAAAACAACTGCTTGAACGCATGGGTCAGGGTGGACATGATTGAGGGTGTGGACTCGAAACTACCACACCAATGCAACTACCAACAATTTGGAAATTGGTCTTGATCAAGGACACATGACAAAACTAGTGGAAATGTGCATCGGCCATGGGTGGGGGCAGTGCGGGGGGCGAAGGGGAAAGGAGGAGCATGAATCATGTAACCATGTTAAAAATGAATATTAATAAGTGTTTGAAAAAAAAATGAAGATGACACAAAGAGCCTAGATACCCAGGCAGAATGCAGAACAGTAGAGTTCCTCTTTTCTTTTAATGGAGTCTAACTTTATTGCTGGGATTGCCTTTATCCCACAGTATACATCTCCACCTTATACTGAATATTCTGTTCCTAAGTGACTCATTTGGTTAACACATAGACTAGGATGAAAACATCAAAGGAAGCAGTCTGAACAAATATTTGATAGGAAAAAAAAAACCCAAACCCAGGAGTTACAGTGCCAAGAGAAGTGAGAACACCTTTTAGTGTTGTGTTTATAAGTGAAGAGACAGTAAAAAGTTTTCATTCAAATTTTTCATCTCCTTCTTCCACATCTTTCAAGCTGAGAACTTCCAAAGAACCTTTTCCTTTTGTCTCTTATCAGGTCATCAGTTTCTCTGAAACAGCCCAGGTCAATTAGATATACAATTTCTAACTGTTCACCAGTCTTCACTTTCTATCACCTTGATCAATGGTTTGAGTTTTTCTTTTAGTTTTTTTTCCTTCCCTCACAGGTAGGATGAATCGAAGTATCATATGGGCTCACTCAATCTTCATGTTTTCCTTCAACTGCTTTATTACTTCCAAAGCCTGCTGTTTTGTACTCTTGTTGGGTTTGACAGAATAGTGGATATCCTTCATTGCTCTTTCAATGAGGATGGCAGTGTATGGTCTCTTTGTTTCAGGATTAATGCATTTATCTGCCACAGTTGTTGCAATATCCCTAAATATCTGCTCCAGTTGTGTGTGTCGTTCTTTATCTGACACTTGTACTTCCTCTTTTGTTAAAATCTGTTTACAGATTTCCATCTGGTCATCTGTCCCAAAGGCACTGATAAGATCTTCCTTTTTAGCAACTTGGCCTTTAGAGACATTTACAAACACTGAGTGGGTCTGCAAGACTTCATGAAGGTCTTTTTCCACGCCACTGCACCAGCCCACAACCTTGTTCTTGTAGCAAGCAATTTCAAAGCACTTCCCTGTGCACTTCATGTGCACCACAGCCACGTTTATCAGGAGGATCTGGTTAGTGGGCGTGAAGATGGACATTGCAGCAGTGACCCATCCCCACCCAGCAGGCAGGCCTGCTAATGGCTGTGGACCCTCAAGCCAGGTTGCTGGGACTCCCCACTGAGAAGGACTTGAAATGGAAGTGCTGCCAACATTGCTGCTCCCACTATCCACCATCACTAGGCACCCCTAATGCTCTTCTTTCCTTTTTTAATCAAATTAACAAATGCCTGTATTTTATTTGTTGGTTTTTTTTTCATAAAAATAATTCCTAGCTTAATGGTTCTCTTATTTCCAATTTTATTAATTTCTCCTTTAATTTTTAGGATTCCCAATAGCCTTTATTTGAGGATTTTTGATTTGTTCTTTTTCTAGGTTTTTTTTAGTTACCCAGTTCATTCATCTGAATTTTCTCTATTTAATTGATGTAAGCATTAAGAAATATATATTTTCTCCTAAGCAGTGCTTTGGCTGTATCTCATAAATTTTGATAAGATGTCTCCTTATTCTCATTCTCATTAATACAATTATTGATTGTTTCTATAAATACAAGAGACAAGCAGTACTTGTCCTTGAAGAGTTTATATTTGAAAAAGTAGGGGTACTATAAAATCAAGAGGATGTGGACAGAGATGTCTTAGTGTGGAAAGTTCTTAGGGTAATGAGGAGATTGATATTCCCTAAATTTTTCTCCAGAAGAAGATTATAAATTATTTGAAAGCAAGGCCTTTCCTTGGGTTAACACTTAGAACAGAGTATACACTTAATAAAAACTTGGTGAGTTGAAGTGAATTAATAGTAAACATGTGCCCAGCATGTTCATTATGTTGTGCATCTAGGAAATTAATTGTTTTGCTCTTATGTTTCATTTCTAGATTATCTCTGTTCAGGAAAGTTATCTTGTAACAATGTAAAACAATTAAGCAAAACATGAGTGTATATTGTATAATTAGAATTTTCTCCCCAAAACTCTCTTTCCCAGCTTGCCTTTTCATTCTCACATTATGTGCTTATTCTTTCAAGATAAAGGTATGGGTATAGTTTCTCCCTCTCTCTTTTTCCAGGAACTCAACTGTGGAGGCTGGGGGGCAAAGCTTGGCAGGAAAGTTTTCTCACATGGTCATACTTAAACTTTGTATTTCTATTTTTTATTTCTTCTACTGAAGTGATTACTAATATATTTTATAATATATAATACTTGGAGTTATTGGTATTAATTTAAATCTTATAATATTGAATACTCAGTCAAAAAGAACATTTTTTATTAATTAAATAAACAAGAAACTAAAACTTAGTGTTTTGAATAAACAACTAGATTTTACTTAAAAATAATTTGTAAAACCTACTTTTAGTGAAACTCTTCCTGTTAAATAGAGAATAACAGTTTCAACCTTACCATCTTGGCTCAAAATAATCTTTTCAACTTAACTCTGTTCCTCTTGGCCCAAACCTAGTCATAAAAGGCCAGCAGTGGGGTGTAAGGACTGGTTACAAGATGTAGTCTTTTTGAAATGAAAAAAAATTTAGCTTTTTCTCTGCACCAGGTAGTCTTAGGATCCCACTCTGTAAGTCAAGCCATTAAAAAAATATATGACCAAAAGACTAAAAAGGGAGAAAATGTCTAGTTGATTTTTTTTCTGTAGTGGTGGTAGCTCCCTGGAGTCCTTTGATAAGAGCAGGGGGCTACTGAGGGCAAGAGGGTTGAGAGCACACGACAACCCCTTCACCTCTCTCAGTTGGACTAAAACTGAACTCTACCAAGCAAAGTGCCACCTGAAAAGGTGAGGTAGTACCATGGACAGCATATGAAAGAAGTTCATAGAGGAGGCCTTCACATGGAGCAATGAGCAAATCACTGAAGGAACTTCTTTGTGCATGAGGAGAGACTGATGAAAGGAAACTGAGTAAAAAGGAAAGGAAGAAATAAGGAGAAGCAGGAGATGGTATTGCAACAACTATTGCTAGTGATTTCCAAAGCCTGGGAAAGCTGCCCCAAATCTGGAAGACTTCAGATTCTAAATAGTCCTTCTTTTTGCCAAGATGATTACTGGTACATTAGGGAACACCTGACAATAATCAGTATGTCCCTTACTCAGGATAAAAGATTCCTAGATAGATTCTCTTAATAGGGAATAAAAGAAAGAAAGAAAAGAGGGGAAAAGGAATATAGGATATTAGAAATGAAAGGAAGGAAGCAAGGAAGGAAGGAAGGAAGCAAAGAAGGAATTTATAAAGTATCTATGCTTTGTGAGGCATTGTGCTAAGTACTTTATAAATATTATCTCATGTGATTTTTACCCATGCCTTAGGAGGTAGGCACCATTATTATTCCCATTTTATAAACAGGTTAAATGACTACCCATAGGATCATAAAACTAGTAAGTATCTGAGGTCAGATTTTGAAGTTATGTCTTCCTGAGTCAAAGCCAACACTCTCTACCTAGGTGCCCTTCTGCTAGAGACTTTAGAGATCATCTACTCCAAATTCTTTATTTTACAGATAATAAAGTTAAGGTCTTTCTCTCTTTGTTGTCATTTTAGCATTGTGGTGCACCACAATGCTAAAATGACAACAAAGAGAGAAAGATAAATATGAGAGAATAGAGTCACTGGGACAAAGTGAATTGGGGACAGCTGGGCAGTGGGAGAATAAGCCAAGAGATAAAGGAAAATAAAATCAAGTGTTACTTTGATATCACTAAAAAGAAGTATTGCTAGAATTAGGATCTATACCATCCTTCTGAACTGTGCCTTCTGCAGCCACATACAGTAAGGCTAAAATAATAACAAGATTTAATCACCACCTTTCAACAGATTTATCATCTATCAGTCTCTGATAAGCAAATCAATCTTATCCTATGAACTGCAGCCAGTCTAGTAAATCCTCAAGTTCCTATTCATTCTATTTCTCTCTATTATAAAAGAAACGTTTATACGTTTCTTAGAGGAGAAACCTAGGATGGAGCAAAGTGGCTAAGAATTTCAAGTATGCATTCTTCTTTGCCCCATTCTTGTGTCTTATGCAAAGTCTTTCCCCTGACCATATAGATGGTATTCTCCCTCCAGGGTTGCTTTTTCCCCTCTTTTGGCCCAACACATAGGCTTAAAAAATGTAAAACCTGCAGTTCTGGGTATATTACCAAAGGAAACAGTTTTACTTAAAATCTTGTTTTTGCCAAAATATTTTCAAAGTAGCTGGAGAGTTGTCAAACCACAGTGGCTCTCAGCTGTGTTTCCTTCTACCATTTCCCTAGGTTCTCCCAGCACAGCACTTGGTAATTGGATATTCTTTGAGGAGAAGAAAAAAAAAAGGTTGCACGAGACAGTTTGTAGATTTAAGAATTATTCTTTTGGGGACTGAAGGCCACAAATCCAGGGGTGCTTGACTGCCAAACCCTGGGGCTTTGTGACTGTACACCATTCCTGGAAACAGCTTTTAGCAAGGAGACTACAGGGGAGGCATATTGATAATACACAATATTTAGAATATCATTCCAAAGGCTTTGGACTTTTTTTCTTAACCTTTACTTATGTGGTTTTGATCAAAGGAATTTGTTTTGTTGAAAACAATTTAAAAGCAGTATCTGTAATGATAAATTCCATACTTCAAGCATTCTCTCTTGTTTTATAGAGTTTGTGATTTTTTTTGTCTTTGATGACAATAATTTCCATTTAGTATCATTTAAACATCAGGTATGGGATTTTTGAAACTATTCCCTAACAGGGGGTGAGGGTGAATTAGTACCCAGAACTTCTTTAAGTGACCAATGGGAGAAGTAGTAATTATTTCCAATTTACAGAGAAAGAAACTAAAATCTAGGAAGGTAGGACTAGGTTTTAGTTTAACAAACAAAATTTGGATTTGCTCCCAAGATAATGAGACATCAGAGAAGACTTCCATAAAGTAAGAAAATGTATCAGAGGTCATATTGAGAAATCCAAACACCAGATCCTGATCTGGAATTTCTTTCTTTGGAATCTGACTCAGTTCCCTTTTAATCTGTTTCTAATGGTTGGGTCATAAAAGCCAAATGAAGGGGGGCAAACTACACTGAATATCCATTACACAATATAATCAATCTTAATTATTCAAAGCAATGGAAGATTCTTTGACCAGAAAAGCCAACCTCCTCTCCTATCCCATCTGTTTATCAGATCTAATAGCAAATTTGTGTCCAATTTATGTTTTTCTTATCTTTTCCCTAATAAGGAGAAACTAGCATTCTACATCTAACTGAAAACTAATCAGATAAAGTAAATCTCTTTCTGTAATCTAAAATATCTGGGGTTCTTTTGTTTGTTTGGTAGTTCTTGAATATCTCCCAGTGATGCCACTTGTACTCTTTCTCTGCTTCCTACTGAATTCTGGTTCCCAAAACTAGAACTCTAGGATCTGCTAAGTGGGCTTTCAACAAATTTTGCCCAGAACCAGGATGTCAAACCACTTCCCAGTCATCTGTAAACCATGTTGTTTTAATCTCTTGCTGTCTTGTGAAGTCATTGATTTGTCTGGTCTATTCAAAGTGTCAAAACATTTATTACATAGGTAAATTTTTCCAGCTCGTCTTTGAAACTATTAACATTTCAATTCCATTTCTTATCTCTTGTTTCATTTCTTCCATGTACTCTTGTAATCACTGGGGGGCTATATTTTTTTCTCTGAGGTTCTGCTTGCAATTGTTGTCGTTACTTTCTTCTAAGTTTGTCTCTTCATTGTTTCTAGAATCATACTATTTCTTCATAATGTTTGGTGCCTTATTCTGTTTCCTTATGCCTCCACTCTAAGTTCCTGTTTTGGGAATCTGAACAAAAAGCAGGATCCGCCCTACCCTATACTCTTAGATGAAAGTTTGGACTGGACCACACTTTTCTGATTTCTCGATCCTGGCCTTTATTCCCCCCCCCACCCTGGAATATCTTTATTCAGACTCTACCTGCCTGTTTCATAACCCTTTGACAGGATATAAATTGGGTGTAGTTCCATCTCCCTCTCTCTCTTTCCTTCCTGTTGCAGCTTTGGTGGAGCCGGGATTTTTGAGCCGGTAGAAAAACTTAGTCACATGGTTCTATTTTGTCAGATAATAAACTTTATAAAAATAACACTTGAAGCATTAAATATTAATTTAACTCCTACATTTATGGTGACCAGGAGTAGTGTTCAGAACCCTTAATTCTCTCTGAGTAGAATAGCTTGAAAAAAAAACAGGTTTCTCCTGCCATGGCTTTTCGTGAGCCTCCCCCTTCCCCACAACCCTCTTTGGAGCTGCCAACTATTTGTTGCTGCCAATCCTGCCTTCTGCTGCTAACTCCCTGGGTGGTCTGATCCTGCCTCCCTGCCTAGTTGGTCCTTGCAGAGCCATTGTTTCTGACACTCCTGCTCCTCCTCCTGCTACTACTGCTGCTGATTGGAGCTGCTCTCCTTAGAGGGTTGGAAAGTATAAATATCTCTTTCCCTTACATTGCCAACAGCTGAGTGCTTGCTTGCTGCTTGCCTTGGACGCCGAGTATTTTTCTCTTAGGCAAGAATTAGCCTCCTAAAGGGCTTTACTTGAGGAGAGCTTCTACCCTCTTAACTTCGTGTTAATATGTCAGGGCAAGCAAGCTGCTCCCTGGCATTTTACTCCTAGGGGGAAGGGGAAGGAAGGTTACTCTTCCAAACAGGAAGTAGAATTGCAAGCATGGCTCTATGAAAGAGCAGTGCATTACCTATCTATCTCAAACACTTCCCAGTTTTAGGATGTCTTTTCTAACTACTGTTCTTCAGTGCACTGGTCCTTATGATTAGCTGGGTAATCCTACATTTTAGGGGGGGGGGATTCATCCCCTTACACTCCCTTGTCATTTTGGCCTGCCCAGTCTCTGCAACACACCCAATATGGGATTTATCCACACTATGCTCAATGCATGTATGTGGGGGGGAGGGAACACTAGAGGTGTGACCAAAGGAATGTAGATAAATGATGATACTGGGGAGGGGAAGGAACCTTAAAGGGTATGGAAGTGAATGTTTAAGCCTTTTAAGACTCCATTGTTTTATTGATGTTAACTAGTCCAGCTTCTTCCTCTCCAAAACAGTGAAGAAGTCTGTAACTTGGATATTGGAATTAGAGAAAAGGACTCTTGAATTCAGTGCCTATATCCTGTCACATATATTGTATTTGCTGATTGTTTGTTTTAAGATTTAATTTATACTACATCTTTTTAAGCTACTGTGTTTTGACAATTATCTATATATTCTGTTGCACTGTTTTTATTTGTACCTTTCCCCTATGATTAGACTGGAAAAGATACCATTGTAAAAGTACCTTTGAGTTGTTTTTAACAAGAGGTAAGGGTTCATTTAGTAGCTGAAGTGAAGTGCTATAGCACTATTCCTCGCCTCCACATTAAAATGGATGAGACATATGAAAGACATGTCTTTTAGAGATGTTATAGTCTCATGCCAAAGGAGAGAACAATATTGTAGTCCTTGCCTTCACAGTACAATGGATGGGACATATAAAAAAACATGCCTTTAGAGCTGTTACAGTCCCATGCCAAAAGAGGGAGCAAATCCAGGGGGTTGGTTACCCTGTGATGGGTTATTGTCTTATAAAAATTTCCTAAGGGGCATGGTACCCCTAAATTGCCCCCAAGAGAGAGCAAGATTAAAAGCCATGAGGTTCAGTGGCTACCTGATTGGATCTGAGTGTTGGTCAACACCTTCTTTAGGGGGATTGCATAATTTTCATAGGGAATGTATAATTGTCATAAAACTAAAAAATCTTTTAAGAAAAAAATATTTCAGGAAAAGGAACTCTATAATTCTTTGAATCTAGAAAATGAATTGTTTGAAGAAGTCACCATGAAGATGCCCGAAGAAATATCCATAGCATCAGAAGATCCAGAATGAACTTTTGGGTGCAAATGATTGAACTGTGGGTGGTTGTAACACATTTATTTTGTATATATACTCTTATGCCAAAGGAGACTACCCTCTAATTGGTGTTTTGTCAATGCACCTAGCAATCATTGGTTTTGTCCTCTTTCCCTTTTATCCCCAAATTATTATAATTTATAAGTAGGTTATGTTTACATGATCCATTGGGGAGACTATCTCCCAAAAGATACCAGGGGGGATTGTGTAATTAGAATCTATTACCCTAAAAACTACGATCCCCAGCACCCTACTCATTTCCTGTCATTACATATTGACATAGACAGGATATCAATTAGGTGTAGGTCTGTCTCTCTCTCTCTTTCCTTCCTGTCATAGCTTTGGTGGAACAGGAATTTTTGAACAGGTAAAAAAAAATATAGTCACATGGTTCTGTTTTGTCAGATAATAAACTTTATAAGAATTATACTTGAAGTATTAGACATTAATTTAAATCTTACAGAGACAAGTAACTTGCCCAGGGTCACACAGCTAGGAACTGTCTGAGACCAGATTTGATGCCATCTCTAGAAAATGTCCATTTTAACATACACTTTGGGAATGACAAAATGAACAAGTTAACAAACCACAGGATTCATCAACCCCAAAACAACCATAAAAAGTTTTAACACTTCCTTGCTAAAAAGGAGAAAGATTTTTTTTATATTTTCAGAGTACATGAAATATAGTTTAAATTTTTGCAGAGATACCTATAGAACAAATGGGAATCATGTCACAAAGCAAGAACAATAAAGGCTGACTGATACATTCTCCTAAGAGTTGTCAGATTTAGCCAAATGTGTTTTATATCTACACAAAGTCTATGAAATGGCTAGATGCAAGAGCACACTAAAAAGGATCTCTATGAGCAACATACACATGAATTCAATTGACAAGACATCAACAAAGAAACACTGAACAAATAGATGAGTCATACAGAGTTGCTTATAGAAATGGAAGGACTTGTGATGGCAATTTCTTATTGACACTAAAAATTATCAAAAGACTACCCTTAAATAGTCTGGACTTCTTCATTCAGGCATACCATGCATTCAATTATTAGTAATTATGAACCCTATTACTATAGGTTGTAAAATGTTGGCATCAGGTTCTTAAAAAGACACAATCAAATGGCTAGAAATAGATACCAGAAGCTCTCCCTATTGCAAACTAATAAATAATAATTACTATACTAAAATCACAAATTTCAAAATATCTTTGTGAATTCAATGTATAAACTATTCTAAAAACAGGATATCATTACAGATAGAACTATCGACAACAGATGCCAAAATATAACATTGATCCATAAAAGTTTAAGAACAATGTTTTCATTAGTAGATTACCATAAGGTGTACTCATAATTTCCAAACTACATGAAACAAAAAAGCCTTGAAAATATTGAGAATCAGAAGAAATTAGGATGTGTGGGAATAGGACAGGGGGACATAGCATTTTCTTTTTTTTTAAACCTAATATCTTTTATATATATATCCTTCTATATTAATTTTATTTGTTACAGGGCTAGGCAATGGCGGTTAAGTGACTTGCCCAGGGTCACACAGCTACGAAGTCTCTGAGGCCAGATTTGAACATAGGATCTCCTGTCTCTAGGCCTGGCTCTCAACCCACTGAGCCATCCAGCTGCCCCCAACATAGCATTTTCAATTGTCCTGTCTGCTATTTATATTTTTCTGAGAAAGCCTTCATTAAGTCTACAGCACTTAAGCTTACATTTCAATACTTCAATTAAACTATACAAAAATAAAATGTTGTTTATCCCCCCATGTAAAACCCAAGAACATTATGCATAAAAGAGTAATAACAGGATAGTGACTTGTCTTTGAACCATTTCCATATGAACTACATAAAAAAGAATGAGAACAAGTTAACAGTGACAATGATGATAAAAGAATCATCTGTATAACACACTCCATACTTATCCCAATTGATCTTTTTTAAAACATTTACCTTCTGCTTTAGAATCAATATTAAGTATCAGTGCCAAGGCAAAAGAACAGTAAAGGCTAGGCAAGTGAAGTTAAATTACTTTCCCAGGGTCACATAGCTAGAGTGTCTGAGGCCAGTTTTGAACCCAGGTCCTCTCAACTCCAAGCCTCTGGTGCTCTATCTGCTGAACTGCCTAATTGTCCCTTATCCCATTTAATTTTAACAACTCTATCAGGTAGGTGTGACAGGCAATGTTATCACTGCTTCCTAGCTAAAGAGACTGGAGTTGACATACCTTCCTCATTAACCATCTGCATGGACACCTACTGATTTGACAAATCTCATCTAATATTACTCATACCAGAGATGAGTCACTCTAATGATCATCACCGTGATTAAACCACTTAAGGACACCAAGCTGGTACTCAAGGCAAAGCAAGGAACACAAACTCTTTTCTCAAATGTAAAGCCAAGAAGATTTAAAACCATTAACTGAATAACCAAATGAATTAGTAAAAGAATATTAAAAATGGTATATAAAGGAGAAGAAATGTTTAATTACCTATACCTGGACTGTTCATAGCCTACTGAAGGAAGTGAAATGATAATAAGAAGCAGAGTCAACATTTGCTCTTCAAGGGTCAGGTAGTCACTGACACATAGTGTATGTGTTGTACAAAACCCACAAGTTGTGTTTGGCACAATTACCTATCTAGAATAGCATCTTGTTAAGTCTCTATTTCTGCACGTTCTATCAAGATAAATTTATTCTGTGGGTATACAAGTTGTGAAGAAGGCATGATTTGCCAGGCTGATAATGCAGAGGTAACAGGTCAATTCCTTGATGTTTTCATTTCTGGGTTAAAAGGGTAGATATCCCCCACAATGATTTGGGATATAGAGTCTCAAATTGTTTTACAGGTGGGTTGGACTAAATCACAGGTCCATCAACAGTGCATTACTGCACCTATCTTCCTACAGCTTCTCCAATAGTTGTTAGTTTGCTTTTTTGTCATCTTTATCAATCTGATATGAGATGTAACTTCAGAGTTTTTTAAATTTACATTTCCATGATCTCTCTTATAATGTAATACAGTAGTAACTGTAATGAGAATGGAACCAATTTTCCACTATAAACATCCCTTTCTAGGGAGTTTCTACCTCAAATCATTAGACATAAGCTTGAGTGCTCTTGACTGAATAACATTCCAAGGTCATCCTGAAGAAGATCAGCTGGCCAAAAACGTCATGAGATTTGTTCAGTTTGTTCCTCAGTTTGCAGCAAAGAAAAGCAAGTCACACCTCCTACCCAAAGCTATAAATGTGCTTTTACTAATTCAGTCAGTTGGTTATAGAATTAATTATCTTAAATCTTCCTGGCCTTTCATGGGTGCAGGTATGCAAATTCAAACCAAATCACTGGAACTTTTTTCAAAGACTCTCAGGCTTCTGGATGAGCCCAAACCAAAGGCTGAGTGAAATTGGATCTCTGAGTGGCTTGATGTGGAACCCCTTCATAGGACACCTTTATCATACATGATCAGGAAACAGTTATCATGGCTCTACTATGAACAGAAACTTGTTTTCTAATTCAAAAATGACTCCAATTTCCTTAGAAAATCATTCAGTCACTGTCCTCCCCTTCTTATGAAGATATAGTTCATGTATTAGGGATTCAAAATCAGGCCAATGCTGAAAACCCACAATCCTAAACTAAAAGCCAATGGCTTATGTTGGTTTTAAAATTAAAAATACATAGAGTTCTAGGCTCTATTATGAGTCTGATAATAGATTATGGATGACTGAAGTTGAGTCCACAGAGTTCCACACCAATAAACCAGTAAACCACACTATGAAAGATCATCTCTTCTTTGCAGGATTTCTGAGGATAAGATTAGTTTTCTGGCTATGTCTATATAAATAGCAAAAGCCACACTCAACTAAAAAAATTTGTTGTTCCAATTAGCGTTGGCTCAATAAGACAGTGAGATTATTGTTTCCAAGCTTCTATTGCCTTGTGGGCCAATGGAGACAGGCCATAGCATGCTGGTTTCACCAAATTTTATAACCATTCTGCTATAGTTGCATAGACACCTTCAAAGTCTCTTTTTTAATATTGCTTTTTTTTTTAATTGACTGGATGTGTGCCAGGCTGTCTTGGCAGAAACTACGTCTAATTCTGTGCTTTGTTCAATTCCTAGGGCACCGCTGGCATTCAATAAATGTCAAATATTAATATTAATATTTTCCATGTTGCCTTCATTAAGTTTTTATACCTTAATTAAATGATTATATTGGAAACAAACCAGATGATTGGGCGATTGTAAAATATCTCACCCCCAAAAGCCAATGGTCAACATTTTAAAATCCAACACACACTACTCATAATTGACCAAAGAAAGCACATTTATGGCTTCGTGTAAAAGGTGTGACTTGCTTTTCTCTGCTACAAACTAAGGAACAAATTGAACATCTCATGATATTTTTGGCTGGTCAGCCTTCCCCAGGATGTGATATTGGAATGTCATTGGGCAGGCCACACTTGAGCTTAGGTCTAACAAACTAAGTTAGAAACTCCTTAGAAAAATGAAACTTACAGTGGACAGTAGGACCCATTTTCACTAGTGTTGTTACTTTATTATGTTACAAAATGAATCACAGAACAAACAGAAGACTAATGCTTCAAATAAGGAATAATAAATGAAATTGAAATTGAAATAATTCTAATAATAATATATACCTTAATACCCACCAGATTGGCAAAGATGATAAAAGAGAATAATAGCAACTGTTGGAGGGTTTGTGGGAAGACAGGAATATCAATGCCTTGTCACTGGGTCTAAACACTCTGGAAAACAATGTGAAATTCTGCTGCAAAAATCTAAACTGTACATATCCTTTGGATTCAGTGAAAGTACTATGAGGCATATATCCCAATGAGGTCAAGTACAGAAGGAAAACACTCATATGTAAGAGAATACAATAGCACTTTTTGTTGAAGAGAAGAACTGGGCAAAGGGAGAATGGTGCCTATAAATTAGGGAATGGCCAAAAGAGTATGTTCATGAATAAAATGAAATTTTGCACCATAATGACAAAAATGACAGAATCAGAGAAACAGAGGAAGACTTATCTGAAATTGTGTAGAATAAAATTAAGAACCAAGAGAGAATTTATATAATGAATACAGTGAATAATGTGAAGGAAAATAATTTGAAAAACCTCAGAATTCTGATCAAAGCAGTGACCAATTGTAAATTGGCCAATTGTACTTGCAAAGGCAGCTAGGCAACATGATGAATAGATAGAGTGCAGGCCAAGAGTTACAAGTACCTGGGTTCAAACCTGGCCTCAGATACTAGCTACATGACCAAAGGAAAGTTATTTAATCCTGTTTGCCTAACCCTTGCCCTCATATCTTAGAGTTGTTACTAAGTGAGAAAACAAGGATTTAATTTTTTTAAAAGAAAGAAAATCTACTTACCACTTCTTGGCAAAGATAAGATAGACAGGTGATGCAGAATGGCATGTACATTCTCAGACATGGTCAATGTGTTGATTTATTTTGTTTGGTTATCTATATTTGTTATAAGAGATGGCTTTTGTTTCAGAGGGGAGATAAGTTATGGGTTAATGTGACTAGTGACTGATAGCTGCAAAAACAAACATCAATAAAATATTTTTAAATGCACAGGAGGAAACATCAACAATTAAAGGAACTTTGTTACTACCTTGGAACTAGAAGAGAGAGAGAGAGAGAGAGAGAGAGAGAGATAAATGATAGATAGACAGGTAGATAGTGAGAGAGAGAGAAAGAGAAAGATAGAAAAAGATACATAGATACATACACAGATACATATGTAAATACATACATAGATACATGGATAGATAAAGGCATTTATCAATATATAGATATAACACATATATTTACCTATAGATCTCTATATCTGTACCTACACACATATATTTTTTTTAAAGAAGCAAATTGTGTAACAGAATTTTATTTTCCCAAAGTACCTGATAAAATAGAAATGAAAATTTAAAGAGATCCCATTCACTGATTCAATAAGAAATGCTGACACTTTTTGTTCTTTGAGCAGCTCAGGTGGCAGACTCAATCTGAAACCTCCCTCTCCCAAGTCATCCACCCACCCATCTAGAATTTGTAGCCTCGTCAGCACATTCTGAAGGGCAAACATTGGATTCTGCTCCATTTCCTCCAAAAGAGAAGTCTACATTTTTAAGTTCCCAATTCCAAGCATTCTTTCTTTAACACTGACAGTGACTCTGGTGCCAAACCAACAGTGATGGTGGGTCCTAGCTAAGAGGAAGTAATTGAGAGTTGATGGACTGTACCGTCTGTTTGGCATGCTTAGAAGAAAGGGCCTTGGCATGAAGAAGTCCTTAGATCCTAAGTCTAAGCACCAGAGGCCACCCGCAAGATTCAGCCTGCTGACTTCCATCAAAGAAATGCCATCTGCTGAAGGCAAGGAGACTACAATAGGAAAGTCATTGCTTCCCCCAAAGAATAGCTACAAACCAGCAGTCTACTAGTAATCTATCCAATTTTCCATGCTTTTAGCTGACTACCTGGTACAACCAGTTCTATAGAACCTAGTTATAACCTAGTATGAGGGTGAAGCACAGATTACATTGCAAGTAAGAGAGAAGTACTCTCCATCTCACAGTGATGTAACAAACATTAAATTAATTCATTTCAATTCAACAAACACATATTGTTTGTGAATTTGACTTTTGAATCTTCATGAAGTCCCTGGGTGCTAGAGATTACAGTCTTGGTGTCAGAAAGATGTAGATTGGAATCGAGCCTCTGACAGCTGATGTATAACTATGAACAAGCCACTTAACTTCTCTGAGCCACAAATTCTTCATCTGTAAAATGAATATAATAATACCTTTAAGCACTTGCTCACAGTGTGGTTATGAGGCTCAAGTGAAAAAAAACATAAAGAGCTTTGTAAACCTTAAAGATGTATATGTAGGTATATAGATACATGTATGTATAATTATATATACATGTCAACAAATGGTATAAGGATCAAAATTTCACCTACAACATAAATGAATCTACAAAGATGGGAAAATATTTTAATGAGACATGAAATTAGTGATATAATTCTGTACTTTAAACTTACAAATTATTTTATATTAAAGAATTCAATTTGGTTCAAGGAATCTATCTCTGTTTTAAAGATGAACATGAGGGTTTTCCAAATATGAGGTAGAACCAACAACTTTTTTCTTTTTTTAAAATAACTTATCTTCTATCAATCCTAAGTATTGGTCCCAAGGCAGAAGAGTGGTGAGTACTAGGCAATGGAGGTTACACAACTAGGAAGTGTCTCTGAGGCCAAATTCAAACCCAGGACCTCCCATCTCCAGGTCTGGCTCTCTCTCCACTGAGCCACTGAGCTGCTCCCTCATAACTTTTCTTTGATGAGCTGTTCTTGACTACACTGGGGATATCTCAGATAAGTAGGCATTGGCTCAACTGCTGTAGCTTATTACAAAATGAGAGGACCATATATTTAGCACTGGAAAGCACCTTAGAGGCTGTAAGTCCAATGCTCATTTTACTTATGATTACTGATTTGGCCAGGATTACTCAGTAAGTGTCTGAGGCAGGATTTGAATTCAGACTCCAGTCTAATTCCCTATCCATTATAACAAAATTTATGAAGTAAGAAGGCACAGAGAAAGCTTTATGGTGTATGACTGGGATATTTTCCAAATGTCATTATCAGGTAAACTGAGTATGTAAAGTACTTGCTTGTGCCTTGAGGTCCCTGATTACTGCTTGAGTCTCATCTGAAAGCCCTTTCAGTATTCACTCTTTGTTATCCAATGATATAAATTTGGATCAAATACATAGTAGCTTCATGCTTGTAAATTTATTGTCCAACCTATAAGAAAGCCACATTAAAGAGGGGAAAATCTGAGAACTGTTATGTGGTCACCTCCAACTCAGCCAAAACCAACTCTTTGATATCTTTATGTTCTTAACATCTGGATTTTGCTTTGCATCCAGTATAGTAGGAGAGGTAATAGCAGAGACAGATGAGAAAAATGGAGGAAAAGCAATCCTCCAAAACCAGTATAATAAGTTATTATAATGTATCTTCATTAATCATCTTCTGTTATGCCTTCAATTATTTATTTTTTGGTGGAGTTCTGGGTGAGTGAATGGAGTTACTTTCTGGATAATTCATGGTTCTCTAAAAATCTAGGTTGGAAAAATTCTCAAGACTCAGTTCTGGGGGTCCTAAATTGTTTGAATTTCCCTTGAAATCAATGAAAATAACCAGGGGGTACTTAACTTAGTTATGTCCAACTGGTGACATTTCACTATCACCCACTTATCCATCTGGTTTTACTCTCTTAGACTCATGATGGCATTAATTCCAAGAAATTCAACAGCTTTCATGTGAAAGTCTCTTCTTTGACAGAACACTCAACCACATCCCTCTGAGATTTGGAGGTCCTGCTTATTCTGAGGTTCATAAGCAATGGTATGCCTCAAGGTTCTCAATTAACTACCTTTTGAGTCCTTTCTCTCCAAAAGAATGTTTTTGTGATGCATTTGACTCTTAAGAGCATTGAATATTCAATCCAAAAAGAGTACAAAGTTGTTTCTTTATCCCAGAGGGTGAAGGAAACATGTGGTTGCCAGATGTGATGAAATAAGGGATCTGGCATTGTTCATTTCCTATGGGATGGCAACCAGGCCTTACCTTTAAATCTGAATGTGGTTGAATGGTTTGGAGATAAGACCTGGTAGTTCAATCTAATATGCCTTTTCCAGAGGTCCACTTAAAAGCAAAATACCTGACCTCTCAAAGGCTTTCTTTGGGGAACAAAAGATCATCCTACAATTGCTCAAAGACATTTTCAGTTTGACCAAACTTTCCATGAGTCTGGCCCAAATTTGTGAGTTGTTGCTAATCTATGCCCAGGACCAGAAATCAAACCAAACTCATCTGGTATGAATATGAAATTACATCTGCAAAAAATTGCTGACATCAGAAGATAATACTATAGGCAAGAGGAGAACCATAGCATCAGAGACCCCATGGGGACAGAGGATAAACTAAAGGTAGTAAAGTCAACCAATATTGGATGGAGCTATTTAATGATGTTTGGAAGCCTGATTAGAAGATAGATAGATAGATGCTGCAGTCTTATAGGGGGAGACAACATGATATAAACAGGTGCATGCAAGATACAAAATGAGTAGATAGAATTAACACTAGATGAAAAGACATTAGCACCTGGAAAGGCTTCTTGTAATATGTAGCATCTGAGTTGCCTTGAAAGAAGACAGGGATCATAAGAGACAGAGGCAAGGAGGGTATGGAGTAGGACCGATACAAAGTCAAGGAGATGAGAGACAGTTGTAGTTTGGGAAGAGAAGGGTAGGAATGGATGGGGATCTTTACTGTAGAAGGAGCAGTCATGATGTGATTACCTAATTCACCAAGAGTGGATTGAAAGGAGGTGACTAGACTGAATATTCCATCTAATAGTTTTTAAACTTCTTATTTCACTTGCTTTGTACAAAATATTACGTAGCCACAGTGTGGATTTTTGGCATAATATAAACTATAAAAGACGAGTCAAATCAAAGAAAATTGCCCCAATCCAAATGTGAGGCAAAAAGTCAGTTGAGATGTCCATAATCTTAATAATTGAGAGAGATATTGAAATTTCTGTTTCTTCTAAAGTAAATTTTTGGATATATCTACTAAGGAAAACTACATGGCTCAGTGAATAGAATCAGGAAGATGAGTCCAAATGGAGCCTCAGACACTTATTAGATGTTTGACCTAGGGCAAGTATCTTAACTGTTTGCCTTAATCTACTAGAAAAGGAAATTACAGTCCACTCTAGTACCTTTGCCAAGAAAACCACACAGTCCACAGTCATAAAAAAAATCAATCAGGACTAAACTACTCGAGAACAAGGGAGGACAACAAAACCTGCTTAGTTCAGGGAGAATGGGGAAATGAGGGGAAAGGATCTCTTGAGTAAGCACAGGGAAGATCTAAAAAAAATCTCTCTTGGGCCAGGATCAAAGGAAAGCCCCATCTGAATGGGAAAATCCTTATATTAAAATTTCCTGTTATAAAGATAAAGTCCATCTTCCTCTGTGCTCAAAGAAGACAACTCACTGACCAGAAGAGCCAAATTGATTACCAAAGTGCCACAAGTCCTATATGGGATATTGCCAAATAGTACAGGTACACCCCACTAATGTCACAAAAATAAGGATCAAATTAGGTCTACAGAGAGTCTGGATGCTGAAGAGACTTTTAAAATTCTTGAGGTAATTACTGGTAGAGTTGTGAACTGATCCAACCATTCTGAGGGCTATTTGGAACTATTATGCCCAAAGGGCTATAAAAGAATGCATATCTTTTGAACTAGTAATACCACTGCTAGATCTGTATCCCAAAGAAAGAAAAAGAAATGGGAAAGGACCTGTTTGCACAAAAATATTTATAGCTACTCTTTTTGTGGTGGCAAAGAATTGGAAATTAAAGGGATGTCCATCATTTGAGGAATGACTGAACAAGTTGTGGTATATGATGATGATGGAATACTATTGTGCCATAAAGAAAGTAGATTAATGCATATGGCTTTTCCTAAAAAGGCTTACAATGTTATTTGGAAACCAAGGCTTCCCCACACGAAAAAAAATCTTATAATTGTTTAAGAATTAGATGGCAATAGAAAACTGTTCAAGAAATTCCTAAGACAGAATATGGTAGCTATATCATTGGAAAGGACTTAAAGATTATCTCATCCTACCCTCTTATATTACTAATGGGGAAGCAAAGACTCAGAGAAATCAAATTATTTTCCCAAACTCAAATAGCCATCAACTATCAGAGCTTAGATTCAAACTCAAATCTTCAAGTTCCTCGTCCAGTTCTTTTCCCAGTACCTTCCTTTTTCTGTCTACACCTGAACAGTAGCAGTAATAACTAGAAGTTTAGAGCAGGCATAAACATCAGAGAGATAATCCAGCCCAGTTTCCACTTGTGGAAGAATAAGAAACTGAGGTCCAGAGAGGTACCCGTTGAAGAAAAGGTAGAATAATTAGGGGATTGTTTCCTGTATTTGACTTAATTCAATTGTTTTTTTTATACCCTTTCCTTCTGTCTTAGAATTGATACTGAGTAATGGTTCCAAGGCAGAAGAGTGGTAAGGACTAGGCAATGGGGGTTAAGTGACTTGCCCAAGATCACACAGCTGGGAAGTGTCTGAGGTCAGATTTGAACCTAGAACCTCCCATCTCTAGGCCTGGCTTTCAATGCACTAAGCTACCCAGCTGCCCCCTCAGTTATATCTTTTAAATGCCAATGAATCCATCTGGAGATGATGGCATAAAATAGAATGATGATGTGAAAGACAAAAAGGAGGAACAGATGTGGCCATCAATAGGACAATTATTAGTTGGCCAACTGATACAATTTTTATTGATTACCCATTGATGTGCAAATTAGAAAAGCTTAAAGTAGCCAAGACTCATCAAGAAATGAGGCTGATTTCAGAAAGAGAGTCTCAGAAGACCAAAAGAAAGATCTTGGAGATTATTTTCCAAATAACTATAATCAGTACTTCCTATGTCTATAATAATGGTGATTGATGATGATGATGACAATTAAATAGAAGAATGTTTACAAAGTTTTTTTATATATTATCATATTTTATCTTTACAAAAACCCATTGAGGTAGGTGCTATAATCAACTCCATTTTAAGTCACTTCTATACAGCTAGTAAGACTGAGGTAGGATTTGAATCTGAGTTCCTGAAATTAAGTACAATGTACTATCCACTGTACTATGCTTCCTCTTTCAGGACATAGCAATGCCCTGAGGGTTAACACATAAAAATTTAGTCTTCTCAGCATTCCAATAATAAAGATCCATTCCCTGTCCTTGTTCCTCTTCTTCCCCTAATCTCATTTCTAACCAACAAAACTCCCCCCCCCCCCCCCCGCCAGATTCACTGCTTCTTAACCACTGCATTAGCCCTGCTGTTGGATCCAGTCCCTTTTGAACAAACTTTTCTATATTCTTAATCTTCCTCTGAAATATTTCTTTTATTTCCCCCAATATATTACTTCTTATATTCCCCTTAACAGAGGGAAGAAAAGACAGTGTGTTCTTTGCTCTCCACTGCCATTCATAATCTATATTCTACCACTATCACATTACAAGCTTCTAAGTGGTACAGTGGTTAGAGTTCCAGATTTGGAATTAGAAAGGTCTGTGTTCAGATCTCACTTTCTCATATTTCTCATCCCTCACTTCAGTCACTTTAGGATTTTGCAAGAAATCCTGGGAATATGACAGACTAAAAGGTTTCTAAGAAGCAATTTTCCCACCATAAGAAATAATACAAATAAAACACCTCCAAATTCAATAATCACAAGATGATGAGTGAAGGGCTCTACCACAAGGAAATTCCTACAAGAAAATATATATACTATAGTAATAATATTTATGTTATAATAATCATAAAATATCATATAACCCATCTCTTGTACCTCTCTTTCTGAAAGTAGCCTCATTTCTTGATGGGACTTGGCTATCTTAAACTTTTCCAATTTGCACAATAGTAGGTCATCAATAAAAATTCTATCTTTTAGCTAACCAATAGTGGTTATACTGATACCTATACCTGTCCTTCCTTTCTACCTTCCACCCCATCATTCTATTTCAGGCCATCATCACCAAATGACATTTAACAGGTACAACTAAATTGAATTAAGTCATGGGCAAGAAACAGTCCTATAATTATTCTGCCATTTCTTTTTCTCAGACCTCAGTTTTTTAATCTTCAAAAAGTCTCTCTGATGTTCATATAGAATATGGTATAGTACAATATAATAATTTTAATATTCTTATATTTATTTATATATTGCATATATAATGGGTTTTTATATATTTGTATGTATATATTGGCCTCCTCACTCACCCTATTCACAACTCACTCAAACTAGCTGCTGAAATTTTAGACACTAAGATTTTGAAGTCAATGCTTTTGCATTTTCTAGGAGGAAAGGGTTTCTTTTCCCAAGGTAGGGAGCAACCTTGTTATACTAGGGTCTTCTCAGGGCTTCTAGACTATTTTCCTTGTTCCCATTGCTCTAATCTTGGATAAGGTGCAATCTTCAGCATCAAAATTTTGGAACTGAAATATGTCATTCTCATCAGATCAGGTTCAGTCCTGAAAAGAATGAAAGAATGTGTATGTGGAAGAGTAAGGAGTCTAGAACACAAAGTAAGTGAAGAAAGGAAACCAAATATGCATTGCTGATTAAAATTAATATGGCACTGGAAGAAACAGGTAGCCAAGGGATGGATAGATGGAGAATTTGCTTTGCATATAACTTGTTTATACATAGTTCCTTGCATTTTTGACTTCCTAGTTAGATTGTGAGGTCACTGAGGGCAAGGACTGCCTTTTACTTCTGTTTGTATTTCCAGTGCTTAGTTAGCATAGTGAATCCTTTATTGACTGAGGTGGAGGAAAAGGATTCATATGTACAGAAATATCTATAGCAGCCCTCTTCACTATGATGAAGAACTAGAAACTAAAATGGTGTCCATCAACTGGAGAATGAATGAACAAGGTATGGAATATAAGTATAATGGAATACCATTGTGCCATAGAAAATGTTGAAAGCTTTGAGAGAAACCTAGGAAACCTCATATACAACATTAAGGTAAGCAAAACTAGATAAATGTTATACAATAACATTTAAAGACAACTTTGAAAGACTTAAAAACTCTAAACATTGTGACAGACTCAAAATTTAGAAAGAGCAATACATTTTGGTACATGGAAAATACTGGAATTTATTTTTGCTTGACTATTCTTCCTTGTTATATGAATTTTGTTTTTTCTATAAATTGGGGAAAGGATATAAAAGGAAGAGAAAAATGCTTTGTAATTGCAAATTTAAAAAAAGTAATTGATTGGAGAATATAGAATCCTAGGTAGTCAAGAGATATCTGGACTTTTAGTATTGCTGAGATAGTCTGTTTGAGGAGATTTAAAAATTTTTTTGTTTAAACTCTTACTTTCTTCACTCTTAGAATCAACGCTATGTATATGCAAGGCAGAAGAGCAATATGGAATTAGTGGTGAAAGTTAAGTGACTTGCCCAGGACTACACAGCTAGGAAATGTCTGAGGCCAAATTTGAACCCAGGTCCACCCATCTCTAAGCCTGGTTTTCTATCTACTGCAGGGGTCGGCAACGTATGGCTCTCGAGCCATATCTGGCTCCACCTCCTGACCTGCCAGTCCAGGTAGAGCCCCAGGATGTTCCCCAGGGGGCCCTTCAGCCCCACCCACCCACCCCATATTCCAGCGCTTTCTGCCTCCATCCTCCTCCTTCCATATGCGTTTATGGCTCTCATGGCCAAAAAGGTTGCCAACCCTTGATCTACTGAGTCACCTAGCTATCTTCTTGACTGATGGACTTTACCATTGTCTTCCTGAAACAGCACATTTAGCCAGTGTAATTTAGCCTTTATATTTGAGGATGGTTATGAATTAAAAGAGTTTGTCAATGTTTCATCAATTCTAGAATAAAAGATAATAAGATTTATCCAGCAGGGATTTTCCTAGCAGATTTTCCCATTTTCTCAGCTGTGAGGACCAGAAGGAGAGAAGTTATGAGGAAGCAGCTACATGTGGGGCAAATATTCCTGAATGGACCAATGACATCAAGGCCTGCAATCCAAGATGAGTTGCCCAAAGTACATGTTTTTTTTTCTCCTCTACATGCATCTTTTCAGGTTTCTTTAATTACATACCCACTCTCTCCCTCAGAACATTGGTGGGAGAGTTTATGTGTCTTGCATTGTATTGATTATCCCTGTGCTTACTTGTGTCAAGTAACTATGATATATAAATAATTTTATTTTGCCTTAGAAAGAAAAAAACAAGAAAAAAGAGAGAGGGAGGGAAAAAAGGGAGAGAGGGAGAGGGAGAGGATGAAGGAGGGAGGGAGGAAGGAAGGAAAGAAGGAAGGAAGGAAGGAAAGAAGGAAGGAAGGAAGGAAGGAAGGAAGGAAGGAAGGAAGGAAGGAAAGAAGGAAGGAAGGAAGGAAGAAAGGAAGGAAGGGAAAGAGGAAGGGAAAGAGGAAGGGAGGGAGGGAAGAAAGTAATCGAATCAGAGTTTTGTGGGTAGGTAAAATAGGTTCATAAATGTTAATGGAACACTTCCACAGAAATAAAGGTAGCATAAACTTTAAGAAACAATGAAATTTTTCTTGTTTTCTTCTGTCTTTCTATTTAACTGCTTGACTGCTTTTAATTTAATTAACTCTGAGAGGAAACTCTGCTTTGGGGGATTGTACCTTGTTAGTAGTGCAGATCTTTAAGAGGTGTCTCCATTTACAACAAACTGGGTTAATTTAGCTCTATTGGTCTGAACATCTACCTTTTGGATTAACCTCTGAACAGAGGTGCACAAGACTTTGATGAGAAGTAAGTCTAGGTCCTCCTTGAAGTGAAAAGTCATGGTCCTCAGGGGGAAATCCCAGTACTCCTTTCCAAGATATTCAACAGAGGCACTGAAAAATAAACAGCATAAACATTCTTGGAGTGATGCTGGAGAGACTATAATGTACCACACAAGCAGCTTTTCTAATTCCCCAATCTGGTATGCATTCATCACTCAAAACTAACAATGCATGAGTGCCAAAACCTACATTGTTTTCTATGCTGATTTATACTGTGGTTTGGGGGGAGAGGATATGGGAAAGATGGGTGGCTAGACAGACTGAGTGACAGAGAAAAATAGAAAGAACACACTTGAATTTTTATACTAGATGTTTAATTCAAAGACAATGTTCTCTTCTGATTTAGTAGAAATCAGATTGTTTCAAGCTGTCTTGGGAAAATTCTAGTAGCATTATCAGAAGCACACTACTTTGGGAATCAACATGGATTCAGGGAGCTAAAGGGACCACACAGTTATCATTATGTAAACCCATTGACCAGTCTAATCCTCCAACACAAGGATTTTGAACTCACCAAGACCAGGTCCCAACTAAAACTTGACCCTTTTGGCTCCTTGACTCAATTTGGATAAGGTAAAAAAAGACTCCAAGATTTTATCTAGGGCATTCCAAAATTCAGGGTGCAAGATCCTCAAATCCTACATAGGAATAAATTGTTATCGGGTATGACAGCCTCATTTCACCCACCATGGTAAATATACATTAGAAAAAATGTTATATTACACTATGGAAAGATGAAGTACTCAAAAAGCCCATTAGTTCTCTCATAGAAAGAAATAGAACTTGAGATTACCATTGGAACAGTTCCTTGTCATTATATTGATTATTTTTATCAAATGATGTCATCTACAATCTCCTCATGGCTTGTGGTACCAAGAAACCATGGTTAGGATCACATGTAACTTAGTAGCCATGTTATAAATGAGAGGAGAACTTGGAACAGGATAATCTAGAAAGCAGAGTTGACTATTGAATTCTATCTGGTTGCTTGTAATTTTTTTTTCTTTAACCTGGAAACCCTAGATTTGGGCTTTAATGTTACTGGAATTTGTCATTTTGTGTTTTCTTTCATAAAATGACCAATGAACTCTTTCTTTCTCTATTTTGCCCTCTAGTTAAAAAAATCTCGAAATTTTCTTATAAGATTTATTGAAATAGGATGCAAGGGTCCCCTTTTTGGTTATGGCCTTCAGATAATTCAATGGCTCTTACATTTTTTTCTTCTGTTTTTTTTTAAACTCTTGCCTTTTGTCTTAATATCAGTTCTAAGACAGAAGAGCAACAAGGGCTAGGCAATTAGATTTTTTGCCAAGGATCATACAGCTAGGAGGTGTCTGAGGCCAATTTGAACCCAAGTCCTCCTGACAATGGGACTGATGCTTTAACCATTGTGCTACCTAGCTGCCTCCTAAATCTGTTTTCATGGTGAATTGTTTTGCCTTGCTATGTTTTGCATTTTCTTCTATCTTTCAGCCTTTTGACATTAACATTTCTTGTTTCTTCAGGGAGTCATTGAGCTCTATTTGGTACATTCTAATTTTTAAGGAGTTTGTTGCTTGGGAAAGGTTTTGTGCTTGTGCCAAACTGTTAATTCCCCTTCTAATTCTTTCTTTCATAGTCCTCAGTTTCCCCATTTTTCTCTCAAGTACTCTCATTTCCTTTACTGACCTGGATTTGGGTCTGAGAAAGAACAGATTGCTGCTAGACAACCCTTGTAATTTAGGTGACTTTGCTTTCCAAGCAGTATTCTCTGTATAAGCATAATACTGTGCATACTCTTCTCCAGGAAGCATACTGTATCAGGAGCTATCTCTTCAGTACCCAAACTCTCAAACACAAGGGTCACCATTGGCACCTCTCAAAGCTTATGCTACTTTAGGTATCTTTTCTTTCTTATAGAGTTCCAGCTCTATATTTCTGGGGGTCCTGAGTGGCATTTAGTGGCATTGGATGGAATGAGAACAGTCAGACTAAATGCTTAGCTCATAAAATGCTTAGCTCATAACTGCTCCAACTCCATGAAGATTAGACCTTATAATATACTGGTTTCACACAAAGAGCACAGAGAAAGAATCACAGCTGTGAAGGGGTTACAAATTATACAAAAACCCATTAAAGTCTAAAAAGTAGAGAGATAGGTCCAGGGTCAAAGGCCAAATTCCAACCACCAATTAGTAGGAGGTTAATTCTGGGAGCAGAAATATATTTCATAGAGATCCTAAACAAATTGAGTCCAGTACTCTTGATTTACAGGATTGCACCTGGTCAGATAAAGTCTTGTCTAGCTTTGTCTGTCTCTGGCCTTGATTGTCTAAGTAATATATTTTTTAGAGTTCAGGCTTCTTAATTATCAAGGAGAGAAATTGTACTCATCACTTTTTTTAAGAGGGAAGAGGAATGAGAAAAAGTACTATTTATTTCACCTCTGTGACACAAATACATAAATAACGAAAGTAGTGAATGAGGTTTCTGATCTATCAATATTTATTGAGGATGCAAAGTAAGTTGGATCTAACCCAAGAGAAAGATGAAGTATTCCTTGGGATGTTCTGATATCAGTCAATTATGATTCAGCTCCCCTTATTTGCAGAGAACTTCCTGGATTCCACAAAGGATAAGAAGCAGGTGATTTCCAAACCATTCCCCAATTGACAAATGGCCAAAGGATGTGAATAGGCAGTTTTCAGATGAAGAAATCAAAACTACCAATAATCACATGAAAAAGTGTTCTAAATCCCTCCTCATTAGAGAAATGCAAATAAAAATAACACTAAAATACCACCTCACACCTAGGAAATTGGTCAATATGACAGTAAAGGAAAATAATAAATGTTGGAGAGGATGTGACAAAATTGGGACACTAATACACTGCTGGTAGATTTTTAAATTGATCCAACCATTCTGGAAGGCAATTTGGAATAATGCCCAAAGGACTTTAAAAGAATGCATGCCTTTTGATCCAGCAATACCACTGTACCCCAAAGAGATAATAAGGAAAAATATTTATACGAAAATATTTATAGCCATGCTCTTTGTGGTGGCAAAAAAAATTGGAAAATGTGGGGGTGTCCATCGATTGGAGAATGGCTGAACAAATTGTAGTATTTGATGGTAATGGAATACTATTGTGCTATAAGGAATGATGAACTGAAGGATTTCTATGTGAACTGGAAGAATCTCCATGAATTGATGCAGAGTAAAACGAGCAGAACATTGTAAACAGAAAGTGAAACATTGTGGAATGATAGAATGTAATGGGCTTTGCTACTAAAAGCAATGCAATGATCCAGGACAATCCCAAGGGACTTATAAGAAAGAATGCTCTCCACATAGAGAGAAAGAACTGTGGGAGTAGAAACACAGAAGAGAAATTTATGATTTATCACTTGTTTATATGGATGTATGATTTGGGGTTTTGGTTTCAAAAACTTGTTCTATTGCAAAAATGAATAATATGGAAATAAGTATCAAATTATAACATTTGTAAAATCCAGTGGAATTGCTTGTTGTCTCTGAGAAGGGAGAGGGAAGTAGGGAAAGAAATTGTATCATGTAAAAAAAAAGAAGCTGGTGATTTCTATTTCTGGTCTAGTGTGAAGCTCTTCCTTGATAATATGCTGCTGCATACTTATGCTTTTCATAAAGCTTTCTTTTGCCCTTTGGAGCTTGTAGAGTTCCAAGTCAGCAAGCATTTATTGTCATTAAAAGCACTATACTATTTCCCAAGTGCAATCCAGTTTGTATTCTTCCTCATATTTAAAAAATTATCACTAATAATAATAGCTAGCAGAGCCAGCTAGGTGGCTTAGTGGATTGAGAGACAAGTCTTGAGACAGGACGTCCTGGGTTCAAATCTGACCTTAGACATTTCCTAGCTATATGACCCTGGGCAAGTCACTTAACCCCCATTGCCTAATGCTTACTGTTCTTCTGCCTTGGAAACAATACATTGTATTGATTCTAAGATGGAAGGTAAGGATTTAAAATAATAATAATAAAATCTAGCATTTACATAGCACTTTTATAGGAACCTGATGGTACCAAGGTTCGAGCACTAAACCTAGAGTCAGGAAAGACTTGAATTCAAATCCTGCCTCAGACACATACCAGCTATGTGATCAAGGACAAATCACTTAACGTATTTGCTCTAGTTTCCTCAACTATAAAATAGGGATAATAATTGCTGCTACCTCCCAAGGGTATTGTAAGGATCAACTCAGATAATATTTGTAAAAAGTGCTTAGCACAATTCCTAGAACTTGCTAGGCATTATATAAATGTTTAATTCTGCCCACTTTAAGGCCTGAAAAGTAATTTTTACAAATATGAAATCATTTCACAACACCCTGGGAGAAGGATGCTTTTATTATCGCCATTTTACAGATGAAAAAATTGAGACAGAGATTAAATGACTTGCCCAGGGTCACACATCTAATAAGTGTCTGATGCCAGATTTGAACTCAGGCTTTCCTGACTCCAGAGTCAGTACTATGCCATGTAGCTGACTCACAAAACAGTTGGAAAAGGAGATAGGTTGTTGACATATCAAATCTGAGGGATAAACAGATGGAGAAACCTTAGGTTGTACCGGTATCCACACCATTTAAAGAGACCTACAGGAAGGCAGAATGAATGAATTTCCTGTAGAAGATTTTTAGATGGGAATAGGCATAAGGGGAAAGCAGAGACTGGATTGTTGGAATGAGTATCCATGGGAATTAAATGACTGCTCTATCAAAGTCTTCCTCTTATCTCTTCTTTAAAAAAATCATCTCTGTGCTTATAATCTCAAAAGTAAAATGAAATTAACATCAGTTTTAAAAAACCTTTAAGTCACCAAAAACAATACTCAAACAAGTGCAAATAAATAGGGAGCAAATTAGGACTTTAGACATGTACACCAAAGGGATGCTGAAAAGAAGAGCTGGTAAACATAACAAAGAAACAGCATCAATTATAATATTGGTCTGTTTAAAAACAAGTCATATTTAAGAAGGAGCAAGATATAGTTGCTGGAGTAACAGCCTAGGAATCATGAGACTTGGGTTTAGAGTCAGCTTCTGCCAAAGGACTTGTCTTTTGACCTGTGGCAAACCCTTTATCCTTTGACCCCCATTTCCTCAACTGTGATACGGGACTAATAATAGCTCCCTCAAAATAGCTCCCTCCAGAGTTCAAGTGGCTGGAGTCATTGACATGAGCTACTTGAAGTTCTCAACTAAGATACATCATTACTGCCATTAGTGAGAAATATAGGAAAACAATGGTATTTTAGCTAAGATTCTTTTTTATTTAGATTATGATGAAGAAATCCCATTCATAGAGCAATGAACAATTTGAATTTTCTAAAACAGAGAAGCAACCTGATTGAGACATCAGAAAGAAAGAAGAAAGCAACTCAGATGCCGATCAAAATGTCTGGATGACCCAAGAATTAAGCATGCCAAGGTCTAGGTCAAGAAGCCACATGCCCTGAAGTGATACTGTCTTCTAAATTTGTTTCATAAACAACCATTGTATTTTAATAATGCATAAACAGTATTTTTAAATGTATGTTTACATTTTTATTTGGAAAAAAGCAATCCTCCCCAGATAACCTAAAAGGATGACTTAAACCATCTGTTTGGTCAACTTACTAATGTGGAGAGAAAGGAATAAGAATGGAAGCAGCAGTATGCTATGACATTATTGTTGCTTGCTATCATTTGTTGACTTATGAATATTTTATACAGAATAACTACTATATAAATATGTTCTCTATGAGAATTCTGGAGGCATCTCCTCTTCCTAGGGCCTGATCTTCATATAGTTAACCTTTTAAAAAAAAAAAAACAAGTTAAAATAGGGGAACTCAGTTTGTCTTTAACTAATTGAGAAACCCAGTTAAACAAACCCCTTGCCACTGCTATAAGGTAACACACCTATAAAAGTGTTTGTTAGTGCAGAAGCACATGTAAAAGAAATGCAAATTAAAGCAACTGTGTGGTTTCACTTAACCCACATTTAATTTGCAAAGATGACAGAATGAGAAAATGGTAAATGATGGAAGGATTGTGGAAAACTATGTACATTGATATACTACTATTAGTTGAGCTACAAATTGATCCAACCATTCTGGAAAGCAATTTGGAATTATAACTGTTATGTTGATAAATAACAGATATTTTGGGAAAGCAGATAATTATGCCAGGGCCAGTAACCTCCAAGTCACAGCCACTGACTGATAGGCTCCAGTGAGAAGGGAGGGGGTTAGACACTCCTCACTCTCAAACCCCTCCCCCCAGCAGTTGAGGTTTTAGTTGGAAAAATGGAGAACTGACTGAGGTACTTCTGGTAAGTTTCTGTTGAAGCTGAACTTCAATGATGTTCCCTTTCTTTAACTTATATTCCCCACAGGTCTGATAGAGGAAAAGGTAGAAGCTAGTTATCTAAATGTTGAGGACTGAGATGGATCTGATCTTCTTATAACTGGCAGCTGAGAGGATTCAAGCTAGGATGGTAACTATGAGCTGTGAGTATCCCCAAATAATTCTCAGGCACAGATATTGAAGGTAAAGCTTATATTAAGAAGTAAAAGGAAAAGCTAGAGGGGATAATTAAGGTTTTAGGAAAAGGTGAACCTGATCTGTTAGGTTGAAGCTGCCCTTCCCCCCCACAGGAGGGGGTGAAGGGCACTTGACTAAACTGTCTCTCTCGTTGACAGTGAATATTTCTAATCACTAAATCACTAAATAATTGTTGTATTGATGTTGGTAAGGACCAACCCTATTAAACAGGCTAATTCCTGAGTAAAAACCACGATGGCTTTTGCCACAATGGCCACTCAGGTGAACCCCCAAGTCAGGAGCAGTAAGCAGTGTGATCTGCTCACCTCAAGCCCCAGAAAGCAACTGCCTTAACTCCCTCTCAACTGTCCCTTCACCCAAAGTTCTCCAGGGGGGTCCCCTGGAATTCTGGGTGAGGCTGACCCTGTATTTTGCAGGGATTCCATGCTGCCATCTCTATATAACATAACCCAAAAGTTATTCAACTGTACCTACCTTGCCCAGAAATTTCATCACTAAGGCTATATCCCAAAGAAATTATAGGGGAAAATCCTATATGTATAAAAATATTTATAGCAGCACTTTTTTATAGTGGCAAAAAATTGGAAACTAATGAGGTACCCACCAAAAGGAGACTGGCCAAACAAACTTTGGTATAAGACTATACTGGAATACAATTGTGATGTAGGAAATTAAGAGGATAAGAAACCATGAAAAATTTATGTGAACTGATACAAAGTGAGGTGAACAGAACTAGAATAGCAATTTTTGTCATAACATCAATATTGGAAAGAAGAAAAAAACTAATAATCAACCATGTTTCTAAAAGACTGGTGATGAATTATGCTGCCCATTCCCTAAAAAAGATCTGATGGATTTATATAGAGAATGAGTCACATATTTTTGAATGTGGGATTTTGTTTTGCTTGACTATGCCTATATGCTACTAAGGTTTTGTAGATATTTTTCTGCATTGGAATGTGAGGGTTGGAAGAAATATGAGGAAGAAAAATAATGCTTGTAAATTGAAAAATGCATTCTGAAGCTTCAACATAATCATCATTTACAGGGTCATTCAGTGAATAAGCATTTATTAAGCACCTAATAAGTACTGGGGACTTTCCATGGCACTAGGGCTACAAAGAAAGGCAAAAGATAGTCCCTAATCTCAAGGAGCTCACCATTTCATGAATGACAGCTAGGGAGGGAGGTGGGTAATAGGCAGTGAAACAAAGTACAGAGGGCAGCTGAATGATGATCCAGGACAAGTAAGGAAATAATTTTAGCTTTGTCAGTGATGTACTGTATAAATATGAATGGCTCAAATATCTCTGTAATTGCATTTCTTTAATTGTAATTTTAAGTAATTTTTTTTTGCTTCTGTTTACTGTGAGCATCAAATGATTTAAGGAACAAGCACTTTGAAATGGATATACAAATGTAAAGTAATAATTTGAATGTTTGTACATCCATTTCAAATATCCTTTGTGTGAAGTAAAATTATCTGGAAGACCTCTAACCCAATCCAAAACTGGAAGACTCACCTGAGCAGATCAACATAGGAATCAGTCACTTGTCTGACAATGAGGGAGCATCCCAGGCATCCCCCAGTGGGCCAGCATCCTGGGGCAGGCATAATGTCACAGACATCTGAAAGCTCTATGGCCTATGATCTAGGGATGGGAGAAGCTATGGGTTTGAAAAAACAGTACAAGGAGCACAGAGGTCTTTTTTGCTTCCAGACTTGAACTAACTCACTCCCTGAGCTGGGACTGCCCTCTTTTTTGCTCCCTTATCTCACTGGGCATCTCTGACAAGAAGCAGTAGTGGAATCATGGCTATAAAGGAAGATTTGTATTTTCACCTAAAGTTAGAAAGACTATTAACCCCTTTTTTTCTTTCTCTTTACTAATAAGTACTTATAAATCTAATAAGTCTCCAGATTAAATTTCGTGTATTTATTTATTTTATTTACAACACCTTTCAAATAGTTATACAAATACAAAAAAAAATAATGTATATTTATTTAAAAACACCTGTAAAATTTCAGTAACTAAATACCTTTAAGTAAAGTCCAAAGTAGACTCACCTTAGAGTGAATTTTGCTCTGTTGCAAATGGCATTATAATAAGATTTCTTATGGGGGAAAAACTGGGGGTTAAATTAAATATTATCAGGGTTCTGAGGAAGAGTAAGTAAGAGACAAGAAAAGACAATAGACTGGGATTAACAAATTGGGGAAATACAATTTAGAATGGGTTTGGCAGTTGGAGGCCCAACTGCCAACACAAATCCACCTAGCCAGGGAGTCAGTGAGACTAACAAGTGAGTAGACTGACAATAGGTTTTATAAACAGGGTTTAATTCAATGAACTATAGTTTGAAGGGAGGGAAAAGGGGTCCTAATCTACCAGTCTATGGACAAGCCTCAGGGTCAGGGAATGAATTTATCTATACTAAGCTAGAGACTATAGCAGGGAAGGGCACAATGGAGATCAGGAATAAAAGTGGGATATCCTCACTGCTGAGTCCTGTCAAAATCCAGCAATGATACAGTTTTCCCAGGTCTTCAGCCAGAATTCCTTCAGTTTGGTAAGTCAGGGATCTAAACCAACCTGAGCTGACCAGCAACCCAGGTTAAGTTTTACAGTCTCAACCAAACCTCCCACAGGCAGATTACTTTCCTCCTTCTGGATACCAGGATATCAGGATATCAGGAGACAAACTCCACTTCCTCTGAGGTCTCCCAGGAGGTCAGTTACAACTTGTCCCCAGCCATTGTGGAGTCCATCTAGGAGAGAGAAGCAACACTTCCTGCTTCCCCATTCCATTTAGAATTCTCCAGCCCTGCTTGCTAAGCCTCCCAAATAACTAATCTTTAAACATCTTATTAATTTATCTTACAACAGATTCCAGTGCATTTATATTGTAAACTAAAATAAATGTTACATAGCACAATCAATCATTCAATAAGTTTGATAGAGGCTATACTAGATAAGCTCTGAAGGTGTTTCCAATTATTACATTGTGTTTTGAAGTATTTACTGAGATCTGTAATGTACTGAGAACTTTTTCAGGAAGTGGAAGGATTGCAAAAGAAACATATCGTGATACCAGACCTCAAGTTTGTTATCAATTTAGAGTTAGAGGACCTGAGGTTCAAATCTTAACTTTTGCTTACTTCTTATGTGACCATGAGCAAATCACTTAAACTCTCTCAGCTTCAGTTTTCATATCTATAAAATGGGGGTGGAACTAAATTTCCTTCTAGCTCTAAGTCTATGATTCTATTTGTAGGGAGAAGCATGAACATCACATGTGTAAAGAGCTCCATGAGGGCAGTCACTCTGTGGCTCAGAGGGAGGCATAATAGATATCTCAAGCCTCTTCTTCACCTACTCCTCCAAAGGAAAGTTTCATTTTTGCCAGGAGGGAAAGCAGGAAATTGGGACAGGAGGCTGTTCTACTTTCCTTAGATAGAGGGAGTAATAGGTTGGAATTATATCTATCTGCTCCCTTAAAAATTATTTGTCTTAAGGATATGATCAGGTTCATGCAAATTTATTATTGCTTTGTCATTTTTGAGAGGGAAGGGGACCCCAAGCTCTACATCCAAGGTTTGAACTCTTTCCTACCAAGTACCAGTTGCACAATGAAATAAATCATAGCAAAGAAATTCATTTATCAAAATCACAGCAAAACAAAAATAAGAGGTCTACATAGAAAAATATATGACAATGCAGAGTGAAGGAGTTATCCTACTGGGCATGAGAAAACTCAGCTCAACTAAGAGAGAGGGGAAAAACTCCCAGAGTATCTAACAAGTTGAGGACAGATACATGATAAAGACCACCAGCTCCTCTCATGTCTTCCGAAAGACTTTTTTTTCAACAATATAAAGTGAGGTTGGTCTCTTCCATATTCCTTCTTATAGCTGGAAACCAGAAACACTTAAAAGCAACGTTTACTTAAAAGATCCTAAATAATACTTGAAGCTTGAGAAATCCCAAAGAAGACTAGCCTTGAAGAGTTCTAAAGGGGATCTGTCCTTTGAAGAGTCCCAAAAAGGACTGGCTGGAAGAATCCTAAAGGGTTCTGACCCTTGAAAAATTGCAAAAGAGACTGGCTATTGAAGAGTACCAAATCAAACCGATGAAGATTGGATTTCTATTGCCAACTCTGCTCTACCTCACATGGAGGGAAGTACTTTAATCTCCAATAATAGAAAGTCCTATACCAATGGTCCTTGGGACAGGGATTACATTAGAATGTGGGTTAGAATATTTGTGGAAAGGCTTCATGAAATAAATGGGACTCTTTTAGTAGATAAGTAGAGAAGAGAAATAAGAGCATTCCAGGTGAGAGATTGAGAGAAAGAGTTGTGAATACCACGTGTCAGTACTCTGCAGAATGGGACAAATTTCTTTAAGATAGGCAAGCTGAATTCCCATGATGCCAAGGGTCACATTCCCAAGTGGGAAATTCCCCAGCATTTTGTCCCATCACTGACAAATTAAAGTTGCCCCATAGACCAAATGCTTAATAGCTTTTGTAAGAGTGCTAACTCTGATACTTAACATTCACTTGAACACATGGATCTATTACATCATCCCCTCTCCTCCAATTTGATATATAGGTAAATCAAGAGACAAGAGCTAGACAGTGCTGATCCCCAGTCCAAAGCATAGGGTTGGGTATAAATGGGTATTTCTCTGATTTACATGTGCTCCTTTAGAAAGAATAGATTAGGAGATGGGTTTAGTTAAAAAAAAAAAATGAGAATTCAGACTTACACATTTTTCCTCTTTGGCTTAAAAATTTTGCCAGAGTGGATAGATGGGTTCATATGGGTCTTTCTGAGACTTCTTAGCATTCCAAAATACCTCCAATGGCTTTAGAATGCCAGGAATGTGCCCAAGCTTGGTTTTAGAATTGTAGACTTGCATTTGCTAATCCAATTAAATATGGCTTTGATAAACACAAGAGCTTGACAAGCAACTCTACTTAAAATCATGTAGCTGAAAGAGTGAGACTAAAGACTAAAGGAGACCTGAATTTGAGTGCAGGGTGACCCATTTATATTTAATGCTGGCTCTCTTTCAAGTCATCATTCCTGCCTTAGAAATCATTATGCTGTATTTTCTTAAAGCAAAGATCTAAAAAGTTTTTTATCTCTCAAAAGTTCAGGTTACTTGAAATGAATCAAACAAGGTGAAATCTAAATATCACAAAAATTTATTTTTGAAACCATATCTTTATCTGACCTCTCCATGTGTGATATTCATTCTTGACACATTGGCTTTACACATGCTGCCTTTCTTCCCTATTTGGAATGCCCTCCCCTCTCCATGTATTCCAATTCATTCCTTCATTCTTTAGAATGAAGAATCTCTAGATTCTCTTATCTAATCTCTAGAATCTCTTATCAAAGATTGCTTGTTTTATTAAATCTTCCTAGGGACCACACAGATCTCTCCCTTTTCTGAGTTCCCATAGCATTTAGAGGCTGTGCCATAATCAAGCATTTCTGTACTCTCTTGCATTCTAATTGTTTCTTGTGTTTTAATCTTGTAGTCATGAGACTGAAGTCAGAGGCAATGTCAGCTACATTCTTTATATAGCCTCTCCCTTTGCCCAAGAGCAAAACAAAAACAAATAAAAATCACACACACAACAGCTTCATATGAGATATGAAATGAATACCTGTTGACAGATGATAAATGATGAATGTGTCAACATTTCAAAAGTGTGCCAGGAGCTGAAATTGCCTATGAGGGGAAAATAGAATTCCCCCACACAAACACACTATTTCTTCAAGATTGGATCTCTGTCCAAACCAGCCTGGAAGAGCAAGGGAACCTCATGAACGCTATCTAAATACAGATATGCAGGGGAGCTTTACCTTTATCTTCTTCTTTTCTGACCTGAGCTTGTTCTCTCCTCCTTGAGTAGCCTGGTATCCATCCTCTCTCTCACAATATCAGTGGTAGACTTCATGCAGACTCCCAATAAGTAAGAGATACACTAGCCTCAGCCTTCCCATAACTAAATATGCCCAGCTCCCCTACTATTTCCTTTTTTAAAAAGAATCCTTACTTTTCTGTCTCAGAATTGATACTAAGTATTCATTCCAAGGTTAACAGTAAGTGCTAGACAACTGGGGTTAAGTGACTTGCCTGGGGTCATACCCATAGGAAGTGTCTCAGGCCAAATTTGAATCCACAACCTTCTATTCTAGGCCTGTTTTCTGTCTACTGAGCTTCCTACTTGCCCCTCTACTATTTATTTCAAAACTGAACTGAAGATGAATTGAAGCAATGTGGAACAGTAAGGGAAACACTACTGCATTAAAGTTATTCCTATGTCATTTACTATAGTATGGCCTTGAGCAGTAAATATCCCTTAATTTCAAGCTCCTCATCTCTAAAATGAACAGCTTGGACTAGATGTCCTCTGGGCCTGGGCCATCAGATTGTCGAATGAAGGACTGAATTCAATTAATCACACAAAGTACTGTGGGAAACAGGTAGTCTGAACTTGTGGACCATTTCCATATTCTCAGATTTATGAAGGGACTTGTTCTATGTTTTAAATTATTCTGTAATTTCATAATCAAGGTTGGAAAGACCACTAGTAGGCATTTAGTCCAACCCAGGTTTGAATAGAAACATCATTCAAGCTGCTTGAAGAAGGAACTGTTGTGGTTTTCATTTAGTACTGACTAGTCATAGTGTATGGGACATAATAAATGCTTGATTGCTTAATTAATCAATATTTCATAAACACTATATGAAAAGCACTGTCCTGAGTGCTGACTGATGCCAATAAGTAGCGATCTAGTCTTTGAAGCCCTCTAAGGACTTTGGAATCTATTAAGCCCTGGAAAATTCTATGCCACTTTTGGACAGATCTAATTGTTAGGAAGTTTTTTTTCTTATATCAAGTCACCTCTCCTTCTCTGTGACTTCTCCTCATTGCTCCTAGTTCTGGCCTCTGGGCCCAAGCACAAGAAGTAAAACAACTCTTCTATCTAACAGCCCTTTGAATGTGTCAATCCAGCTGACATGTCTTCCTAAGTCTTTTACCATCCAGACTTAAACTTAGGTAGTCATGATACTGAAAAAATTTCATGAAGAAAAGGGACTAGATTTATTCTCCATGGGTCAGAACCAGGACTAGCCTATGGATATTACAATGAAGGAGATTTTAAAAATAAGAAGAAGAAAAGGAAAATCTTACTAACAAATAGAGCTGTCCAAGCAGGAAATGACTTGTCTTATGAAGCAGTGAGCCTATCTATCCTAGAAGTTATTAATATATGAGATTTATAACTATATAACCAGTTGCTATTCATTCAGAAAGGACTGCTAAAGTGATATGAATCATCTGTATCAGAGACATTAGTTTATTATCTTAGATTTCCTCCTACCAAAGTTCATTAATCTGACCAGAAATGTGTCCATATGTTCATTTACTTTGCCTTTCTTTTCTACTATGTCTTTCCCAGGGACTTTCTACTATACCTTGAAGTATACTCCCTAGAGGTTTAAAAATCCAGGGCAGGAAGGAGATGCAGGCAGTGCCCCGGTAAGCTGTGGAAAATATTCATATGGTGGCTGCCCCTTATATCCCTGCCTAGAATTTCTTCATATATATTGATTGAGCTTGACTAAAGACATGGTCTACAACTCATTTGCTTGTTCTTTATTATTGTCAGATTGATCCAACAGAATAAATTCAGGGAGCTTTCAAGTGCTGGGTGCTGAAATAGACCCAACAAACATAATCACACTAAGCCAATATCAGAGCATGCCACTGAGTCAGGCCAGAGCTTCCAACGACAAGAAGTTAAAATATGGAAAAACATCACATTCTTCTCAGATGCCCCTGAGTCTAAAACTGGTGATGTCCAGTGGCATTTGCAGTGACCACAAAAAATGTTCTTCCCTTCCAGAAATGCACATTCATTTGATCCTTATGAAACAGCAACCCTCCAATCCAAATCATAGACCAGACCGTGGGCTTAGGAGACTGTTTTGATAACAACCCAAAAATTTGGAATGTTTTACAGACACCACATTGGGGAGGATCCAGAAAAGGAAATAACTTGTTCTCTCAACAAAAGATTCCCCAGGAGGACCCTGTATTATGATTTAGTCAATACCAATCAAGAAGGTGGGTGGTAACAAATGAGGTTATTTACTCAGCAGCCAATTGTGTGCAGAGGTAAAGAAAATAGTTAAAAGATAAAAAAACAGAACATTTCACAATTGTATATTGTCAATGGATCATATTCTATCTAAGGTCTTGAGAAATATTTGTAATTCTTTTCTGAAGTTGAAGAAAGAGGGAGGAGAGGTTAGAGAAAGGAAGAGGAGAGGAGACCTTGGCATACAAAATGTCACATTCTTTCTCTAAGCAAATGGTGCACATTTTCTTCATTTCTTTTCCAATTTTATTACAATTGGGAAACCATCCCAGCAGTCTTCAAATAGTCTAACCTTTCTAGATGTTTCCCATAACACATGTGAAGTACCTTGCATGAGATTTCATGGTATGAGTTGGTGGTGAATGTTTGATTGAGGTCATAAGCAGTGGCAAGAGACTTGTGGTTCTTCATTCTTTCCAACCAAGATCCTATACCAGACTAAACCCAGGGAAATCCCCTATGCAGCCAAGCATCCATGCTGGTGCCTTGAAGCTGAGTGCTGTCAAGGATTTCTGCTACCTAGGAGCATACCATCTACCTACTTGTGAAGTGGCTCAGTAGAAAAATGCTTAATAGTGGGGAAAAGTGTCCATAGGCAGATCATCAGACAAAGGATGTTGCCAACATGACAGATTTTAGATAAACTGAAAAATCTTTGGAGAAACAGTAATCACATCCAGAGCACTAAATGCCTGTCACCAAAAACCAGTCACAGATAACATATTCAATGTTCCTGGAAGCTAACTGAGCAGGAGATTCCATATACCCTATTTCAAGTGTTGAGAAAAATTGGCTTCCACAACAGTTTTCAGTTTCATCAATGGAAAAAGCTGTCACTTAATTCCCATTCTGTGGGTCAGAAGACATAAAGCAACAAAATATTCAAGAGATCTCTAACTTGCTAAAATGATGTGGCCGGAAAAGAAGAAAAAGAAAAAAGAGAAGTAGACAAAGCAAAACATCTCATCCATGAACTCTGTCTCACAACACCTAACATAGTGCCTTACACATTCAATGTAGATTTGTTAAATTAATGAATGATTTATTTATTCAGGAAGGTGGAGTCAAGATGGCAGCTTAGAAAAAAAGTAGAAGTTGAGTCCTCTGTGAAAATCCTTCCACAGAAATCAAAAACAAAGTGCTTCAAGGAGGACACAAAACCAAATAAAACAATAGGACAGAGCCAGGGGACGCTCCTGCTTGATTCAACTTAAAAGGTATGCAGAAAAGGTTGAATTCTCAGGTTTTAGGAAAAGAAAGAATCCTTTCCCTACCTACTGTGCTGAGATTCGGGTGGTTTCTGGGATCTTGGGGTGAGAAGTCCAGCCCAGAGGGAGTGCCTTGCTACCACAGCTATGTGAGGCTCAGGGCTGTGACCACAACTGTCAGGAAGGCAGCTAGAAGAGAGGGGCAGAGAAGAGGGTAGCTTGGTTATAGCCTTCATTCACTTATCCATCTTGGGCTTCTGCTTCTGGAGGTTTTGGCCTCAGGGCACATCCGGCTCTACAGATCAGCTTGACCAGCTTAATCTGTTTATCAATAGTGCAGATAAGAAGCCTTCAGAGGGCAGAGAAGCTCAATCTCCAATACTCCTCACCCATCTACTGTACCTGCTGTAAGAATCCAGCTGACTGGGATCCCAGGGTGAAGGCTGCAACCAACAACAAGAAGCAAATGACTTCACAAGACAGCAAGAGTCTATTAAAAAATACAAAGAATGAAAAAATTGAGAAAAATGAAATACCTCATTGATAAAAACAACATATCTGGAAAATAGATCCAGGACAGACAATTTAAGAATTATTGGACTACTGGAAAATCATGACAAAACAAAAAGGCTGGCCATCATTCTACAGGAAAATATCCAAGAAAACTGTCCTGACATTCTTGAAAAAGATAGTAAAGTAGAGATTGAAAGAATCCATAGATCACCCCCTGCATTAAATCCCCAATTGACAACACCTAGAATGTTATAGCCAAGTTCAAAAATTTCCAGATCAAGGAAAAGATACTACAAGCAGCTAAGAAAAAAAATTCGGATATCATGGAGCCACAGTCAGGATTACACAGGACCTGGCTGCACCCACACTGACAGACCAGAAGGCATGGAATATGATATTTCAGAAAGCAAAGGAATTGGGTCTACAACCAAGAATCAACCACCCAACAAAATTGATCATATTCTTACAGGGAAAAGTATGGTCATTTAATAGAATAGAAGTCTTCCAAGCATTCATAAAGAAAAAATATTTGACTTAAACAGAAAATTTGATGCTCAAACACAGAACTCAAGAGAATCACTAAAAGATGATTAAGAAAGGGAAAAAAATTTAAGGGACCCAATAAGTTCGAATGATTTGTATTCCTATAAGAAAATATTATACTGATAACTTAAAAATTGTTATTATCATCAGGGTAGCTAGGAGAAGTATACTTAGAGGGTATAGTGACAAACTATATAGGTTGATATGTCAAAAAAATATAAAAAACTAGGGATAAAAAAGAGGACAATACTAAGAGAAATGGGAAAAGAGATAAAATAGGGTGAATATATATTTCATAAAAAAGCACATGGAGGGAGGGGGGAGAAGATCAACAAAATGGAAGGTTGGAAGAGGTTTGTAACAGGTAATAGTTAAATCTTGCAGGCATTAAAATTGACTCAGAGAAGAAAGAACAATCAGATCCATTGGAGCAGAGAATTATATCAAGTCCATTGATTGGGAAATGGCTGAACAAATTGTGGTATCTGATGGTGATGGAATCCTATTGTGCTGAAAGGAATAATGAATTGGAGCAATTCCATGTGAATTGGAGTGACCTCCAGGAATTGATGAAGAGCAAAAAGAGAAGAACCAGGAGAACATTGTACACAGAGGTTGATATACTGTGGCACAATCAAATGTAATGGATTTCTCTACTAGCAGCAATACAATGATTCAGGATATGATTGGGGATGTTGACTTTAAATGAAGACTCTATAGTAAATATTGATAATATGGAAATAGGTTTTGATAAATGATACATATAAAACCCAGTGAAATTGTTCATTGGTTCCAGAATAGGGGAGGGAGAAGGGGAGGAAAAGAACATGAATCATGTAACCATGGAAAAATATTCTAAATTAATTAATTTTAAATTCCCCCAAAACAATTAATTAATTGATGATTGAATGATTACTCTCAGAGAGATGTGGTTTCCCTTTCTCTTAATCTGAACTATTTACTATCTTTACTTCATGTGGTAGCTAGGAACCATGTCTAGTTGAGTATGAATGACTTACCTTCCATCCTAGATTATAGACTCATGGAGGTCAAGTTTCTTTTTATTCCTTTTTATACCTTGGGTGATAGTATACAACAGGCATTAAATACACATCTGTTGAATGAATGAAAGGATGTAGTAAAAACCACATTAGCTCAAATCCATTTAATTAGCTTTCACTGAAAATAAAAAGATTTATCAAACTATTTAATCATGTAGACAAGACATTTTTCCTCATAAAATATCTTGAGAAACGGTGTTATATAATAGATAGGCAGTTGAAGACAGAGACAGGAAGATCTGGGCTCAAGTTTTGCCTCTATTACCCACTAGCTTTAGTGGCCCTGGGCAATTCATTTAATTTTTCAAGGTCCCAAGTAACTTTCTAAGATTTATAAATAGCACATAAGGCACTTATTTTAAACAACTTGGTGGTCCAATTGATAGAGCTATAACCCTGGAGTCAGAAAGACCTAAGTTCAAATGCAACCTTAGACACATATTAGTTTTGTGATCCTGGGCAAGTTTTTTAACAACTGTTTACCTCAGTTTCTTCAACTGTAAAATGATAATAATTGCACCTACTTCCCTGGGCTGTTTTGAATATCAAAAGAAATGATTTTTGTAAAATGTTAAACACAATGCCTACTTCATATTAGGGGAATCAGCAGTAACCATTTCCTGAGAATAAATGTACTGATCAAAAAGATCTATAAATCAGTAATATATAAATTTATAAGGAACTATAACATTTCTGTAGTTATCAACCCAACTTCATTCTGTGATACCAATGGATATTCAGTCTTTTACACAAATCCTCCCTTGACTCCAAATCCAAAGGGTCCACTCTCTGCCATGGAAACTGCCCTCTAGGTCTTTTAGTATTGTGTGGATTCCAGGGAATAATTCAATCTGGTCATCTTTTGCTCCTCATTCAGAGTCACTGGTGACCCATCTCCTTTTCTAATCATACATAACCTTGATATCTTTTTATACCACCTCTTAAGCAGGAGTAATCACTGGTAATATGCTGCAGCCTACTTATACCTATCATGTACCTTTCCATTTGTTCTTGGGTTCTCTGAAATTTTTTCATTTCTTTGCCATTATATACTTTCTGATTCACAGTCATACATCATTGCTAGCAGAATATAGGTTTTTAAAAAGATGGACTTTTGCATCCAGGGAGCAGCTTAGGAATTATTAAAAGTATTTTATAATTTCTCAAAGACAATTCATCTTGTTCTCATCCTCCTACTCAATTCTGGGGCTACTTCATTGTCCCTCAGCAGTGCTTGCCAAAGAGATAGGTACTTACAAACGAATTCAATCTGATACTCAGCAGATCTCATCCACCTTTCAGGAGAATCTGCCAAATACTAGATGTGTCCAATCTCAGTAGGTGGTCCTTCTTCTTGTACAGAAATGTTGTTTTAAACATCTGGATCTTCTCCATGAAGCCTTCCTCACTTAACCCTGCCTATCTCCAAAAGTCTAAAGTCCCATTAGCCTTATGAAGAATTTAAACTTTGTTTATCAGAAGTGATAAATACATTTCTTTGTATTCCACATGTCCTTTTTTCTGTCTCCCCATTTAATTTTCTACTGTTTGGGGGTCCCCAAAGAACTAAATACAATAAATATTCAGTCAGTGTTGCTGATTAAGTAGTGAATATTGATTAAATGAGCTGAAGTATTATAAGCTGATTTAAAACATTAACTATTGGGTTTTTCAAATAATTACTCATCTGCTTTCATAGAAAGAATACTGATCTGGAGGTAAGGAGGACATACACAGTTAAAGTTTTGATTCTCAGACTTACTAAGGGTATGATTCTAAGGAGTTTTAATAGCTTTTGTACTTGGTTTGAGTGAGTAAGTGAATAAATGAATGAAACATTAGTTAAACTTTTACTGTTAACAAAGCACTGTGCTCATTGGCATGAATACAGAGAAAAAATGAGGCAGTCCCTGCTCTCAAGGAACTCACATTATATGGGGGAGAAAACACACATAGAAGATTTTAGCTACAATTCAAATAAAGTGGACCCATGGTCCTAAGAGAATAGAGGCAAAGGAGACAGTAATGTCTCTTTAACAGTACAAAAAACTTTGGTAACAAAAACTTTCTTTTCTTGGTCTTATAAATATGGTAGTAGCAGTTGCTAGGCTTCATCTCCTAGAGGGTTACTTGCCAGGATGATATCTATGGGCACTGAACTGAAAGCACTAGAATTTCTACAGCTCTTGGATCCAGGGTGAAACTAAGATAAACATGCTACCCACCTCTTGATAGTGAGGTGATGGACACAAGAAGCAAAATGAGACATTTTTGGACATGGTCCACATAGGAATTTATTTTACCTAACTGCATATTTGCTACAAGGATTTTGTTTTAATTTTTCCAATGAGGAAGTGGGAAAGACAAGAAATAAGTATTTTGTTATAGGGAAAAGGAAAAAGTGGACTAGAAGTATTTCTAAATATGAATATAATTTATAGGAACCTATTCAAGGGAAAGTTTCTTTTTAAATTTTTTTTAATAATTTTTATTCCTTAGAAAAGTTATCATGGTTACATGATTCATGTTCTTACTTTCCCATTTACCCCTTGACCTCCCCCCCCATAGCCGATGTGTATTTCCCCTGGTTTTGACATGTGTTATTGATCAAGACTTATTTCCAAATTATTGATAGTTGCATTGGTGTGGTAGCTTCCAGTCTATATCCCCAATCACGTCTGCATCAACCCATATGTTCAATCAGTTGCTTTTCTTCTGTGTTTCCTCTCCTGTAGTTCTTCCTCTCAATGCGGGTAGGGTTCTTTACCATAAATCCCTCAGAATTGTCCTGGGTCATTGCATTGCTGCTAGTACAGAAGTCCATTACATTCGATTTTACCACAGTGTATCCATCTCTATGTACAATGTTCTTTTGGTTCTGCTCCTTTGACTCTGCAACAATTCTTGGAGGTCTTTCCAGTTCACGTGGAATTCCTCCAGTTTATTATTCCTTTTAGCACAATAATATTCCATCACCAGCATATACCACAGTTTGTTCAGCCATTCCCCAATAGAAGGGCAAACCCTCATTTTCCAGTTTTTTGCCACCACTAAAATCGTGGCTATAAATATTTTTGTACAAGTCTGTTTATCTATGATCTCTTTGGGGTACAAACCCAACAATGGTATGGCTGGATCAAAGGGCAGGCAATCTTTTATAATCCTTTGAGAGTAGTTCCAAATTGCCATCCAGAATGGTTGGATCAGTTCACAACTCTACCAGCAATGCATTAATGTCCCAATTTTGCCACATCCCCTCCAGCATTCATTACTCTCCCCCTTCTTTCATTTTAGCCAATCTGCTAGGTGTGAGGTGATACCTCAGAGTTGTTTTGATTTGCATTTCTCTAATTATTAGATATTTAGAGCACTTTCTCATGTGCCTGTTGATAGTTTTGATTTGTTTATTTGAAAATTGCCTATTCATGTCCCTTACCCATTTACTGATTGGGGAATGGCTTGATTTTTTTATACAATTGATTTAACTCCTTATATATTTGAGTAATTAGACCCCTGTCAGAGTTTTTTGTTATAAAGATTTTTTCCAATTTGTTGTTTCACTTCTGATTTTGCTTGCATTGTTTTTGTTTGTACAAAAGCTTTTTTAATTTAGTATAATCAATCATCCCATTCACATTCAGAGTTACAATTATCAGTTGTGTATTCCCCAACACTTTGGTACCCTTTCTTAGTTCTACCCCTTCTTCTTAGGCTATTTCCTTTTAAAGCAGTGATTTGTTTTAAACAAGTAACCCTTGTCCCCTCCCTTGATTTACTACCCTTTCTACCCCCTCCCTTGTTGTTCCCCTCTTTTTATTTTTAAGGCCTAATGAATTCCCTCTCCCTTTTCCTTCCCTCCCTTTTTTGACCTCCCCACTCCTCTGTTCCCCTTGGTTTGTCCCTTCTCACTTTCTCAGTAGGCTTAGATAGAGTTCTATATCTCAATGGATATAGCTATTCTTCCCTCTCAGGGTTAATTCTACTGAGAGTAAGGTTTACATATTACCTCTTAATGCTCTCTTCTTCTCCTTCTTATAATAGTATTCATCCCCTCCCCTTCCCATGCCCTCTTTGTGTGTAATAGGATATCCTATTTTTCTTATTCATTCAAGTTTCTCTTGGTATCCTCTACTATTCACCACCCTCTTTCCCACCCACCCCCTTATCATCTTAGACCATTTAGTACTCCAACCTCTCCTTGTGAATAATTCTTCTAATTACTATAATAGTGGATACTATAATAGTGAATAGAGTTCACTACAGAGAATTATACATAGCATTTCTCCACATAGGAATACAAATAATTAGATCTTATTGAAGGCCTTAAAGAGGCAAATTTAAAAAATATGAGTTTTCTTTCTTTCCTCTCTCTTTCTTATTTACCTTTCCATGTTTCTCTTGATTTTTGTGGTTGGATATCGAACTTTCCAATTAGTCCTAGTCTTTTCTGTGCAAATACTTGGAAATCTTCTATCTTGTTGAATGCCCAAACTTTCCCCTGTTAGTTTTGATGGGTAGGTGATCCTTGGTTGTAGACCCAGTTCTCTTGCCTTTCTGAATATCATATACCAAGCCTTGCGGTCTTTTAGTGTGGAGGCTGCCAGATCCTGTGTGATCCTGATTGGTGCTTCTTGATATCTGAATTGTCTCTTTCTGGCTTCTTGTAAAATTTTTTCTTTTACTTGGAAGCTCTTGAATTTAGCTAATATATTCCTGGGGGTTGTCTTTTCAGGGTCTAGTGTAGAGGGTGATCTATGGATCCTTTCAATGACTTTATTGCCCTCTTGTTGAAGAACTTCAGGGCAATTTTGCTGAATAATTTCCTTTAGTATGGAGTCCAAATTTCTATTAATTTCTGCTTTTTCAGGAAGACCAATGATTCTCAGATTATCTCTTCTAGACCTGTTTTCTTGATCTGTCAATTTCTTAGTGAGATATTTCATGTTTTCTTCTATTTTATCAGTCTTTTGATTTTGATTTATTTATTCTTGTTGTCTTGAGAGATCATTGGCTTCTACTTGCCTGATTCTTGTCTTCAAAGACTGGTTTTCTGCTATATTCTTTTGATTTTCCTTTTTGATTTGGTCTATCCTGTTTTCCAGCTGTTTGATTTTGGTCTCCAATTTGCTTATTAATTCTTTTGATTTGGGGGCATCTTTTTCTAATTGCCCAATTCTAGCCTTTAGAGACTGGTTTTCAGCTATAATCTTTTGGTTTTCCTTTTGAATCTGGTGTGTTTGGTTCTTCAAGGCTTCCAGCTGGTCATTTCTGGTCTTCAATTTGCTAATCAATTCATTTGATTTCTGAGCCTTATTTTCTAATTGCGAAATTCTGCCTTTTAAATTGTTGTTTTCTTGCCAGTTCTCTACCATCTTTCTCATAATCTCAGATTTGAACTCTTCAATAGCTTGTGACCAGTTTTCATTTTTTTGGGAAGATTTGGATATGATTACTTGTTTGTTCTCCTCTGCTATTTCCTCTGTTATCTGGATTTTTTCTGTGTAAAAGTTGTTGAGTGTTAAGAATTTCTTCTTGATCTTTCTCTTCTGGGGTTCTAGTCTCTGGCTTGCCATTTTTAGCCCAGCCCCGTCTCAGCTTTATCCACACACCCAGGGTCTGTATGAGCTCTTTGGCCTCCTGAGGTCACAGGTCTAGTTGTTCTCAGGGTCAAGCCTCCTGGTGGTCCCCTTGCTTGTTACTCTGCCCGAAGCTCCTTTAACAGTCTCAGGGTGCTGCTTCCACAATCGTGCACCCCTCTGCACTGGGTCCCCATTCAAGGTCCGCACCTGCTCTCACAATCTGCATCTGCACTGCGCTCAGGGTCTGTGTTCAAAGTCCACACATTCTTTAGCCTCTTGGGGTCTTAAGTCTTGCTGCTCTCAGAGCAGGCCCTGATGACCCCCAGGTAGCTACCAATGACTTAATGGGTCCCCCAAACTTGCTCTAAGTCTTTTGCACTGGCTTTGGCACTGTAGGTGGTTTGGGGAGGTGGGGGTTGCTCAGTTCGCATTTTAGTGAGAGTTGTTTCACCCCTTTATAGCTCAGAATTGCCCCAATTCCACACACCTTCAATGCTGCGCCCTATTGTGGGGTTCCTTCGTTCGTCTGGATTTGTTTTTATGTCTTCTTGAGGAGTCCTGTATGTGTGGGTTAGGAGAGGTTAAGCAAGCTGCTTCTACTCTGCCACCATTTTAACCTGGAAGTCTCAAAAGTTTCTTTTTTTAAAAAACCCTTACCTTTCATCTTAGAATTAATACTGTATCTTGGTTCCAAGGCAAAAGAGCAGTAAGGGCTAGGCAATGGGGGTTAAGTAAAATGCCCAGGGTAACACAGCTAGGAAGTCTCTGAGGTCAGATTTGAACCTAGGACCTCCCATCTCTAGGCCTGGCTCTCAATCCACTAAGCTACTCAGCTGTCCCCCAAGTGAAAGTTTCTAATCATGATAATAGTTGTGGCTTGAACATATATGAAGTTTTCCAAAAGGAGAGAAATTTTTATAAGTTCTCAATGTATTGTGTATAGGATATAATTTATTTCTACTCACAAAAAAGAATGTTAAATTTAAAAGAATCATACTGTTCATTAACAGAATGAATAAAATAGAATTCAGTAACTTGAGTTATTCCTGCTAGTACAGCAACCTGGGATGCTGATATTTAAGCCTCATTGGAACTTAAAACAAAATTTTTATAAGACTACTAATTATGATTTGACATTTGCCCCACCTTTGATATGGTTTAGTCAAACAGTCAAATTTTATTGTCTCTCCAATGAACTCTTTCTCTAATGCTCTCCTTACAATCAGACACTCCTGTCTCTATGGGGATACTCTAGTACCCAAAAACCTTCTAGGATCTTCTAAGCTCTTCAAAAGTTTGTTACCTGGACATGCCCATCTTGATGTTATTCTTTGGTCACCTATTCAGGGAAGTAAAGACAAATAGGCAAAAGCAACTAAGGATCCCATAATAAAAGCCTAAATAATTGAACCACACTTCAGATGAGGAGTCACAGTCCCCTAAAAGTATTATCTTGTGGTAGAAAACAGTCCTTTACTCACCCTTCATTGATGTCATATTTTGCTACCTGGAGAGCCATAGCCAAAAAGTTAATCAGAAAGTCTCCTTTCTCAAAAAAATTCCCTTGAGTCATCAGGTTTTACATCTCATAAGTCAATAACAGGATTCTCAGTGTTGAGTTAACATAACCAGAAACCAGTCACTAGAGTTATCCTATAATCAGGGTATGAGGACTAAGCATGTTGCAGGTGGAAGGAGAGAAGGGTCCCTTTCTATTGACTTTTCATTCAATCAATAGCCTGATCTCTCAGAAAGAGTATTAGACTGGGATTCAGCAGATCAAGTGTTTTTTTTGTTGTTGTTGTTGTTGTTGTTGTTTTGTTTGTTTTTTAAACCCTTAACTTCTGTGTATTGGCTCCTTGGTGGAAGAGTGGTAAGGGTAGGCAATGGGGGTTAAGTGACTTGCCCAGGGTCACACAGCTGGGAAGTGTCTGAGGTGGGATTTGAACCTAGGACCTCTCGTCTTTAGACCTGACTCTCAATCCACTGAGCTACCCAGCTACCCCAGATCAAGAGTTTTAAATAACACAAAGAGAAGATTAGATTTGATTCTAGAATTAATAAAAAGCCACTGGAATTTTCTGAATAGGGAAGAGTGATATGGGCAATCCTCTGGCTAGAGGAAAATTACTATAATAGCTATGTGGAGAATGGATTGGAATTGGGAGGCTTAAGGCAAGAAGACCAATTTAGAAGCTATGATAATAATAGTCCAGGTAGGAAATGATAATGGTCTGAAGTATGTTGGTGATTGCATGAGTGATATTCAAAAGATACAATAGAGAAAGAAATTATAATATCTTGGAATTGATAGCATCTGTGGGGTGAACAAGACAATTCAAGAATTCCAACAAGGTTGAGAGTCTGAGTGACTAGAAGGATAATGATGCCCTTGAAATAATAGAGAAGTTTTCAAAAGAGGACTATGCTGATAGAAAGATAATGAATTCTGTTTTGGAATACTAATTTTGAGATACTTACTGGAGATCCAGTTGAGATATCCTAGTCATTAAGTCAAGAGATAAACATGGGCTAGATAAATAGATCTGGGAATGATCTGCAAAGACATAATTGAACCCATGATGACCAATGAAATCACCAAATGAGAGAATATAGAGAGAAAAGAAAATAAAGATGAAAACAGAACATTGGGTAGCTCCCATGGTTGTAGCTATGACACATATGATCACCCATCAAAGGAAACTGAAATGTATTCAGAGAATCAAGAGAAAGAAGAGTTATAAAAACCCAGACAGGAGAGAGTGAAACTAGGAAGAGAGAACAGTCAACAATCTCAAATGATTATAAAAAGGAGGTCTTGAAGAATGACAGTAAAAAAATTCATCAAATAAGAGATTATTGATAATTTTAGATATAGCAATTTCATTGATTAATAAGGGAAAAAACTAGACTGATATATTTTGAGAAGTAGAGAGAACGAACATACATGCCAGTGTTGCTGTTTTGTTTTGTTGTGTGTGTTTTTTTTTAAGAAATTTAGCTGAAAATGAAATATAGAGTAATAGTTGATGGGAATGGCAGGATCAAGTGAGGGTTTCCTAAGAATGAGAAAGACTGAGTATATTTTGTAGGCAGCAGAGAAAGACCCAATAGATACAAAGATTAAAGATTGGAATGAGAATGGGGATGATCAAGGAGGCTAATTTGCTGGAAAAATAGAGGAATTGAATCAAAGGTACAAGAAAAGGGACTGGTGTTATGAAAAAAAAAAACACTAAAAAAACTGTAACTTTTATCTAGGGAATACAGGAATTCATAAAAGGGACACCTGAGATGAATCTTCGAGGAGAAATAGTCACTATATCTCTAAGTCACAAATACCCATAACAGAAATCTATTCCAGGAGGACAAGCCTTGATACAGACCCAGAATCTGAAGCAGGGAGTGAGTACACATTGTAACTCCTGTAACATTTCTGGAATGTACTTTGCAACTCATGTCTTGGCTCTTTCTTTTCCCCCTTCAGATTTCTTTTAGGCCATCACAAAAAGTGTTATTTAAGAACCTGCTGGAAACAATCACATTAAAATAATTTCAAAATATATTTTCTTCACCAAATAGCACCCTGGGGAAAAGAAGTACAGTCATCCTAACTCTTTGCCTCCTATTGGGGAAAAGTGTTTCAGATAAGTTACTAAATTTTGGTTCTGATCTTAACGCCTTCCCTCATCACTGGATCAGAGTAGGCAGAGATATCAGAGACATAATATTCCTACAGATAACAGCACAAGAATCTCCTCTATCATATCTGCAGCAAGAGGTCATCCAGACTATTTGGAAATGTTCAGTGACAAGGAATTCACCACTTACAAAAGCAGCTCACTACACTTTAGAAATGCTTTAATTATTAGAAAATGTTCCCTTATTTCAAAGACTTATTTTTTTTTTAAAGGGAGGTCAAAGATCCCCTTTGGCCATCTGGAAGAGCCTATGAAACCTTCTTAGAATAATATTTTTATATGCCTAAAACAAAATACATTGAATTACAAAGGGTACCAATTGTATTAAAAGACAATACAAAAAACTTTCTTGTCTTACTTTGAACCTAAACTTCCCTCTCTATAGATTCTACATATTGTTCCATCTTATTTTAGGAGCAAGTAGAAACATTTGCACCTCTCTTCTATTTGATAGCCTCTAAAAGAATTAAGGAAATTTTTCATGAAGCTCCTGAGTGTTCTGCAGGCTAACTTCCCATTGCCTTCAACTGACTATACAGCATAAGACCTAGGAATGAGACTTGAGTGCATGTTTATCTTGGGGGAAATATAGATACAAAATATGCTACAAAACAAAAAAACTACATTTGTAATTTTGAAGAAAATATAACAATATTAAAAAAAACTATCAGTCATTATAGAATGGTTACAACTTGCAAACACAAAACTAGGGCACCTACCTTGTTCAGGGTGGCTCACTTCTCAATAGGACATAGAAGACTTTATTCCTCAAGGCCTACACAGCAAGGAACTTGTCCCCATTCTGCCCAGGAAATACTAAGTAACTTGGCCAATGGGCATCTTTCCAGGATTTGAAACTTTGTCCTTTCCCATTAGATGACCCCAAGGTTCATGAAGTATTGAAGTGCAAAATAGAGTATTCAGGCTACAGAAGGCAAGTTCATTTATTTCTTATATTGAATGAGATGGATCTCTTGCTATAAATCCAGGGTCCTTCAACTTCTCAGATCACAAGCTGGAAACTCCATATTTACGGAGCAGACTTTCTCTGAGAGGCTCCAGAGCTCAAAACTAGACAGAAGTTATGGCGAGCTCTCAGTTAAATATGAGGAGAAAATTTCTAAAAATTAAATCTATTTTTAAATGATAGATGATTTTATGCAATAGGGAACCTATAACACCTCCCATAGGATGTTTAGAGCTATCCCTAGAATATTATAAAAAAGATTCTTGCAATGGATGTGAATATGCACTTTCAGAATCTATAATCCAGCATTCAGTTCTTCTTACCTGGTGACCTAGGCAAGTCACTTAAGTTCTCTAGGTATCAGTTTCTTCAACTGTAAAATAAACAAAGGATGGACTAGATTGGCTCAGTTCCTTTTAAACTGTAGATTGATGGTTCTCTGACTCTATACATTTACTTTATTTCCTTTTCCAGAAAAAAAAACTGAATGGCTTAAGTTTCCAAGCTTCAGAGTTGCCATTCATCCTGAATATTGGTCCAAAGACCTTGAGAGGAAGGATGAAAAAATTCAAGATAAAGGATTTTTAATATCTTTCTTCTATGCCTTGTTGACTCACATATTTACAGTTGTCCAATAACAACAGAGAAAGGTGCCTTTCAAATCAATTTCCTCAGAGACTGAGCAGCAATCTGATATTTAATTTGAGAAGTTTTCCAAACATCATCTCAACAATGACTGTTTATTCAATTTGGTAACAGTGTAGATTCTTTTTTCTTAAATGTCTGCAAATAAATTCCAGAAACTAGTCAAAACAAAGGAAAACTAAAGAAATGAGCCCAAGAGGAAAAATGGCTCATGAACTATCCATACACACATGTGGAAGAAGAATTGTTCTTCTTGGCTTCAGAGGCCCAAAAGAGAAGCAATGAATGGAAGACGTCATCCCACTTTAAACTCCACTCCCCCCAAATGCCTGGTCAAACTGAGGCAAGAGTTAGAAAAGAAGTGATCAATTTCTTGACTACTTGAAAGTTCAAGGTCAGAAATAGATGTGGACATGGTAGGGGAGGTTGTTTTGTTTTGTTCTGTTTTGTTTTATTCCAAGTCTGGACTAAACAATAGAGATAGTTAAAGGAAAGGGAGAATTCTGGGAAGATGTTAGAATGAAAGGTAAGCTAGCAACTCAGCTCATCAGCTCAACGCTAACTGGCCCCACGTTATTGGCAGACACTTCTTTTGAATGACAACTTCCTCTGGCCTCTCTTCTCTAGTTGACAGCTTGGTTGGTACTTGGTGGTCCTGTGGTCTAGAAGCTGCTAAAATTTTTTAACTTACTTTTGAAGTTAACCCCTCAACCATGACCTAGGGGAATTCTGCTCCCAGGGCAAACTGATGCTACATCTCTTCTAGCTCTTCAACTACTGGACTATCTTCCTGCCTACTGTAGCCACTCTAACCTGAAGGGACATTTCATCCCTTTATTTTTTAATTAATTTATTTACTTGGTTTGTACATCAAAATTTCTAAATATCTCTCCTTCCCTTCCCTTCCTGCCCTCCCTACACTAGAGAAGAGATTATTTGACAAAATATATATGTATATATAAAACTATGTCGGGTTTTACACAAGTTCCCACTATTCTGTATACAATCAGTTGTAGTCTTTACAAGTCCCTACTATTCTTATAAGTGGTATTGTATAGAAGTACCAGTTTTTTCATGTTATAGGTAGCATTGTTTACAAGGAGTAAAAACATTAAATACAGTCTATAGAGTAACTTCAATTATTCTTTGAGATTCCTCATGTAAAGAATTTCAGAGGTAGAAGAGACAAGAGAGAACCCTAGCTGAACCAGTACCTGATGGTGATTCACTTTTACAAGGGATCCAAGAAGTGATTGTCCAGACTTCACCTGAAGAACTCAAATGAGGAAAAAACACAATATATCCAGAGGCAGGCAAGCAGACTGCCCACTTTTGAGTAGTTCTAATTGTTAGTAATATTTTCTTTATATAAAGTCAAAATCTTCTTATCTACAACCTCACTTAGTTTTGCCCTCTAGATATAAACAAACAAATCTAATCTATCTTTCATTTCACAGTTCTTCAAAAACATCTATAATGCCCTCCTCTTTCCCCCTTTCTCCCTTCTGCCTTCCCCTCTCCAAGCTAATTCTATCTCCTTCAATCAATCTCTGCATAGCATGATATCAAGGCCCTTCAGAATCTCCCACTACCAAACAGATTCCATTTTACCAATGTCTTTGTCACAATGTGGTATCCAGAAATGAACATAATACTCCAAATTTGGTCAGACAGGACAAAGAATAGTGGTACTTTCAGGCACACATCCCCTCAGTCACCCCACCTTCCTCTGTTCTGAATATTATAACCTTTCTTAATGTAGTTTAAGATAACATTAGCTTTTGGGTTCCTGCTGTATTATATGAATGAATAACATATTAAGATTGTAGTTCACTGAAATACCCAGATGTGGATTTTTTCAGTCAGTTAGTTAAGCATTTACTAAACACTTACTGTGGTAAGTACTGACAACACAAAAAGACTCAAAGACAGGTCCTATCCTCAAGAAGCTCTCAATCTAGCGGGGAGACAACAATCAAACAATATGTACAAACAAGCTATATACAGGATAAATAGGAAATAATTAAAGGAGGGAGGGCACTGGACTTAAGAGGTGTTGGGAAAGGCTTTCTATAGAAGATGCAATTTTTATATGATTTCAGTTTATAAACATTCAAACTAAACTGGTTCTCTGAGTTTATATCTTTTGTCTCCCTATATTTGTAAAAGCCATCATTCCTTGGATTCCCTCCTCCTCTTGAATTCTCAGATTCCTTATCTTTCTTCAAAACTTATTTCAGCTGCTATTTAGTTTCTGATGCCTCCACACACACACACACACACACACACACACACACACACACACACACACACACACACACACTACTCCTCTTGGCCTCCCCAAACTACCCGGCATTAATTTATCTGGGTGCATACTGTCTCTTTGAAGTAGATATAAACTCCTTGAGGACAGGAACTATTTAATTTTTGTTTTTCTGTCCTGAGTATCTGGCATAGCGCCTGCACATAGCAGGATTGATTAATTGAATGAGGCATGTAGTTTAAGCATATGGATCAAATATACCAGAATGATATAAATTTGAGATCCTCTCCATCAACTGACCTTCAGTGCATGATCTCCACTCTTCCATTTCCCTGAAAGCTAAAGCTTTTTAATAATGACTCATTCTTATAACCCTCTGCAGTCTATTGTTTCAGAGCTTATCACCCTTCAATTTGCTGGAGAACTTAACAAGAGAAAGGATGTAAAATATTTCTCTTTCCCATGAAATAGTCTAAAGTGGAACATGGCTGGACTCCAAATGATTAACAAGAAAAGACCCAAAGTGGGATGGGATAGTGTTAGGAAGGCAATCACCAAAGCCACAAAACTCTCAGCAATCTCTCAGAACAGAGTCTCTTTCTTTGACCATTTTTTTTAGTTTGGGGTTTAGCCCCTTACCACTGGTGGCCAGATGCCTTTGAAGAGTGTCCTAGGTATGTACAATCAACACGAGAAACTCACCTGACAGAAGACAATAAAAGCAGGATTTTCCCAAGGGGCAGGGGGTCATTACTTGCCAGAAGAGGGCAGTTGGGAAAAAGGAAGAGAAATGAAGGTCATAGAGAAGTTCTGGGATTTTGTTAGGAGATTAGAATTGAGGAATTCTAAACAATTACTAATGCTAATTTCTCACCTTATATCTCTACCTCCCCCACACTTATTACTACACAGTCATGCACAAAGGATCTCATTTGGATGGGATATGCTTCTATGCTATTAAAAAAGAAAAAAGGAGTAAAATAATTGGGACAGTGGGTTGTAGGTTTGGAGGGCAAGTTGTAGAGGGGGTTAATAATTATAATAACAGCTCACATATTACCTTTTAATGTTTTCAAAAAGCTTTACAAATGTTATCTCCTTTGAACCTCACAATAACCCTGTCCTAAAGTTGCTATTATTTTCCCCATTTTACATGTGAGGAAGTTGAGACCAGGAGAAATTATGTAGATTGCCTTTTTTTTTTTTTTATCCTGGGACTCCATTCTAGGAGCATAGGGCCACAACCAGTAGGCAATGGGTCGCTCAGGGTCACCCAGCTGGGAAGTGTCTGAGCCCGGACTTGAACCTAGGACCTTTCGTTTCTAGGCCTGGCTCTCAATCCACTGAGCTAGCCCAGCTGCCCCTACTTTAGGTTGCAGTTTCTTTAGCAGATGTAGTTTTTACAGGGTGGGGTTGCTAGCCCCACGCCCAACCCTCCTCCTTTTTCATCGGGGCTAGGGACCGTCCTTAGCCCAGGAGTGGTAAGGGTGGGCGAAAGGGGTCAAGTGACTTGCCCAAGGTCACACAGCTGGAAGTGTCCGAGGCCGGACTTGAACCTAGGATCTCCAGTCTCTAGGCCTGGCTCTCAATCCACTGAGCCACCCAGCTGCCCCAAGTAGATTGCCTAGGGTCATGTAATTAGCCAGAATCCAAGGTGGGATTATGAACTCATGTCTTCCTGATTCCAGAATCAGCAATTTACACACTGAGCCATCTGTAGGAAGTAAAAGGTGGGGGAAAGGTTAGGGATGGAAAACTGGATAAGCACTAGGTAGTTACTTGATCTAACTTTTCAAAACCAGCAGAAGTGAGTAGGTCAAGCCTCAGAACAAACTGAGCAGAGGTAGACTTGCTACTTTGGTGCCCCAAGTCTTCCTGTTCTGTGACTTTAGACTCTCATGGTAATCCCTATCTCAGCTATCACAACATGTCTCAGAAAAGGGGCAGCATGGTACAAGAGCTCTGGCTCTGGAGTCAGAAGACTGACCTTTGGTCAGACCTTAGGTAAGTCATTTAACCTCCTTGAGTCTCAATCTATTCATCTACAAAATGAAGAGATTAGACTACAGAACCTCTGAGGTCCCTTTGAACACTAGCTCTATGGTCCTAAGGATTGAGTACCTGATTGAAAGGGGTAACATTAGTATCAAGTGATAGTTTAAGCCATCTCCTATCCCCAAGTATATGCACTTTAACAGGTTAACAAACCATTGAATTTAAAGGAAGAAAACTGTAAATTTTGAATTCCAAGAACCAAGTGAGAGCAGCTGGATCTACCCAGTTCTTATAATTAGCTTTTATTAAGGGCCTCAGTCAAAAGGACCACTGTCCTATATTATGATAAGGTCACACTGGTTTCCACAAAATTGTAAAGTAGTTACAGTTTATCTTTGAGACCCTAAGAATGAGCCCTTTCTGGAGCTTTCCTCTCTCCCCTCTGTGACAGTTTTTTTAAAACTGATCCCTTTAAGCTCTCCTGCTAGGCTCATTCCCATCCTTTCCTCTCCTCATAACCAAACTAAGAGCTATCAGCTCATGAATGGAAGATAATCTGTTCTCCTTCTCAAGGATATTTGTATTTTGACTCTCTTTTTGTTGTTTTTCAAATGTTTCAGTCATTTCTGACTCTTTGTGATCCCATTTGGGGTTTTCTTGGCAAAGATACTGGAGTGGTTTGCCATTTCCTTCTCCAGATCATTTGAAAAATGAGGAAACTGAGGCAAACAGAATTAAGTGGCTTGCCCAGGGTCACACAGCTAGTAAATGTCTGAGGATGCATTTGAACTTAGGGTCTTCTTGACTCTAGGTCCAACACTCTAAACACCATACCACCTAGCTTCTTGACTGTTCATTTACAGTTGTGGAAAGAGATGTCCTCTGGGAATAGGTGGAGGAGACACAGAGAGGAAGACAAGATTGTTCAGAACCCCTGCACCCACCACAAATTATGCCAAGAAGATATTTCTTCACCACTCCTAAGGGTGAAGGCCCTCCTTAGGTTCCAGATTCATTTAAAGCAATCACTTAGCCCAGAATATAAGGTCCCACAATACAAATAGCAAATCTATTGTCATGGGGTCCTTTTACCCACTTGTGAACTGAAACAGAGCTCTTCCTGCTCAGTAAAATACCAGGGTCTTCTCCTACAGGATTCCTTTCTCTCCCCAGCCTGACCCTACTCACAGATGCTTCTTTTAACACGTTTGCTATTTCAGCAATGACAGGAACCAAGAGGTGAAGGATCATATAGAATGACACCTGCCTTAAATTTGCAAATTCCAGAACTAGCATAAGACAGTGCCTCACTCTTTCTCAGACTTGGCCAGGCCAGAGCCAGCAAATACTTGGAATGTTTTCTCACAAGCATGCCCTGGATTTCCAGACCCCAGTTCTGCTTTACCACAAGGAAAACCCCATATGCCGGAGGAGAAATGGGCCCACCTCATCTTCAGGAAAAATGTGAACCATTTCTTTGGAACCACCAAGTTAAATTTAACCTATGCAGCCTACACAGTCAATGTGATTATTTTTTCATGCTGGCTGCCAAGCATGTTTAAATTTGAGCCTAGTCAGAAATATTACTGGAAGGATTTCATATTTATTTCGTAGGTACAGCACGCAAAAATTAAATTGACAAATTAGCCTTCCAAGCCGGCAAATATCTCTGAGAAACAGAGTACAGTAGGATGCCTTGTTTGGGGGAATAGAGTTTTTGTTTTTGCTCCTTTAAAAAATTTCTAATTCCTTTCTCCTTAGCCAGCAGGTCTCATTAACTTAATAATAAGTCATCCAAAGATTTAATTTACATCTAAGAATGCAGCTCTGTTATATCTTGGCAATGGGAATGTACCTTAAAACCTTAAATATCCATTGGAGTCAATGTGCAGATTAATAGATAAGAGACTTAAGAATGAACTGAATTCATAGTCAGAATACTTTTTAAATATTAGTGGCTTTTAGCAAAAGGGTAGGAGACAGAGTGTGAATTACTGTTTGAGAAAGATTGAAAGGCATTCCCAAAAAATCTCTTGAAATTTCAGCTAGAAGCACACCATCATGGACTGTGTTTATTATTACAAGTTGCTTCAGTTTGCCTTTAAAGAACTTAAAATCATCCTAATGATAAAAGTTTTTAAATTTATTCTTGAAAAAACTCTCCTCAATTTTGAGAAATGTACTTGTATCTGCTTGTACTTGCCTTCCTCACAAATAGACTGATCTACTCTATGTCTCATGAATACACAGAATTCTCTGTGTCTTTGTGAGCAGAGGAGAAGATTGGAATGCTTTCAATCTCAAAGCTACTAGAGCTATAAGCAGAGATATTGATGCTATAGGTAAGCAGTATCAAACAGAGGAGGTCAAGTAACTCTCAAAAGGTCCACAAATCAGCTTTGTAAGTAATTATGGAAAAAAATAATACTAACTAGTAACTTAGAAGTTATCTACTCTAATCCATGAGATTTGAGATTCTGTGCTATTTTTGCTTTTACCAAAGATGCTCCATATTATATGGAAAGAAAGAAAGCATATACACTATATAGGGAGAGAGAAAGTGTGTTGTTTATATGCACGTGTGTGTGTGTGTGTGTGTGAGAGAGAGAGAGAGAGAGAGAGAGAGAGGGAGAATCTTACCTTTGTTAAAGTGCTGACACTTTGCATAGGGAAGAAGAAAGACTATTCTGTTCAGAGAGGGCATAAGAAACAGTGATCTCTGAGAAGGAGAAAGGGTGGGAAAAAAATTGGGGGTTTCTTTGCAGTGTAAACAGAGAGAAAAATGGAGAAGTTAGCTAAGGTCCATTGTTTCCACAGGTATTAGGAGCTTTTCAAACCTCTTCTTCCCTGTTAACCACCACCATCTAAGGAAAACTGGTGGGAGAGACCTTGAAAGAGAAAATCTCATGCTGACCAGTGTCCTCATCTAAAACTTAAACTCCTTATACTCTGCTAAAAGAGTACTTATTCAGTTTTTGTACACTTTAAATTTCAAAGTCCTGAGGCAAAGTCCTGATCATGTTTCATTATTTGTATTATTTTCAAATATATTTTATTGTTTATTTTTAACATTCTTTTCTTTTTAAATTTTGAGCTCCAAATTTCCTCCCTCATTCCCATCCTTCCCCCACCCACTGAGAAAGCAAGTAATATAATATCAATCAAACATGTGAAACATATTTTCATATTAGCAATATTTTTAAAAGTGAGAAAAATAAAGTTAAAAATTACATCTCAATTTTCACTCAAATTCATCAGTTCTCTGTAGGTGGATAGCATTTTTCATAATGAAAAATTATGTAATTGTCTTAGATTGTTATATTGACCAGAATAACCAAGTTTTTCACCATTCATCATCATTACAATATTGCTATTACTGTTCACAATGATTTCCTGGTTTGTCACTTCAATTTGCATCAATTCATATAGGTCTTACTGTGTTTTCCTGAAACCACCTCACTCATATCCTGCAGCAGAATAGTATTCCATCACAATCAAGTCACAGCTTGTTCAGCCATTCCCCAACTGATGAGCATCACGTCCACTTCCAAATCTTTGCCACCACAAAAAGAGCTGACATAAATATTTTTCTGCATATAAATCTTTTTTCTTCTTCTTTGATTTCTTTGGGATACAGACCTATTAGTGGCATTTCTGGGTCAAACTTTATGCACAGTTTTATAAACTTTTAAGCCTAGTTCCTAATTGTTCTCCACAATTGTTGGACCAATTCACTATTCCTCTGGCAGTTCATTAGTGTACTTTCTTTTCCCTTATCCCCTCCAGCATTTGTCATTTCTGATAGGTGAGTAGGTGATACCTCAGAGTCATTTTAATTTTCCTTTCTCTAATCAGTAGTGATTCTGAGCATTTTTCTCATTGCACTAACTAGCTTTGATTTCTTCTTCTGAAAACATTTATCAAATCGTCCTAATTTTTTATGAAGTTGACTCAGTTCTATACTTGGTCTATATTTGAGAAATTGGGTCTTTATCAGAGAAACTTACTAAAAAATATTTTTATATTAATTAAAGATCTGTGGGACCTTTTATCAAAATGTAGCTATCCTAATTATCCCTCTTAATTAATAATTAATTTAAATGAATAATTTTTCTTTTTGCTTTGTCTGAGTTTTTGATTGCTACTCCTGAATATTTTTAGGTCAGCTGAAGTATATTAGATTCTTCTCTAACCCCATATTTTAACTCTGTGTGTGTCTTTCTGTGTCTCTTGTAAACTATTAGATTCTGGTTTCTAGTCCATTCTCCTATCTTCTTCCTTTTTATGGTTAAGCTCATTCCATTCACATTCAGTTATAATTATTAACTGTGTATTTCCCTCCATTCTATATACTTCCATTTCTTCCTCAATCTCTCTCTCTCTCTCTTTCTCTCTCTCTCTCTTTCTCTTTCTCTCTCTCTCTCTGTCTTCATCTGTCTGTCTGTCTCTCTGTAGTCTCAAAGATCTTTTGTTAGTGTGCTTCTAACCACTACCTCACTTGCCTCCCTTGATCTGCCCGCCCTTTTATTTTCCTTTCTCTTATCCCCTTTGCCTCATATATTCCTAATGGGTAAGTTATATGTCTATACACAACTGAGTGTGTGTGCATGTGTATGTGTGTCTGTGTGTGTGTGTGTGTGTGTGTGTGTGTGTGTGTGTGTGTGTGTGTGTTTATTCTCTCCCCTATTTAAACCAATTTCAATGGGAGTGAAGTTCGGGAATTGCCTGCCACCCCCACCCCCATTTCTTCCTGCACTGTAAAAGTTCTTCTTTGTACTGTTCTTTTATATGAGAAAAATTTCCCCTTTCTTCCTTCCCTTCCCCCTTCTCCCAGTGCATCCCACTTTTCACCCCTTCATTTTATTTTTTAGAGATCAACCCAACACAATCAATCCATACTCATGCCTTCTGTCTATGCTGACACTCTCTAAGTGCCCTAATAATAACATTCTGACATGTTACATGTATCATCTTCCCATATAGAAATGTAAACAGTTTAATTTTATTGAGACTCTTGTTTACTTTTTCATGTTTACCTTTTGATGCTTCTCTTGAGTCTTGTGACTGAATGTCAGATTCTCTATTCAGCTTTGGTTTTTTCATTAGGAATTATTGAAAATCATCTATTTTTATTAAATATCTATTTCTTCCCTGAGGGATAGTTTTCAGTTTTTCTGGGTCATTTGTTCTTTATTTTAGTCTTGGCTTTTTTACATTCTGAAATATCATATTCCAATCCCTCTACTGTTTTGATATGGAAGTAATTAAATCATGTGTGATCCTGACTGTGGCTCCACAATATGTGAATTGTTTCTTCCTGACCTATTTCTTTCTCTTTGTCCAGGGAGCTCTGGAATTTGGCTATAATATTCCTCAGAGTTTTCTGTTTGGGAACTCTTTAAGGAGATAATCAGTGGGTTCTTTCAAATTCCATTTTGCCATCTATATCTAAGATATATGGCAGTTTCCCTTGATAATTTCTTGAAAGATAATATCTAGATTCTTTCTTTGATCAGAACTTTCAGGTAATCCAATAATTCTTAAATGGCCTCTCCTTGATCTATTTTCCAGGCTAGTTTTTCCCCTATGAGATATTTTATGTTTTCTTCTATTTTTTCTTTCTTTCGTGACCTTTCTTTTATTGTTTCAGTGAGAATTTGTATCACATTTTCCATTTGGCCAATTCTGTTTTTTTAAGGAGTTATTTTCTTCAGTGAATTGTACCTCCTTTTTGGTCTATACTACTTTTTAAAAATTCTTTTCATCAGTATATTTTTGTGCCTCTTTTTGCTATTAGAGCAATTCTGTTTTTAAGGTGTTATTTTCTCCAGCTTTTTGTGTCTTTTTTTTAACCAAGATGTTAATTCTGTTTTCATCATTTTCTTGCATCACTCTCATTTCTGCTCTATTTTTTTTCCAACTAGTATCTTATTCTTTAATTCTTCTAGGAATTCTTGCTGGGCTTGAGTTCAATTAGCATTTTTCTTTGAGGTTTCTATTGTTGCTATTTTCCACATTTTTTTCTTCTTAGTTTATGTCTTGATCTTCCCTGCTACCACAGTAGCTTTTTATGTTCAAGTTCTTTTTTGTTGTCATTGTTTGTTCATTTTTTCAGCCTATTTATTGACTTCAAACATTATGTTAAACTTTAAATTTTCTCACCTAGGGTTGGGGAGGCACTGTGCCAAGCCCCAGACTTTTTTCATGCTGTACTTTTTAGAGCTCTGATTGCCTGCAAGTTTTGGGTAGTTCCAAGGTTGTAGGATCCTGGAAGGAAAGGGATCACTTTTGGTATGTACTCTGTTTTTTTTTACCTAGGAAGGGTCCCTGGTCCCCTTCAGCAACTATCACTGTTGCTTTGAACTATAACCAGGACCCCTGCTCCCTCATTATCAACCTCAGGAAAACTTCATATCAGCAGTTGAGTTGCCAATCAGTACTGCCTTTACCCAGTGCCAGCAAAGAGTCCCTTGTAATCTCATTCTGATCAAATATCAGGGTCCCTTTCTGTCTCTTGGCTAAGAGTTCCCAAAGCTGCTTCTATGGCTACTGTTGCTGCCACCTCATTTGTGGGCTCCAGATAGGCCTCAATAACAATATCACAAACTTATCCTGACTATCTCCAAAGTTTCTTAGGCTGGAAAAAAATGACTCACCCTAACCCCTTGTTGACTCTGCTGCTCCAGAATTTTATATGAAAAATTATTCCAAAATTGTTTGAAGGGGAATGTTGAGAAAATTCAGGTAGAATGCCTGTAATCAACCAACTTGCAACAAAATAATTTCAGATCTTATTTGTGGAGAGTTCTTTATTTTCTCCAGGCTCACACCAGAGTGTCCAATTCCAACATATAGACCAGAGAACCTATTTCCATTTCAAGAGTGTCTAGGACTGCTAACAGTGTTCATGTAAAAACTTTAATTTAAAGTTATATTTTGGTATCTATTTATTGTTGTCTTACCTTACATGAGATTGCAATCCATTTGTATCAGCTCTATCATAAGACTTTAAGTACTGGGAGGTCAGATTCCTTCATCTTTTTAATTCATTTAGAAAAGTACTTCATCAAGGAGTTTTATTGGTGCTACCAAAATACTACATTGACAAATGATTTGTAATTTAAAAAATTCCTTCCCCAACTACATCATCTGCCTTAAACACTTTCTGAATAATTTTAGACAAGGCATTTAACCTCATTTTGCTTACTGGTAAAGTGGGGAAAATAATAGTACCTACTTTTCAGGGTGGTTATGAAGATGAAATTAGATAATATATAAAGTGCTTTGAAAAACTTAAATCATTTCATAATTGTTTACTATTATCCTATAGTCACTATGGAAAAGGTATAAAAATACCAATGATATTGGTTTTAAATGTTTCCTTAAACTAAGGAAGGATCCTCAAAAGTTAAAGGAAAGAACTTATATCCTCTGTGACTGTTATTTGCTACCTCTGTCACTATAAAACAAGCCATTTCTCCTTTCTAGACCTCACTTACCTCAACTGCAAAATAAGCAGCTTAGACTAGATGATCCTTAATGTCCCTTTCAACTCTATCCTCCTATAATCCCATGGACCATTATCTCCCCTATGGCACTGTTTTAAATTTAATACATTTTTACTTAGTAGAATTTGATTCATCACTTGACCCTACACAGGTTAAAACAAAGAATATGTCTACATCAAATTGGGAATCCAAATGTCTATCTCTCCTTGTAAACAAAACATGAATTCATTCAATGATTGAATAAATTTTCCACTTTCTATACAAATGTTTTAAAGTAGGCCAAACAGGAGCAATAGGGAACAAGAACCTTGACTAGTTGGAGGCTTCTTGGTATATACCAAGCAAGGAGGGACTTGAGGCCACAAAATCAGTAAATATGACAAAGGAAACAGAAATACCACTAGTCCTTTGGGTATGGCTGTATTCCCAGCCTGAGTAGTCCATGACAACAAGGTCTTGAAGACTGAATAAGCGGGCTGAGGTTATGTCAAAAGATCCAAACCAAGTGAGAGGAAATAGAATGTCCTCTTTAGATGCCTTGTCTTAGCATAGAGGTGTTCCTGAAGGCTCTGTCAATGGAGCATGAGTTCTGGCAGTTTTTGCTAGACTGGAAAAGCTTTGAGGTCTGCCCCTGTGGCACACTGTGACTGCTATTTGAGGGCCAGCCTAGCTAAATGTCAAGAAGTTCATCACCAATAAGCTAGCCACTGGTTAAATTCTTTGGCCATGGCAATGTAAGTAGGCCAATACTAGCCCCCAGGGAAGGATACAAACCCAAGAGGAAGGAATGGACAGGAAGTGAAGGTCAAGTAAACAGGCCAATATTAGTATCCTGGGATTCAAACCAAATGGGTATGGAGAGGAAACAAGCAGGAGCTGGATTTCATATAAATGAACAGGTCCACACATGTAATATAATAGCATTACGTATAATTGTGATCTAAGAACAGCTAGTTATATTCTGGTGTAGGAAGACAAATTATCAGGAAAATGTATATTTTTTCTCAAAACTTCAGGTAGACAGAGGAAGCCATTTTTTAAATGTCTTTTTTATTATTAACTCAAATTTTAGAAAACACAAATATCTTTATATACAAATAAAAATAGAAGAGTATTATATATGAAACTAAACAGTTACATAGTTTGTTTTTATAGTAAGTTTAACACAATAGTAATTAAACTTCCTTTTTTTAGTGTAACCCCTTTTCCTATCTTCTATGTGTTTTTAATGGCTCAATGCCACTTTTCTTCATTTTTTATGACTACCCATCAATGCCCATCTCCATTCCCCAAGGGGGGGGGGGGAAGATATCCTCTATGGTAACAACTATGGTCAAACTAAACATAACAACAAATTGGACACGTCTAAAGATATTTGGTTCATTCTGTATATCTATTCTATCACCTTTCTGCAAAGAGGCAGATAGGTAGACAGGCAAAGGAAGGAAGGATGGAAGAAAAGAAGGAAGAAAAAAGGAAGGAAGGAAGGGAGGGAGGAAGGAAGGAAGAAAAAAGGAAGGAAGGAAGGAAGGAAGGAAGGAAGGAAGGAAGGAAGGAAGGAAGGAAGGAAGGAA
>NC_058130.1:386289953-386306463 GCF_016433145.1 Gracilinanus agilis
GAAAGGAAAGGAAAGGAAAGGAAAGGAAAGGAAAGGAAAGGAAAGGAAAGGAAAGGAAAGGAAAGGAAAGGAAAGGAAAGGAAAGGAGGATATAGAGTGGGAAGGAAAGATCAATTCTTTGATTTTAAAAGATGGTCATCCAGAGTAACAGTATTTTTATGGCAACAGGATTTTCTTCAGAGTTTTTATTATTAGTTTAAACACAAATACTAGAAGCACTTTTTTTCCCCACTACATATTTTTTTCAATGTTTCTACCAAATGGGACAATTTTATCAGAGTCTTTCCCATTGTTCTTAGTTTTATCAAATAGAGCAGAATGCCTGGGTTTTTTGACACAATTTTTCAGTCTGTCCTTAACGGCTCTTTTTCCAATCCATCTTGGTTACTTTCTAAATTACATTTGGCATATGCTCATAGAGCTACATGAATCTATCTATAACTATCTCACCACAAATGTGCACATACACACACATGTGCACACTCCCTTGAGAACTGACTTTTTTGGTATTATCTTAGCCATGTTATGATGACTATTGGTACAACTAACAACAACCAAAATGTAGCTTCCAATTTTTTTCATCTAATGTCCTACTGCAGGTTCTCATGGTTTGAAGACTTCTTGGAGCAATTGAGGCCCTTTCAGAGGGTCCATGAAATTAAAACTATTTTCATGATAATACTAAAGTGTTTCAATTACTATGTAGTATATATCAATTGATATAACATATATAAACAAGAGCACTTTGGTGTCCTCAACAATTTGAGTATCCTGAAAACAAAAAGTTCACGTTCTTGTTGTTCAATCTTTCCAGTCATGTCTGACCCTTTCTGGGTCATTTGGGGTTTTCTTGGCAAAGATATTGGAGTGGTTTACCACTTCTTCTTTGAACTCCTTTGACACATAAAAAAAACTGAAGCAAGCAGGGTCATACAACTTGCCCAGGGTCACATTTTAACTCAGGAAGATGAATCTTTCTGACATCAGGGTTGGCATTCAATCCACTGTGCCACCTAGCTGTCATATACATTTACACATGCACACACACACACACACATATATACACACATGCACATGTACAAATACAAATTACATGCGCATGCAGATAAGAACTAGAGTCTCTCAAAAACACTGAGCCAGACGTTTCTCTATCATGCCATTCTGCCTCCATTCTTGTATACCAATAAGAAACCACTGCTGAACACGAGGGACTGGGGTACTGCACCTACTTCTTCTACTATAAGAGTTGCCTTTGCTCTATACCCATGAAAGTGTTTGGTACCAATTCAGCCCTGGTTGGGGGCGGGGGGGTCTGGGCCTCTAATGAGAGGAGGATAGGGCTAACCTCCCTTTTCTCATGTTCTTCTGGTCCTTAAACCTCACAATGTACCAGGGATCAATTATTGAAAGCTTAGGTCTTGATTTATATCTAGGTCTCCCCAAAGGGAAAAGTTTAGGGGAGCTAAGTAGACACAATCAGTAGAGTGTATATAGTATATGTGTATATAAGTATGTATGAGTATATTGTATATATATATACATATATATGTATGTATACTGTGTATATGTATAGGTCTATGTGGAGGCAGACAGAGAGACAGAGAGAGATCTAGACCTCACCTAAGAGGAAGTTCCTGAGAGTCTCCAGTGTAGCACATTGGGGTTACATGATGGGAACTTCCAGTTCTTCCCTCTTATGTCTTCCCAGAGTGTTTTCCTTCAGCAAACTGCAGTGTGGTTGGTCTCATCCATCTTCTCTCTCAAAGCAAGAAGCCAAATGTGCCAGAAGCAACTCAAAGCTCAGACTCTTGAAACTCGAAGTGACCCAAAGGAGACTCATTGAGAACTGAAGAGCTCTCTCCTCTCTTCCCCTTTGACCAATTTTACCCTGCTCCTCACACAGGTGCAGGACATTGGTCTCCATTAATAAGGAAAGTGTTCATATCAAGGGGCTTTGGGATAAGGGATATAGCAGTGAGATATAAAATAAATTTATCTATATAAAATTCTTTGTATGACTTAAGCCACTAAATGATGGTTATTACTACTGGGGTCTTTAGCCACACATAAAAAACCCTGCAAATGACATTATATGTGCACAACATTTATCACATATACCATACGTAGCATAACAACATATGATTTCCCCACCTCCATCCCCCAGTTTCTGGTGCTAAATTAAAGACATGATTGGTTTTGTTTTCTTTTTAGACTGTCTTTTGGGTAAATTACTGAATCTTTCAATCTTGAGCAATAGTTCAATACAGGCTTAGAAATACTTATTCATTTAATATGTAAAATAAGAAAGGTACAATCACTCAATGAGTCTAGCCAGGAGCAAAAATGAGTCTGATAATACTGGCATCTTTTTACATTATGCTGAAAATGTCTCTAGGTTAAAATGCTCTCTTTCATTGCATGAATCCCCCTAGAATAATTCAATCCAGACTTCTAGGTAAAAAATTCCAGGTTTTACAAAGATTAAACATATTATTTCATAATTTAGAGGTAGTCTGTCATAGTAGATACTAGTAGTAAGCAGGAAACTGAAATCTAGCCATTGGACTTTGTGCCAAATCTCATGCCTGTTACTGCCTAGTTATGTTACCTTGGACAAATCTGTTAACCTTTCTGAGAGGCAACTTTCTAGGACTAAAAGATATGAGCAGGTTGCACTTTGCATTGGCAAGGGGTATTCCTCTTTCCCCAATGAAAGGTCTATACCAGTGATGATAAACCTTTTACAGACTGCATGCCGTGCCCCACCCCACCTCCAGAGACCACATGCCATGCCATGCCTCCTACCCTGAGAGCCTGCAGCATTCCTTTCCCCAGACAGGGGAGGAAGCACTCCTATTTGCCTGTTGGGCAGAGGGGCAGGTGAAGTAAAAAAATGTCCTCGACCCAGTGGAGAGTAGGTAGGGAGCAGCTCCCTCATTCCCTCTAGCTTTCTAGTAACAAACTCTGGAGAGCAACAACTTCATGTGCCCACAGAGATTAATTTGTGTGCCCTTTTTGGCACAAATACTATAGGTTTGCCATCATGTATTTAAATACTATATCAAGGTACTTATAGGGAACTCCCTATTTGGAAATTTTGCCAAATGAGATCAATAATTTTTCTGCAATTTAAAGTCTTAGGGAATTTCCAGGGGAACTAATGGACTAAATTATTTGCCCAGGGTCACACAGCCTGAAAATATCAGAGATGGCATATGAACCTACATCTTCCTGACTCCAAGGCAAGCCCTCTGTTCACCACACCAAATATTGAAATTCTATCCCTTGGGGACATTTTTGCAGGTGGAATAAAGTGGAATCAATCCAAAGCATGTGTATTTCAGAAGGCACTTATAGCCAGGCATTGAGCAAAATACTTCCACTGAATGCCTATGACAGAGACTTTGATATTTGGATATTGGCACTGTGTCTAACTTTACCAGTTTTCATCACACTGCTAACTTTGAGACAAGTTTTTATTGGATGGAGGCTTTATAATATTTAAAATAAAACTCCCTATTTGACATGACCACAAATTGCATAGATTCACAATGTCTGCTGCCTGTCCTTTAATCTGCTAATATGGCCCTGCATTTAGTAAACATTATATCCTTTAAATGTACTATGATTATTCAAGTGACCTCTGTGCAAAGGTAATTAGAGGCATAATTCTGCAACCTACATATACATAATTTAAATAATATTCCTAAAAACTTTTCCCCAAATCCAAAGCCCTTCTTGACCAAATCTTTCAAACTCATCTAAATGTCATATCCAAAGGTAGTCTGAAGAAACTCAAGTCTGGCCATGAGAGTTTACCCAAATATTGCCATGGTTAATGACTGGGTGCTCTACCCACCCAGGTAAAGTTCTCTCACTCTTGGGAAACTTGTGAAAACTGGTTTTCTTTTCCAACATGGTACACTCAAGTTTGAGCATCAGTTGCCAGTTATGACTACTGGGATTTCTGCTGGCAACCTCTAGTCCCTTAGTAGAGGCTAAATCTGAGACTCAAATATTTGAAGTCACTTTGCCCATAACTAGGGATTTTGTAGGGTTTGCTTCACTAATTCATAGTAGAGGATCACCATCATGATTTGATATGGGGGGTGGTAGAAAGTCACACTTACCTTTTCTATTTCCCCTGGAAAATAACTATAATTCCATGGTAGGGGACATCCATTTTGTTTAAGGTTTAAATCTCTGCTAAAATATAGCTGATTCTGAGAGGCCATAATGTCTTTGGCTATCAGTCATCCAAACTCTTATATGAATAAAGAATACAAGAGCTAGGTTTGATGGCAGGGGGAAGGGAGAAGATAGGGAGCCTCTGTCTTGGGATAGGGAACATATGGGACCAGGAAGGAGGAGATATAAGAGAAAGAAGCATAAAAGCACTAAGTATAAGGGAAATAAAGGGGGCAAAGTAAGGGAATTTGTGGCCTCAAAGACAAATTTTGTCTGCTTCACTAATTTGCCCCTAACCAGCAAAAGACAATGTGTACCTCACTCTCCTTTTCTTTTTCCTTTTCTTTTCCTCTTTTTTCCTTTTCTTTGTTTCCTCCCACTGCAACCCCCATTAGGCACTGCAGATTTGCACCAGAGACTTTTTGACCAGGAACCCTGATTTCATTGGTATATGGAAACAGTGGTTCTCAAACTTTGGGGGTCTCAAGACCCCTTTACATTCTTAAAAATTGATCATTCCCCTAAAATATGTGGGTTATAGCTATCAAAGTTTAAAATAATGTCTTAATATTATGATGGAAATAGTTTTGATCTTATGGACCCCCTAAAAGATGCTGGGGATCATACTTTAAAAACTTCTAATGTAGAGAACTTTATTCAGCAAATTGCCTTGATCAACACTCATAAACAACTCATGCATAGCCTTAGAGAACTCATTATCTTCAGGCATTGAGAAGTTCAATTTGCACAAGATCATATAGCCAGCAAAGTTCATAAGTGAGATTTAAATACTGCTCTTCCTAACTCCAAGGCCTTCTTTCTTTTCCCAGGAGCTGAAGATACTAAAAAAATATAAAACAATCCATCCTCTAAAGGAACTTACAGCTTGTTCAACTCTTCCATGACATTGCCATTGCTATCTTCATCAATATGTACTAAATGTCTATTGAGGGCTACTTTTTAACTGTATGGTTTCTGTATTCAGGAAAGTTACAGCCTAATTGGGGGAACAGGACATGGGCATGAAAATATAATTAAAAGTACAAGACAGCATGAGCTAATAGCCGACTACATTGTTCAGACTATAGAAAGACGCTCTAAGTAAGAAAAAATTATATCAGTGAATATAACTTTGCCAGGCCCAGAATATAAAGCAAAAATTGGGGTGGGCATGGCAGCCAGAGAGCACAGCACCAGCAGGAGAATATCATATCATCTACATAGTCTGATATACATATATAATCACATGCATATACACACAAACATTTTACACAGTAACACATAAAAAGGTCATCTAACTCCAGCTCATCCTATTTTAGGTGAAGAACTGACTTATCCAAAGTAACAAGACGACACAGAGCTGTCTCTTAGTGCTCACCATAAGAATTATGAATGGTTTTAGAGATGGAAGGGCCATTTGGTTCAATTAGTCCAACCAGCACATTTTATGGATAAAGAAACTATGCTCTAGATGGTTAAATTATTTGCCCAAATTCACACAGGGAGTGATGGAGGCAAGATTTGAATTGAGGTCCTCTGACTCCAAATGCAAGGTTCTTTCCATTGACCTTTGGAAAAATGAAGAGCCATATATGTGTGTGGTCCAAGGTTTAAAAGATTTTTTCTTCTATTTAGAATTATATGTTTTTTAGTCCAAAGGAACATAAAAGATCAACTATATTGTACTACTTATATGATCCAAGACAAGTAATTTAATCTATATCATCCCATTAGAGGATGCTCACTTTCTTGTTCTACATAACATAGTCATTAAAACTCTTCTCCAGCAAGGTTCCCCCAGAAATCTCTTCAATGTATCATCACTGAAATCAGAAACAATTTGTACAACTCAAATGCTTGCTTGCAAGGGCAGAAAAGCGATAGAATAAATATTTATTTCTACAACTATTGTCATGATCCTTGTGTTTTTGTCCTTTTCTGGAAAAGGAGCAAGGGAGAAAATCTTCACCATCATCATCGTCATCACTTGTGGGGAAAGGAAAATTTAAAAATTCCTTCCCTAGGAGCCTGCCATCCAACTCCTTTCATTTCCTTATGTGATATAGGCCCATTTAATGAACAATCATTCTTTGGTGTAAATGGAAGAAAAATGAAAGAGTAATCTATTAGTAGCAGGAAAATAGCCAGGGACACATAATTATGGTTACAAAATCTCTGCCTATGCAGTCTCAAAAGAACAGTTTGAAATGTTTAAAACCTTAGTCCACTGATAGATTTCGTAGATGACAAAATGCTATCTGGTTGATTCTGTCTCACAGAATTGTTCAATTGTCTTGTTGACTTGAACAAATCATCTGGTTATTTTGGCATCAAGGTAGAATCAAAAATGTCTTAGATTAGACTTTGACCTTAAGTTTGGAGTTTAAATGCTATAGTACAAAGCTCCTCAGACTTTGAGGAGAAGACTTGAGTCTGAAGGTTGGCTCTGCCATCTTCTATTCAGCTGTATGACCCAAGCTTCATGTTTAAATTGTAAACTTTGAATTCTAAGGACCCTTCTGACTCTCAGTTTGTGTTCTTCTGAGTGAAGGAATGAATGATTATTCTACATTACTAGATATGGATGTAAATCCATATGCGTAAATGTTGTGTAGGAAATTTGATGAAACTGGGTATTGACCACAGGGTATTCCTTTTTTAAAAATAAATTGTTATTAAAACCTTCTTTGTTTAATTGAGGCATGGAGAAATTGCCAAATTTTTCTTGAGATTGTGATCTATTGATATCCAGCTCTGAGAATGACAGGAGGGGGGTTCTGTAAAAGATTAGATTATAGCAAGAAATCCAGCCTCTCTCCCAAAATCAAAAAACTATGTTTGATGGACACTGGCTGTGAATGTTTTAGGGCCCCTCTGATTTTCCAGGCATTTGTAACATTGTTTTCCCAAGGAAATTCAATTTTAAATAACATGTTTTTCTAAGAAATGAAAGTGTGAGGTAAGCACAGAACAAAGATTTACGTGGTAAATTTGCTCCTTCCATTGAGCTACAACATTGAGAAAAACAGAAAAGGAAAAAAATAAATATATATTTTGGATACCACCCTCCTCAATATGAACTTGTATTTTATAAGCACCACCATGCCCATGGCAAAGTTACAGAAGTTAGGGAAATCACAGGGTTTGGAACTAGAAGAAACTTTAGTCCATCTAGACCATTAGTTCCCAAACTTTTTTGGCCTACCGCCCCCTTTCCAGAAAAAATATTACTTAGCGCCCCTGGAAATTGATTTTTTTAAATTTAATAGCAATTAATAGGAAAGATAAATGCACCTGTGGCCATCACCACCTTCCCCGGATCGCTGCAGCACCCACCAGGGGGCGGTGGCGCCCACTTTGGGAATCACTGATTCTAGACCAACCTTTTCATTTTATAGATTAGAACAGAGAAGACTAGAAAGTTTCCTACTAAGATAGTCAATAGTGTGTTAGCTACTCAGTTTTTGGATTAGTGAAAATTCCAGCAGGTGTCTAGATGACCAAAGTCCTTCTTTACAGCTATATACATGTGCCTCTACACCAGGACTGTGCTCTGCATTTCAACTTCATCTAACTCCTTTTCTCCAGGTGGTCTTTTTACCACAGTTTGAAAAATGAAGAACTCAGCAAACTATAATTGACCAATCTTGAATTGAGTTCCTGGAAAAAATCCTAGAATAAAATTCTTTAAATGAATGTGAAGCAAATATCCAGAAAAAAAAAGCAGAGACTACAAAGAGACAATATGACTTTAATTTCACCCTTGTTCTTGACAATTTACTAGACTACTAGATAGGAGGAGTTAAGAGGGAGAAGATACCATAGCTACAGGTTACCTAGATTTTAGGAAAGCATTTTGTTCTCATATTATTATTGTGGAAATTTTGAAAAAAATATATACTACTAGATGATTGCACAGCTAATTAGTTTTGGAACTGGTTGAATGTGTGGATAAAAAGTATAGTCATTAATGGTTTGATGTCAACTTGGAATATTTGTGTTGCTTAAAGTTATTATCAATACTTGGATGAAAGCATTGATGATATGTTTATCAAGTTTACAAAAGACATAACAACATGATTCATAACTGTCTTGAGTTGTTGTGGGAAGCCATTCGATGTATTAAAGCCTTTGGAGAAATAGGATCAAATTTAGGGCTTGTTATCTGGATTCCCTACGTGACCAATCCAGACTGAGGCAGTCTTTGTGTTTGGTTCTGGTCACCTGAGCTCCAAAAGGCTCTGGTACCAGCAGGTAGGTTAATCCAAAATCAACTTGATCCCTCCAAGAGGCTATTAGGAGTCATTTAGAGAAACAGAGTCTGTAACATATATTTTATCTGGATCCCATTACAAAATCATCGACAAGTAAAACTGTGTGTATGATTTTCTGCACTGCATGCCAGGACAGACAGAATGGGCCATCTAAGATAAAATCTGAGGCTCCTCTTTTGACTCAGTCTTTGATCCCCACCTTTTTTACAGTTCTTATTGGAGAGCTTTGAAGTGGCAGACCAGCTTCTACTGAGTGGATGACTTCCTTCCTTGATAATTGAGAAGCCTAACTCCTAACAAATGCTGCTTAGGTAAAATCGCATATTCAGATTAAAACCTGAGTCTTTAGTCTGAATGCAGATTTCAATTGATGAGCATCTCCCTGGGATATTTCCTCTCCCGGAATTATCCCCTGCTGAATTGGGGTTTGGAATTTGACCATTTGTCTTTGCATCTGTATTCTTTAGACTTCAATGGGTTATGCGTGATTTATTGCCCCTTACCAACTGTGATTCTTTTTTGCTTGAAATCAGTATATAATAAACTTCCATGCCCGCAGAATTCAGAACAGCATGGGCTAACCACTAGTCTAGTTGTTCTCATTTTCTTTCTTCTGCCTTTACCATCCTATGCCACCACGCCGCTCAGGACCCCAAAAAATCATATAGAGGCATGGCTCCCTATAAGTTGTCATTGTCTATTTATTCTGCTCTAAACTGCTAACCTTCTAAAAAGAGTCTTCTACATTTGTTGCCTCAAATTGTTCAGCCCATCCTCTCTCCTATGTCATTTGCAATCTAGTTCTATTTCTACCACTCTACTGAACCTAAGCTTCACTGAAAATCATCACTGACCTCTAGACAAACTAGATTGTTTTTCTGATCCTACAGTATGAGAAAACTTTCCATCATTGTTAGCATAGGATTCACAGAAAACAATGATGGTTCCAAAGATTACTCATAATCAACTATTAGTTATTCTTGCCATGGAAGAAGTATGGACCAAAAAAAGCTGCATCACCAGGAAGATCTCCCAAACTTTTTTAAGTATTCATTGTATCCTTCCCTTCCTTTGAATGTTCCACCAGAATTTCCATATTGGCAGGAGGGACCACTTTGACTGATTGTAATTTTCCATATGCTATTGCATAATCTCAGGAAATGTTCTAATAATTAATAATTTTAATATGAGAAATAGTCTAAATAAAGAGTTATCCAGAGACAAATATATTCCAATGATTGGCTAATACATCAATAAAAACTGACTTTGTTTTTTAACCACTTAAATTCTTCTCAATGCTATTATTACCATTTTTTTCTATCATCTAATTAATCCGTTGTATATACATAGATAAAATGTGGTTATAAAATGATAAAAATAAAATCCAAAAGCTATCAGAAGCAAGTTTCTTTTTTTCTGATCATATCTTGTGTTGATGTTTTTCTTCTTTAAAAAAATTGAAAATACAATTTAATTTTTTAAAAAATCAAGTTGTCCATAATTAATAAAAAATGAAAATCATCTTATATTCAAGGATTGAAACCTTGTCCCTACACCAGCCTTGCTTCCCATACAGCAGCAATAATAGCTTAAGGGTACCTTAGGTGGGAAGGGGTACTAGAGTGGTTGGAATAACCCCTATCAAGAGTTCCAACCTGCCAAATTCATTCATAGAATAAGGAATTATTTTCCTGGCTGCAGTTAAGAAAGCAAAAGTTAACATTCACTAAAGTCACTGATGAAATCCAGCCCAGCATAGAATCAGTTTTTCCATGAGGTTCTGTGATAAATGATTGATGGACTCTATTATTGCCATATGCAGTAGTTAAACACTTGAAAAAACCATCCTCAAAAAGAAATACCATAAAAGATAATATTTGATTTTCAGTGGCAAGAATTTGAGAATTTTCAGATGAGAGGTGGTCAGAATATGGAACAAATCAGATCATGTAAAAACATTTTAATGTTTAAACTTTAAAAAAGAATCATCCCTTGAATAGGGTACAGGTGTTAGAGGCACCATTGGGTAGATTAAATGTTGTTTAGTGGTTTTTCAAAGTCAGCCAGGATGAAGTAAGAAACCAAAGTGAGGGATTTATCAAAGATTGGAAATCATGGTCAACTTGGAGAAATTTTGCACTACCATTTATTGGAGATTAAAATATTAAATATTTTGCTTTCTTACTTTCTTAGTTTAATGTCTACAAAAACAACATATTGAACCTAAGGAACAATTGAAGAAGTCCTTCTTTTTTCTCCTTTGTATACTATATTGATTAAATAACTGTACACCACCTTTCTTGAGTTTTTGAGTTGCCCTGCAACATAGAACAGTTCCTCAATATCTTTTTTTGTTGTTATTTTTTAAGCCCTTACCTTCTGTGTATTGGCTCATAGGTGGAAGAGTGGTAAGGGTGGGCAATGGAGGTCAAGTGACTTGCCCAGGGTCACACAGCTGGGAAGTGTCTGAGGCTGGATTTGAACCTAGGTCTGACTCTCAATCCACTGAGTTACCCAGCTGCCCCCCTCAACATCTTTTGATAGTAATACATTCCCTGGATAGAAACTCTTTGCCACAGATTTTCTATTGGTCCCCATTCCAGATTAGAAAATCATTATCAGTTCATGAACAATCTGAGTTTCTCCCTGAAGAATAATAAAGCTGTTAAGTTTAGAAGTTGTATTCCTATCTCTAAGCATAATGGATTTCTAATTGTCATTTCAACAATGAGAGATGATCTGGAAAGAAATTTAACAAGATATCTTTTGAAATCTAAGAGATATGGTGGAATCTACACATGGTTTAACACTTTCCATTTTGGCTTCTTTCATCATCAGGAGCATTTATCAAAAAACTAGAAGAAAACAATTGCCTTCTATATTATGCAATCTAAAGCCCATAGCCATCCTTAAAAATACCTAAAAGCATATTTAGAACACATTATCTACAAATGTGAAATTTGAAACAACCAGGAATCAGGGCTAATAGAAAAGAATTTTTGTAGTGATACCTCGGTCTTAATGTTATCCTTTCCAAGAATAACTGTTCTCCCACTTGTTGTACCGTTTATAAAATCAAGTGTGGTATAAAACAAGTACATATTTATGAGGACACTCAACTTTGATTGGAGCAATAACAAAAGGAGATATAAAGTCTCCATTGAAAATATTGACACAAAACAAATTGACTCAGACTATAAGTAAAACACATGAAGAGAAAATCATCTGTTGTAATCTTATATTAAAAAAACAATAATTTACTGAATAAAGAATAGTTCATTCACCTTTGCCATTGGAAATCCAAGAACCAAGTTGTTTTTAATTTTAAAAAGGTTTTTTTGATGAACAAAAATTGATTTTCTCTTCTTCTCACGACAAAACCTTTGTAACAAATATGTATAGTTAAACGAAACCAATTTTCACTTTGGCCATGGTTTGTTTTTTTTTTAATGTATCTCTCATTCTGTATGCATCCTTTATGGACTGGTGGCCTAAGCAGTTTAATTCCTCAAGCAGCTTATTTGCCACAAAATTACACAACCCTAAACACCCATTTTAAAACACTGTCCTGCTGCAAATCCCATAGACATATAAACATGCCATTCAACCAGTTTAAAAAACTGTATAGGGGAAGGTGTTTTTTAAACATAAAAACTCCCAGTAAAATTGACTTAATGAAGCAAGGATGGAGAAAAAGACAATGCGAAGTACTACATTTTTAAAAATTTGATTTGGTTTTCTTTTCAGTTCCAAATTCTCTGCCTCCCATCTTCCCATCCCCTATTGATTCAAAAATAAAGACAAATAAAATCTATTATAACCATGTATAAGACATGTAAAAAAATTAAAAATGTCCTTCTCTCCAACAAAAAGTGCTTCAATCTGTATTCTGATTTTACATTAACAACAAAAATGTTATTAATGTAAAAATTATTCTCCTGGTTCTACTCAATTCATTTTGCATCAGGTCGTGCAAATCTTCCCAGTTCTTACAGCCCAATAGAATTCTATGATGTTCATATAACACAACTTGTCCAGTTATGTCCTAGTTGATGGGTACCACATCAGTGTCCAAATTTTATCCACCATGAAAGTTGCTTTATAAATACTTTTGTGTATATAACTCCTTTTCCTCTTTCTTTGATCTCTTTGGGGTATAGACCTAGTACAGGTCAAAAGGTATGCACATTTTAACAGCTTTGGGGAACAGTTCCAAATTACTTGCATAATAGGTGAACCAGGTCACACATCTACTAATAGTGCATTCATGTATCTATTTTCCCTAGAGCTTCTCTAGTATTTGTCATTTTCTTTTTCTGTCAACTTTGCCAAATTTCTGGGTATGAAGTGGCACCTCAGAGTTGTCATCATTTTAAATTCTCTAATTATTAGTAATTTAGATTATTTTTCACATAGTAAATTGGCAACAAATTTCTTCTGAAAACTATTATATACTTTGACAATTTACCAATTCCTGAATGGTCCTTTTGCTTATAAATTTTACTCTATTCCCTATATACCTTAGAAATTAAACTTTTATTAGAGAAACTTACTAGAAATTTTTATCCTAATTTACTGGTTCTCTTTGATTTTAACTGCATTGGTTTGGTTTATGCAAAAACTTTTTAATTTTATGTAATCAAAGATGTCATTAACTCCTGTGAACTTCTCTATATTTACTTGGTCATGAACTCTTCTTCTACCCATAGATCTGACAGATAATTTCTTTCATAATCCTCAAATTTGATTATAATATCACCAACTATGTCTAAATCATATGCCCATCTTGAGCTTGTCTAGGTATACAGTATAAAATGCTAGTTGATACCTTGTTTCTACTAGACTGCTTTGCATTTTTTCTAACAACTTTTGTCAAGCACTGTTTTTTTTACTCCAGTATCTAGGATCTTTGGTTTTATCAAGCACTATGTTATTTTACGTTTGTAGTACTTAAAGATCTCATACTAGTAGGCCTCCTTCCTTCTCAAATTTTTTCCATTAATTTTTCAAAGGAAAAATTATTTTACTATTCTTGAGTTTTTTACTCCATATAAATTTTGTTATTGCTATTTTTATCTCTATAGAGAAATTATTTGATAGTTTAATTATCATGTCACTAAATAAGTAAATTAATTTAGGTAATATCATTTTATTACATTGGCTAATCCTACACATGAGCAATTAATGTTCCTCAAATTATTTAGAACTATGTTTGTTTAAAGAATGTTTTTTTCATATTATTCATATAATACTTGTACATGACTTGGAAGGTAGAAAATAGATTTTATAAGATATATAATTATTTTAAATGTCATTTTCCCTTCTATCTCTTTCTCTTGAGTTTTGTTCATAATATACATAAATGTTGATAATTTGTGCTTTATTTATGTTTAGGATTGTTTTATGTCCTTTGACTGCTGATGTTGTTAATTGTTTTGAGTAGTTTTCAGATGATTCTCAAGGTTTCTGTAAGTACAGCATCATATCATCTGCAAAGAGTGATCATTTTGTTTCCTTGAAGACTATCTTTATTCCTTCAATTTCTGTTTCTTGACATTACTATATAGCTAGCAGTTTAAAAACTGTATTGTATTATAATGACAATAATGAACACCCTTACTTTACTCCTGACCTAATTGGAAAGACTTCTGGCTTATTTCTGTTACAAATAAACCTTGTTCTTGGTTTTAAATAGTTACTACCTAATAGCTTAATGAAAGTTCAATTTATACCTATGCTTTCTAAGTTTTTAAGAGCAATGAATCTTGTATCTTGAGAAAAGGTTTTCTATATCTATTAATATGTGATTTTTGTTTTCTCTATTAGTAATGTGGACCCATTTATAGTTTTCCTAATACTGAACTGTACCTATATTCCTGGTATAAATCAAACCTGATCATAGTGCATAATATTTGTAATATGTTACAATAGTCTTCTTGCTAAATTTTTATTTAAAATTCTTAAGAATAGATATTTGGATATTGCTTTGCAATTTTCCTTCTCTGTTCTCTCTCATTTACTTATCAAGTATCAAGACTATATTTGTGTTATAGGAAGTATTTTATTTTTTAAAGTGTGTATAGTACTTAAAACAATTATTCCTTAACTGTTTGGCACATTTTTTTTTATAAATCCATCTTAGCCTAAAGATGTTTTTTTGCCTTTGAACTTCATTTATGGCTTTTTCAAATTTCTTTCTCTAAGATAGAATTACCTAAGTACTCTATTTCCTTTTCAATTATTCTGGACAATTTTTATTTTTGTAAATATTCATCCATGTAATTTAGATTGTCCATTTTATTGGCATAGAGTTAGATGGAATAGTTATTTCATTTATTAAATTTTCATTAGGTTGTGAATTTTTTTAATACTAGAAATTCATTTTTTCTCTTTTTTAATCAATTTAGCTAATGGGTGATGGTTTTATGTTTTTCTTTAAACCACCTCCTAGTTTATTTATTAATCAAATAGGTATTTTTGGTTTGGTTTTGGTTTGGTTTTCTTTCAGTTTTGTTAATCTCACCTTTGATTTTTAGGGTTTCCATTTTGGTTTTTAGTTGAGAGTTTGGGGTTTATTGGTTTTCTAGGGTTTTTTAATTATATGCTTAATTCATTGATCTGTCCATTCTCTCTTTTATTAATAAAAGCATTAAGAGATTTCATTTCTCCCCTGTACAGTTTTAGTTATATCCAAAGAATTTGATATGCTGTCTCATTTTCATTATCTTTAGCGAAATAATCAATTGTTTCTGGGATTTGTTCTTTGATTCACTTGCTTTTTACATTTAAGTTATTTAGTTTCTAATTAGTTTTTAATAATTACTGTAAAGTCACTTTTCTAAATATAACTTTTATTGGATTATGATTAATAAAACTATAGCTAATGTTTCTGCTTTTCTATATTTTTTGTCAAGTTTTCATGTCCTCATGAAAGGTCAGTTTTTGTGAAGATATCACACACAGCTAACAAATAGATATAATATTCTCTATTCCCATTCAATCTTCTCCAGACATCTATCATGTCTAATTTTTCCAAGATCTATTCATATCCTTATCTTTTATTTTTTGTTAGATTATCAAAGTCTGAGAGGAATAAATAAACAAAACTATTTTAGTTTTACTGTCTGTTTCTCCCTTTAACTCATTTAATTTTTCCTTTAAAATTTAGAAGCTAAAGTGAATATGATTTAAGTAATTTTAAATTAAAAAGTTCTGAATAATTTGTCCAAGACTTTTCCTTTCATAATATAATTTAGATGTTTATTTCCTTCTTCCATTGAAAACCTATTCTTATGCCTCATCATAGTATAGGGGTAACCTTGTTTTTTTCAAAGCTATACAAGTGCAAGGCAAATTCTGGCAAGCCCTACCAATTTTCAGGTTCCACTTATTACATGGCAAACCACAGATTCATCATAAGAGAGCTAGTGTTACTAAATTCAGGAAAGATGTTAACTATTGGATGGTTAAGTTTTTTTGTTTTGTTTTTTGGACACAGCTATTTACCAAATTGTCCACCAAGACTTAGGGGCTGTAGTCTTTACTAGTAGAGGAATTACCAACATCTCTAAAATGACAGAAACTTAAGTATTGCAAAAAGTTATCCCCTCATATGTATGCAAACTATGGAACCCAGAAAGCACAAAAACAATAAAGATAGTATCTTTGTTCCACCAGTTTCATTTCTAGAGGCACCTTTCATGTTCATGGGTAAAGAGGAATGAAATGACAATTTCTTTCAAATTTGTAGTAATAATTTTTTTTGGAGGGGGGGAGGGTTTAACTTGTGATTTCATCCATATAGGGAAACTCCAGGGAGGAAATTCTCTCTCCTAATGCAGAAAAACAAATCTTTTGCAATTTAGAGTCTTAGATACTGACTTAGGACACTGAGAAGTTAAGTGACTCTCCTAGGCTTACACAGCAAACTGTGACAGATGCATGACTTCATTATACCTCTTCCCATCTCAGTGGCCAGCTCTCTATTCACTTTACCATGCTGTCTCTCACAGAACTACGTATGTGTATATATATATATATATATATAT
>NC_058130.1:386306861-386372948 GCF_016433145.1 Gracilinanus agilis
TATATATATATATATACATGTGCATATATATACAAACTTCCTGCCAAAGAAAATGTATGTTCTATTTCTCTTTCCAAAAAAGTGAGAACCCAAATTTGTATAAATGAATAATTCATATAGGTCAAATTTGACTTTGAGAGGGAAAAATAAATGAGATATTTCTCCTAAAAATGAGCCAAGTCAAATGAGATTTTTAAAAAACAAGACATCTTGAGAAGCAGCCTCCTATCATAAGGCAAGCTTTCCTCAGAGTCAGGAAGATGAGAGTTCAATACTCACCTACAATCCATTCATGATGTGGAGGGAGTCACTTAACTTTCCAGTACCTCTGGCAATTCTCTAAAACCATCTGTCAAACGCATTTATTTAGAGTTTAGAATGTGCTGAGCACTATAGTCAGTACTGGGGATACAAATAAAGACAAGGAAACAAAGGCAAAAAAAAAAATTCCTATCCTCAAGGAACTCACATTCTAATGGAGAAGACCACAAATAAATAACCAGGCATATACAAGATAGAGAGAAAGTAATAATAATAATAGCTATCATTTATATAGCACTTTAAGGTTTGCAAAGCACTTTATAAATATTATTTCATTTTATCCTCACAGCAACCCTGCTCTGTAAAAAAAAAGAAAATGACAGGCAGGTTAATTTAAAAAAAGAAACTTAGAAAGACTTACATGAAATTATTAAGTTAAAAAAGAGCCAAGGAAACACGATATACAGCAGCAGAAATATTGTTTGAAGAATGATTTGTGTATGTCCACATTTAGAGAAAGGATTGATAAATAGAAACAAGCAAGGAATAGTTTATATATACATGAATTTTTGTTAAATGAAACCTTCTCTAGCATGAGGAGGGCAGGGAAGGAAATGCCTGAGAACTTTAATGCAACAAACAAATCAGTTATTTAATTTTAATTTAATTATTTAAAAATAAATATGTAAAGTATATTACTTTGACAGAAGATTTTATGGTCACTTGAGACAGATACATAGACTGGTAAACCATGAATTGCCCAGAAAGGGAGGAAGCTGAAATATTTTAAGATCCATCCCCAAGGGAACTACTATCAGAGGGGAAAGAGTTAGAAACCAAGCAATAGAGGAAAATAAGGAGCAAAGTGGGTACTGAAGTTAGCAAAGCTTTCAGGATGAAAAATATTAAAAGACTTTTAACATAAGTAGATAAATCAAAAGGGAAAACAACAACAGCATGAGGAAATATGGCCTCCAGATGTAGTAAATTAGTTCAAACATCTATGAATAAATTTTTCAAAATGTAGAAAAATGATCCAACTATTAATGAGGCAGAGGATCCTATGGAATTTGTAGAGAACATGAAACCAGGACATACTATTCCTGAGTTGTTTAAAAGACAAATGAGAATCGAGAGAGGAGAATCTGTGACCTACACAGCAAAGATAACAAGAAGAATAGAAAAACTGGAATCTGTAATGGTAAGTCTCACTAAATAAATGAAAGAGAGAACAATATATTAGAGATATAAATACATGGGCATGAATGGTCATTTTGAAGACAGGATATGTAGAGAAAACCTAAAGATCAGAGGTCTTCCATAAGAACTTGATAGGATTAGAAAATCCTTAACACCACAATGAAGGATATAAAAAAAAGTGAACTGTCCAGAACTGAATATAGAAAATGTAATATCAATTAAGATCACATCTGGGGAAAAAATAAATAAATAAACAAACTAAAATACAACTTCTAAAACAGATAGTGGTTATATCTTAACAATTCAATTCAGAAACAAGTTGTGTGAGCAATCATGAGAAAGACCTTCAAATATAAAGGAAAGGAAATTCTAAAAACACAAGGTAATTCTGTCTCTATTAGAAAACAAATGAGGGAAGGCAGTAATGTGTTTTGAAGAGCAGTAGCATTCAGGATGTAGCCTAGAATGATATACCATGCAAATCTGAGCTTAATTATGCATGAAACAAGATGGAAATCCAATAATAAAGAGGTGCTTGAAACATTTTTAGGAAGAGACCTGTAATGATTATTTGCTTTTCAAATATCCCAAACAACAGAAATTTAAGAGTAAATAAATGTAGAGCTAAGGATAACAACAACAAAAGCATTACAGTAGAGAAAAAAGTAATAGACTGCAAACTCCTTGAAGGAGTCTCATTTGGGGGCCATAGTAAATATTTAACAAATGTTTTTTTTCATTCAGGCATTCATCTATTCAGTAATCTGAAATATGATTCAATAACTAGTATCCAAATAGTCAGCCTTGCCAAATATAAAAATCTGCTTTTGTATATATAAGAACACGCACAGATATGGATAAGAATAGAAGCATAAATAAAAGCAGAAACTCTTGTCACTCAAGTCAATGCAAATTTACATGTGTCCTCATGGCACAGCATTAACTCACTGCACATTCACTCAAGAGGAGAGAGTGAAGGTTACATAAGTATAACATGATTGGATGGGACATATGCCACCTTCTGTGGTCATCTGTCCCCCAGTTCAACCTTGGAGTGAAAAACATCATGGTTAGAAGAACTTGAGATACCTGAAGTTCTTCATTTGCATCATATTCTGCTCTCACTTGACCTTTTTAATGTATGGTATTTATATACTAATGATTCACAGTTACTTCATTTGAGGTTTCTAGAATGTTTATATAAATACGTATGTATTACCTGTACTGGTGACTAAAATATTCATAAATGAATCCTGAAGAAGCGTGGTTTGGTTATTTTTCTTTTTCAAAAGAAAAATAACAATGCAGTATACATATTTTCAAATCAACTCATCTCCTTCATTCTTTGGCAATTTTCACCAGATATAGATGACAGTATTATGGGTCAACAAGTCAATAAACATTCATTTACACTATGCTAAGTGCCAGGAATATAAGTAGAAAAATAGTCTCTGCCCTCAAGGAGTTTATATTCTAATGTGTGAAGACAATATCTACAAGGGAGCTGAAAAGACCGGAGGAGGGGAAAAGGTAGAAAAGATCTGATGGAGGTAAGTCAGCAGTGCATGCTGAACTTTTTTGGCCTGGGCCAAATTAAGTTAAATTAGAGGGTCTGGACATACAATCAGAAGATGAAGTCTTAGGAAAGGAGAGTACTTCCAATGTGAATAAGTCCAGAGGTAGGGTGAGCTTCCAGAACCCAGAAGAAGATTCTACAGCATGGCAAGGAAATCCTCGTGGAAATGAGTCTTTAGTGAAGCTTGGAGAAGAGATCAGAGATCATCATAGCAGAGACTTAGAGCTAGAAGACATCTCAGAAGTCATAGAGTCCTAATCTCTCATTTTACAAATGAGTAAACTAAGTTCCAATGAGGGAAATTGACTTGCCCAAAGTCACCAAGGTAGGAAGTAGTTCAGCTCAGCTGGAATGTCTTTAAGGCATTCTACTTCATTTGATATAGAGTCCCACTACCAGCACTGGATATTACCATTAATCATGTTCATGTGTCCCAAAGTCTAGTTAGGGTTGCTCCCACCATTCAGTCCCATGTCCTATCTTCATCTTCATATCTAGTAAGATCCATAAGCTCTTAGACTATGACCATCTACTTCCATTGCCTAATCCTTGACAATTCTGCAATCTAGTTCTAAATACTTTATATATGAAGTGCACACACCAGCACTTCAGGCCACCTTATCATCTCTGAAAGGGATTAAAGTATTGATCAGATAGAAGAGCTCTCTTTGGCTACTTCAAGCCATTTTTGACCAACTGGAAAAGAACTCTTGAGGCAAATGCTCAAATTAAGATTAGGTGATATTAGGGAAATGATTTTCCAGGGACATGTACATATATATATATATATATATATATATATATAATATATATATATCTTTATTTTCCTTAACCTCTAACTGAAATATGGCATTTCCTTCAATAAGATATTTGAAAGCCTTTTTCCATGACATAAAAGGAATTTGTTGACTACAGGTTTGAATTAAAACATATATCTGCAAACATGCCAATATGAATGATTTGTTTTACTTGACCATACTTATTTATTATAAAGATGGTTTTATTTTTTTAGGGAAGATCATGGAGAAGAGTAGGGTACTAGCAATAGGGGTTACAAACAAAAAGATAAGAAGAAAGAAAGAAAAGACCATTAATGAAATATTTTAAATATACAGAAGAGAAAGAAAATTCAGATGATACATAAACATGGCAATCTCAGAATGTTTTAATTAATCTATTTTTAAAAGCCATATAAAATGGATTCAATGTCATATAAAATACTGTTTTCTGTTCTTTATATAAAGAAATTTTGTGCTTATGCTAATCAAGTTCATAAAAATAAAAAAATAATTTTAATTTTTTAAATTTGAAATATGAATAGAGCTAAAAGTTCAAAAGTTCAGAAGAGGATACACACAATCTGCATAGTTTTCTTATAACTTCAATCAATCATCTTTCAGCCCCTCTCCTCAGGGGAAGGAAGGAAAGAAAAATGGGGTGAGGGAGGAAGAGAATAAGGAAGGAGAAAAGAAGGAAGAACAGGAGAAAGAATGCCAGAGTCACACTGCTAATAAAGTATCTGAGGCCAATGTTGAACTCAGTTATCTCTGACTCCAGTTCCACTGCCCTATTCTCTGCACCATTCAGGTGTCTCTATAACAAGAAGAGTCAAAGAGCACCCTGGCTCTAGAAGCAGCAGAGGAGTAAGATAATTTATGACAAAAATAGTAAAATGGCTTGGGTTGGGAGAATAAAGCTTTTGGTTTTATGAATTACTGAGTAATGGTAATCAGTGCTGACCCTTGTTAATTCTATTTTACTTTAATTTTATTGATCTAATTAAATATTTGCTCTACATAGGTAGGTAAGATCTCAATAAAGAGGACTGCCCACTGCAAAGGAAAGGAATGAGAATGTCTAGTAGTTGGGGTGGAACAAAGAGATTTATTATATGTAAAGATGGGATTCCATTAGTTATCCCACACAATTAAAAAGTAATTGTGAGGTAAGAATACTTCCCAATAGAATTAATAAATCAAACCAAGGGCCTATACCCAACTTGAACTAATCAAAGTAATTATGGGCAAAATTTGTTTACTTCCCAAAGAATTGTGTAAAAGGAAAGAGGTCTCTCAAGCTGGGTAGAGATTCTGTGGCCTGGAAACAGAAAGGAAGGAGGTGGATATACAAAGCTTAAGCAAAAACACTAAGCCCAGGGACAACCAACAAAAGGAGAAAGGGAAAGTAGAAGATTGAGTTGTGAGAGAGAAAGGCAAGATGAAAGAGCATCATCAGTTTCATATTCATCTCAGAACAGAAGATCTGGTGTTGAAGGAAATCCAGAGAAAAGATCAGCTCTTTACCCTTCAGCTCCCTAGGCTGAACTAGCCAGAGACACTATCATATATCCTACTATTTTTTTGCCCAAATATTTCCAGCAAACTAAAATTTGCCTAAACCACAAAAGGCCAGGAATTAACTAGAGATAGTTATAACTAGACATCTAGATAGATATAACTAGAGGTGTAATCTTACAAAGAAAGTCCAACCTCTGTCTAAATGTTAGAAATTTTCCTAACTAGGGAATTGGGGCAATTTTGATTGGATTGTTAATTTTTTGAATAAAATAAACTTGCTGAAGATGAGATGAGGGAATCAAATAAATCTTATGGGCCATTATTCCATTTTTAGGCTTAAAATGAGGTAATAATTATGAGAAAATGTTCTATATGCTTACCACTAGATAAAGTATCTGGAGCCCTAATGTGAGGTGTGGAAACAGTGAATGATTGACAAGTAGCTTGCATTTGGGTTCTCCTCATCTATTTTAGAGGACCAACAATCTAGTTATATTCTCTCACAGCACCACCTAGTGCTTATGCTCACCAGCCTAACAACTCAACTCTATCTCCTTACCTAAAGACACAGTCATTTCTTTGAGGCCAGAATCAGCTCTGAGTCCCCACTCAGATGCAATTTCTCCCTCATATTCACTCCCTAGTATTCCATTCCCATATTCCACAGGTACCCTCTATATTCTTCTTTCCCTCTCTCCTTCCCTTTCCCTTCCCCTCCTCCTCCTTTTTTCCCCCTTTCTCCTCATCCTTTCCTTCCCCTAATCTCTCTTTCTCTTTCCTTCATGGTTTAGTAGAAAAAGCACTAGATTTGGAATCAGATGGTGTAGATTCAAATACTAGTCTGACAGATTACTAGCTATGGGACTCTGGGAAAGTCTAAATTTAAGACTCCTAAACTTGAGACTCCTTAAGTTTCCTTATCTGAAAAAAAAATGCAAAGGTAAGTTAGACTAGATAAGTTCTCCTTTCTTCTCCAGTTCTAACTTGATAAAGCTTTGAGACCTTTTCCTGTGTCAGATCTGAATGAGCAGCTATCAGAAGTTTCTTCAATGATAAAAGAAGAAATTCAAGAATTTAAGAATCTTTAATTCCTTTATGTATTTCTTTGTCTTTCCCCACTAACATCACCATTGAGTTCTTTTATTTCATTCTGTTGAGACTTCTGAGAAGTGGTAAACATTGTATACCTGCTACTATATAGGAAACATTTGTGGAGTTAAATTGAATAAATGTGGGTTGAATGAATAAAAGAACACACAAAACCACATTCTTCTCTTCTCTTTCTGCCAGGGTCGCCACGGTCTTTCTCCTATGCCACTCCTCCTCCTTCTTAGTTAAAAAAAAAAAATGACAAAGAGGGATAAGGAAACATAGACTATCATAACAGACATTGTAAGGGAATATTTGCAATAGACCAAAAAAATGTACAAAGCTCTAGGAAACAAAGGAACTATTTTGCAACAAGCTTTAATTGACTAATCTCAATTTAACCTCTGGTGCCTTAGTTTCTTCATCTCTAAAACAAGGAAGCGTGACCAAAGGATCTCTAAGATGCCTTCCACAATACTTTTTAAGTACCTAGTGTATGCAGAGCCCTGTAATTATATGCTGGACTAGCAGGGTTTTCATAAGGAAGGATCTCTATCTCACAGAGCTGCCTAGTATAAATAGAATATAACAAGAGCAATATTGTGCTTGTCCATTAGAAAATTACAAAACAAAGTCTTCTATGAGGTCATTCCCATGAGAAAGAGGGTCATTACAGGCTTGTGGTATTAGGAGAGATATCAGGGAGGAGATGGTCTGTACAAAATACTAAGCTAGACTCTGAGAAAAACAAATATTCAGTCCCTGCCTGCAATCTCAGATTTTTTTTCTTTTTAATTACTTTTTTAAAAACCTGAACTCAATCCTGCCTTAGACAAATATATGAGCTTTATAGACCTTGGAGTATCACATCTCTCTTCCATCAAATAACAGCACTTACTTCACAAGTTTATTGTAAGAATCAAATGAAATAAGTGTAAAGAATTTTACAAACCTTATATAACATTTTATTAATGTTAGCTATTATTATTAATAGTTAATGGTTTTCCCTCTTGAACCCTTTGATAAAATCCAGAGCCTTCACCATGAGAAAAACAATTTTGCAAGTACCCCAGGCACATCCAGCTTTTCTGACCTTCCTCTTACATGTTTCCAAAATGAACTCAAAATGAAGAAAAAAGTCAGCCTTCTTTCCCATCTGTAGGCAAGCTGGCAGTGCAATCCCTTCTGTTAAACCAGAGCTCCAACTATTGCTACATGTTTTTCTTTTCTTTCATTCCTTTGCACCATAATGCTTTTCTGATTTCAAAAAATGTTAGGAAAGCCTTTCCATATAACACACACTCCATTATAAACCCTCCAGGGGTGGGTCATCCCCTCTCTGCCAGGCTGCCCTTGCCGGGCTGCCCTCACACTGGGAAACAGTGAGCCAGAGCACATCATGCCTTTGTCTGGAGCTGTGGAATGAACAGAACACAAGGAAGTATTTCCCAGTAAGTAAACCTTGAGAAACCGGGACAGATAACCTCCTTTCCGCACAAAAGGGTAGAAGGAAAATGTCAAACAAATCAATGTCCTTCCTCAGATTTTCCTGCCTTTGGCTGTAGGTTCCAAGAGAATTGTTCCTTCCTAGGCATTACCTGATATCTTTAAAGTCCCCCAGTGACCTCTGTGCACCCTCATCTCCATTGAGCATTCAGATCAGACATGGGTTCCCTGTGTCTGGGACACAACAAATATCCTGTCCTAGCTGCTTTTGTCCTCCTTGGCCAGCTATACCAAAGAGAGTTTGAATAGTTTCATTTATATATTCTTTAATATCCTTTTGCCTTTAAAGACAAAGGACCATCTGCCTTGTAGTATCTTATATTCGATTATATATTACAGGGTCGTTTTTCCTTTATAAGGGCTAAATGAAAATTTTCTCCTCACTTTCTCAATGAAACCATCCTTTATTCGTTTCATCCACCTCACTTTCCAAGCACATTCCTTCATTAATATAGTTCAAAATAAGCACTGACATATTACATCAATGTGAAAAAGCAATTACCAACTAGATGCAAGGTACACACAGTTAAGTACATCAGAAATGAATCCCAGGGCGGGCAGCTAGGTGGCTTAGTGAATTTAAAGCCAGGTTCAGAGATTGGAGGTCCTGGGTTCCAATCTGATCTCAGGCACTTTCTAGCTGGGTGAACCTAGGCAAGTCACTTAATTTCCACTGCCTAGACTTTAACACTCTTCTGCCTTGGAACCAATACACAGTATTCATGCTAAGATGGAAGGCAAAGGTTTGATTTGTTGTTTTTTTTTCAATAAAGTACAGGTCCTCAAAGAATTCACAATAAAATTGAGTAGGAAGAGAAAAGGAGATCCAGGAAATAGAAAACAAATAACTAAAAGAAAAGAGATCCAGATAAGTATTTAAGAAAGGTAAAAATGTCCTGAGATTAGTTTAAAGGAAAGCTCATTTCCTCCTGACAAGAACAAAAAATCACAGAATCTCAGATATGGAAAGAATCATAGAAGCCATCTAGTACCATGAGTACTTGGTCTAGAATCCCCTCAACATATTCCCTAATAAGTGGTTATTCAGATCTTGTTGGAAGACCTCCACTGCAGCAGCCCATTCCTCTTTTGGGGAATTTTCCTTAAATCAAGCATAAACTTGCCTCTTTGCTCCTTCAACCCTTTGTGCCTTGCTCTGATTTCTTAAAAATCTAACCATCTTCCACATAACAATCTTTGAAATATGGGAAGACATCTGAAGTCCTGCCCAAGTCTTTTCTTCCCCAGGCCTTTCTCTGCATTTCTTTCAACAATTCCTCATACTGTATGCATGAAGGTAACATCCTTTACTTCCTTGATTGGCTTCCTCCAACTGAACAATCAATCAACAAATAATTGTTAAGGACCTATGTGGCAGGCACCTTGCTGAGTCCAGGCTATTTCAATAGCCTCATGGTTGGTCTCCCTGCACTCCAGGCCATCCTCTGTTCAGCTGTCAAAATGATTTTCCTAAAGTATATCTCTGACCACACTAATAAAATCCAGTGACTGCCTATTATCAAAAGGATCAATTATGGGGCAGCTAGGGAGCACAGTGGATAAAGCACTGCACCTGGAGACAGGGGAGCCTGGGCTCAAATCTGGCTTCAGAGATTTCCTAGTTGAGTGACCCTGGGCAAGTCATTTAACCCTGATTGCCTAGTCCTTGCCACAATAAAAAAGATTCATAGATAAAGTCTTTTATTTGGCATTTAAAACCATCCCTTCTTGACTTCCAATCTTCTTACTACCCTTACACCTTCCACATACTCTGCAATCCACTGAAACTGACCTCCTTGTTCTTACTTTACCAAGATACTCCATTCTCCTACTCTGGGTATTTTTAGTGGCTGTTCCAGATGCCTGGAATTCACTCTCTCCTCATCTCTGTCCTTCAAGCCCCAATTTGTACAAGAAGCCCTCCCTGATACCCTTAATGCCAAAGTCTTCCTTCTAGTAATTATTTCTAATTTACCATGTACCTATCTTGTTTGTGCATAGTGGTTTGTGTGCTGTCTCCTCCATTACATTGTAGGGCAGAGACTGTATTTGTCTTTCTTTGGATTCTCTGGGCTTAGCACAGGACCGGGCACATAATAGCTATTTAAGAAATACATGTTCCCTTAACTAAGCCCTGGGATACAGAAAAAGATGAAATCAATCCTTGCCCTTCAAGGAGTTCCCATTCAAGTAGAGGAAACATATTTTGTTTTTGCTTTTCTTTTCTACATGCAAACACTACTGTCCATAAGATGAATACAATCCAAATGGGAGGTTAACTCCACAGGGAATGTACTAGCACTGGGGGGAAAAGGGGCAGAATGGGCCTGAAGAAGATGGGATTTGAGCTGAGTCATGAAGGAAGCCAGGGAAGCCAGAAGGCAGAAATGAGAAGGGAGAGTAATGCACATATGGCGGATAGCCAATGAAAAGGCATAGAGTCAGGAGATAGACTCCTTCATAAAATGTACTGCCCAGAAATTAATACAATTCTCCAGCTGTGGTATGTCTAGGACAGAGCAAAGTGAAGTTATCACCTCCCTGGTCCTGGGCACTCTGCCCCTCTTAGTTCTCTGCCGACCTTTATTCTCTTGGCTATCATATCCTATGCTTGACTCACATTAGCTAGCAGTCTCTGATGATTTTGCTTGGGTAAACTACTGCCTAACCATTTCTCCCCCACCTTCCTTATATATGTGTGGAAGATTTTTGTTAACTCAAGTGTGAAACCGTAAATTTGTCCCCGTTAAATTTCATCTTGTTAGATTTGGATAATGTTCTAACTTGTCTAAATATTTTTAAATAGTACTAGCTAGTTCTAGAATGATGGGGAGATTTTCAGCAAGGATATGTGGGGATAAGAAGGAAGGGAGGTGGCAGACATTTGGTGGGTATGGGTGGGTGTGCACATTAGTGTATTTAGAAGAGGCTGGGTTGGGGTAGGGGGAGATGGAAATGTGTGTGTTTCTGTGAAGGGGGATTTGGTATAAGTGATAGACCCCTTCCATTTGACTTATACCATTTTCCCACCAAGACTATAAGCATTTTGAGAACAAAGTTTACTTCTATTGTTTTGGAGGTTCTAACTCACTTTCCAGTATCTTACACAAATGATCTTCATTGAGCACAACAGAACTTAATTAGTAAGTAGTTATGGAGTGCTATGTGTTTGGCACTATTGTTTACTGGACTGGTGGCATGATGGATAGAGCTCTGGGTCTGGAGTCTGAAAGTCCCAAGTTCAAATCTGGTCCCAGATGACAATTGTGAGGATGAAATGAGAGATAATTTTCATAAAATATGCTTACCATAGTTCCTGGCACATAGTGGACACTATATAAATATTAATTCCCTTCTTCTCCCTCATATGTATGACATGTAGACATATATAAACAAAACATGTTTGCATATTTGTATGTAGGCATATTAAATATATGTTGTGTGATTCATAGAATAGTAACTCTTGGGTCAATCAGTAGACAGTTGACAAACACTAATTAAGTACCTATTTTGTGCCAGGAACTATACTAAGGACTGGGTACACAAAAAAAAAAAAAAAAAAGGCAAAATAGTCCTTGACATCAGTGATTTTATAGTCTAATGGGTTAGGGAATGGAGGTAAACAACATCAGATGACCTAGACAAACAGGTTATACAAGATAAATTGGCAATAGAATTAAAGCAAATCAAAAAGGCTTCCTGTTGAGGCAGCTAGGTAGCTCAGTGGATAGAGCACTAGCCCTGGAGTCAGGAGGACTTGCATTCAAATTTCAGACACTTCTTAGCTATATGACCCTGAGCAAGAGTGATAGGACAGGATCACTCCCCTGAAGTTTATGGAGTAGGGGGAGTTTCATGATCAGACCCATGCTTTAGGAAGACCACTTTGAGAGCAAATGACCTAAAATAAGGACATTTAAAGCAGGGATACCAACAAGAAGGCTTTGTAATAGACCAACTATGAGAAGATGAGGGTCTGCACCAAGGAGGTAGCATTGTAAGGAGGAAGAAGGGGGTACATAGGAGGGATGCTATAAAGGCAAAATTAGCAGGCCTTGGCAACATATCAGATATAATGGAGAGAGGGTGAGGATGTTCAGCATGGCTAGGTTGCCAGCCTGGGTAACTGAGAGGATGGTGATGGTAATAGGGAAGTTAGGGAGAAGGGAGAGTTTGGGGAAAAGATAATGAGTAGAGTTTAGGACATGTTGAGTGGAAGACGTGGAACATCCAGTTCAAGATCTCCAACGTGCAGCTGGAGAAGGGAGACAGAAGGTCACAGAGAGATTAGGGTGAAATAAGGAAAAGATCTTGATTCAAATCACTTATCTTTCCATCTCTGTAAACCTGGACAAATCAAAAGCTCCCTGGGCTTGAATATCTTCAACTGCAAAATAAGAAAGCATGGTAGCTGTGGTCCTTTGTAGCTCTGCTATTAATGAAGCTATGATCCCCACGTGGCATATATTCATAATTATTGAAGAATACAAAAGAGACTTTGTTATAGATACAAGTCCAAAGAATAAACCATTATTTTTCCATATTTGGCATAGAGTAGAACACCAGTGAAATGAGGTACCAGATTGTCTACTGCACACTCAGAAACAACTTCTCTCTTTCATCCTTGAAATATCCAAAAGGAAAACTGAAGATAGGACTTCAGATAGGAAGAAGATAGGAAGATCAGAGACTCAGTCAAATGGAATAGGAAGAAGCAATACAAACCAGCTCTTCCCACAACTATTTTGACAACCATCTAAAAAGAAAACCAAACCTCCTGTGATTAAAAAAATTGAAGAAGAAACTACCATGGGTCATCTTTCTAGCATTATATCATAAATTTAACCAATAAGCAGGAGCTGGAAATACTGGGATAGGGGTGGGTCAGGATCACAAACAGTGCCTCAGAACTCAAAGTTAGATCAACATCGCATGCATATTCCATATTCAGTCTTCCCCTCCTTCCCAGGATAGCAATGAGCAGATAAATGTACAAGAGGGACCAGGATTTGCAGCCTCGCCCCCAGACTTCTCAGCTAGAGCAAAAATGTTGGGTTGCCCTAAACAGATTGTTGAAAAATTTAGTAAATAAAAAAGATAAACATCTATTATGATGCCAGTTATATCAAAGACACAATGCCAGAACAAGAGAATAACTCCCAAATTCCTACAAGCAAAATCTCAAAGGAAAAAAAATATTGCTTGTTGACAAGATCAATTAGAATTTCTGGGTATTGGCTTGATGCAGCTTCCAGGTCAAAGAGAAATACTATAAATATCCAGAAAAAAAAGAATTCAAGTATTAAGGAGCCATAGTGAGAAGCACACAAGTTTCAGCCACCACCATAATAATTTCAATTACATTCAATAAATATTTATTAAGTTCTTATTATGTGCCAAAAACTACGATAAACACTAGGAATACAAAAAAGAGGCAAAAGACAGTCCTTACCCTCTAAGAATCAACCATACAATGGGAGAAACAACATACAAATAAATATATACAAAGCAAGCTACATACAGGGAAAATAGGAAATAATTAAAAGAGGAAAAAGCACTAGAATGAAATGGTTAGGGAAGACTTTCTTTAGAAGGTGGAATTTTGGCCGGGACATAAAGAAATGAAAACATGGAATATAATATTCAAAGAAAGGAAAGATATATCTTGGAATCCAGAATAATAAACCAATCAAAACTGGATAAAATCCTACAGAGGGGGGGGAAATGGAGCTTTAATGAAACAGGATTTCCAAGCATCCTTAATGAAAAGACTGGAGCTGGATAGAAATTTTGAAATATAAACATAGGTGTGAAGAGAAACATTTTATACAGTCAGAAAAATGAAAAAGGCAGCAAGCAGAAAGGGCAATACAATTATCTTCTTAGAAATGTGATAAAATCAAAAGCATACAAATAGTCAAATAAGGAAGAATTTGAGTGATTTTTGTTGTCTTCATGATCTTTTTAAAAAGAAAGAAAAAAGGAATGGGAAAAGGAAACACTAAGAATGAAGAAGAAAAGTATTGGAGTGAAGACCTTACCATTTGACACAATTGGGAACATAAGTAGACATCAATATAAGAAAAAGGGATGGGAGAATATTACTGGAATCTCACTTTCATTTCAACCAGTTAGGGTAAACATATATCTACATAATTAGTTTAGCATAGAAATACATTCAACTCAAAAAGGAGATAAGAAAAAGGGAAAAGGAGACTAAAGGGGAGGATATAACCAGAAAATGGTTAATTATAATCAAAACAAATTCCAAGGTCAGTGAAGTAGAGATTGTGAAGAAAGGTTTAATATGAAAGAAAGAAAAGGTGATAAATGGATGGAGTCTGGGTGAGGAATGAGAAGAAAGACAGGGTAGTGGAAAATATTTGCATCAAGCATAGAACCTTGGTACTAAGCATACTCCTATTTTGTACCTCTTTCCTTCTTAAGTAAAGAGAAGGCAAGAAACAAAGATTGGGGAAACATATGAGAAAGGGTGGAGGGAAGTAAATAAAATTAAGAAGTTTTTGCACAAATACAATGCAGCTAAGATTGGAAGTGGAACAGCTATGAAAAATCTTTGCAGCAAGTTTATCTGATAAAGGTTTAATTTCCAAGATAAGTGAAGAACATATTCAAAAGTATAAGAATAAGTCATTCACCAATAGGAAAATAGTCAAAGAATATGAGCAGGCAGTTCTTAAGGGAAGAAATCTAAACTATTCAAAGCCATATGAAAATATGTTCCAAATTGCTAATAATTAGAAAAATATAAATCAGAGTAATTCTGAGGATCCACTTCACACAAGTCATATTGTCAATGTTGACCAAAAAAAGAGAAAATGACAAATGTTGGAAGGACTGTACATCAATGTACTATTAATAGAACTATAAATTGGTGTGATCATTCTGAAGAGCAATTTGGAACTCTGTATATAAAGTTATTAATAGTTCATCCCCTTTGACTGAAACACTACTAGACCTGTACCCCAAAAGAATCAAAGAAAGAGAATAAGGATCTGTTTGTACAAAAAAATACTCATAGCAGTTCTTTTGGTAGTAGCAAAGAAGTGGAAACTAAAGTGGTATCTGACAATTGCAAGATGGCTAACTACATCATGGTATACGAATACAATCAAATATTATTGTGCTACAAGATATAATGGAGACAGTTTCAGAGAAACCTATAAAGATGAGCATGAAGTGGGGCAGAGTGAAATAAGCAGAACTAGGAAGAAAATTTATACTATAGCATTACTATTATAAAAACAATTACTATTATAAAAACTATTTAGTAAGACAAGAATGCTTATCAATGCAACGATCCATTGTGATTCCAAAGGATTTGCACCTCTCTTAACAGATGCAGAATTAAATACACATTTTTGGACATGCATGATTTGAATTTTGCTTTGCTTAAAGACATTTTTACAGGAATTTTGTTTCTCTTGGGGTTAGGGAGAGGTAGGAGCAGAAAAAAATAAATTATTAGCAATTGAAAAAAACTAGTTTCAAGAGGTTTATTTTAAGACATAAACTACATTTATCCTGAAGTTAGAGTTTTTAGAGTTAAGAGGGGAAAGTAAATTATTGATAATTGAAAAAATTAATTTTAAGTTTTTTAATAGAACCTAAATTTATCCTGCCTCTAAATCCTTTAACCATTAGTTATGAAATCATTTTTTTCTAATGCCTTTCAGGATTTTCTTGAAGGTCAATAAAACAACAAATAGAAATAAACAATTAGGCTGCGTTTAAATTGGCTTTAAAAACAAAATGATTCTCCTTTGACAGATGCAAGGATGGAAAATAGATAAATATTATTTTACAACTACCATTATAATACCAATTCTATATAGCATTATTTCATTGTCTTGGTAGGTGAACTAAAGGTAATAAAAGTAATAGCACTTGTGATCTGACAACAAGCCTGAGAGGTAGGTACTATTATTACCCCATTTTACAGAGGAATAAACTGAGATTGACATAGAGTGTTAAGCAAGTGTTCGAGGCAGTATTCAATTTTCCTGAATCCAAGCCTAACATTCTTACCCAATGATCTACCTACCTGTTTTAAAGCTACTTCAAAAGTTATTAAATGAAAAAAAAAACTATAAAACTATACATAGGCAAATTGTTACTTTGACTATATTTGATGCTTAATAAATGTTCCCTGAATCATTAAGGATGTTGGAGATGGAAGCAAGGGGAGTCTGGAGTTAGAAATAAAAGACAGATGAAAGGCCTATAAATAAGGCAAAGTACATAGAGTGATTAGCAAAGCCATTGAGGTGGAAGTTAAAATCGTGCAGTGTAGGAGCTGAAGTCTTTCAGAAGGAACAAATAAAACCCCAATTACTTGCCCCTCTGAGGAATATTAGCCACCTGCATGCAATTACAATATCTCTCCATTGAAGAGAAATTTAAATATAAGCAACCCCAAAAGGCCAAAGCTGAATTAAGATTTTTGGGACATGCTGCAAAATGAAATCATTTTGATAGCTTCTTAAATTCATTAGTAAAAGATTCTAACTGTATTAGTATGGAAATAAGGGCAAGAGAAAATTTATTTTAAACCATAAATGTAATTATTTAAATCTACTTAAAAATTCACAGAAATAAGTACCTGGTACAGTAATCTACTAAATAATTATTGTTGTTGCTATTGTTAGTGGCTGCATCTAGAACACAATTATTGGGAACTAGCAGAAAGTAGTATTGGATCTATAAACATCTAGGTTGCTCAGTGTATAGAATCCAGGTCTGGCTCATCTTTGTGAGTTCAAATCTGACCTCAGAAACTTACTAGCTGTGTGGCCCTGGGCAAGTCACTTTTACCCTGTTTGCTTCAGTTTCCTCTTCTGTAAAATGAGCTAGAGAAGTAAATGGCAAATCACCACAGCATCTTTGCCAAGAAAATCCTAAATGATTTTACAAAGAGTTGGACACAACTGAAAAATGACTCAACAACAACAAAAGTATTAAACCTGGCTCTCATACAGGTAACTTTGAGCAAATCATTTCACCCACTGGGGCCTCAGTCTCCACATTTATAAAAAGAGGTTGAACCAAGATCCTTTCAACTCTATAACCTTTAAAGTTCAAAGTTGAATGTAAACTGCTGCCCTTCTACCACATTAGTTCTCATCTATGCAAGTCAGTCTGAGGCCCCAAAGAGACCTTAGATTCCCCTCAGTGGAATGGAAAAAATGGACCTAAAATGGTTAGGGAGGGCTAAAAAACCAAAAAGTCTAGCAATAGCCTCAGAATTAATGGCTTTGTCTATATTCTGATGCCAACAGGACCACATTAGAGAGTGTTTTTTTTCCAACTGTAGACTTCTTAAGGGAAAGGGTTCACATATTTTCCAGAAAACTCCGACTTTACTCAACAATGTGCTTTTAAAAAAATTATTATTCTCATCTGCAGACACTTCCTGTTGGAGACTAGAAGCCATCCAAAAAATTTTAAAAGAAAAAAATGGAGGAAACCCCACATTTGCTATGAAAAGAAAATCAAGAGCTGCATCTCGTTCAGTGGTTTCCAAGGTGCTCTAGTCAGAGCTGGGATTTCAAGGAACAGACACAACATTGCACTCCAGGTTACTTAGCTACAGGATTTATCAGTACCTACAAACCACCAGTGAAACACTTACTCATTATTTGAGAAGAATACATGAATACATCTGCATTCTCTTTTATGGCTATCCTAGTACTGCATCTTGGTTTAGTTCATGGAAATTAGTCTGAGCACTACACTGCTCCCAGGAAGTCAGTTCTTCCCAGTCATAACCCTAACCCCTAAAATTGCCACCCCCACCCACCATCTGCATTAGTTTATACTGGGGAAGCCAGATAACTGGGACGATCAAAACAACCAACCCTAGCTAAGTAGACCTAAGGTAATTTGGAATACATGAACCATAGGTAAAGGTCAGAAAAAGCTTAAAATAGAGGTTGGTAGAATTCCTTTAGATTCAGGGGTTGACCTCAAGGATATTCACGGTAATTATCTCTATTTTCATGTCCTTCCTACTCATTTTTGAAATAGGGACCCAGCCTGCATCACCAAATGAATAGGTATTAGAACCTGGGAACATCTCCACTATGAACACAAATCAACATCTCATACATCTTGAGTAAAGAGAAGGCAAGAAACAAAGATTGGGGAAACATATGAGAAAGGTCTTTATTACGTTGCACAGGTCTTGATCTTGAAGGGATTGGGCAAAAATCTGGGTAATTCAGAACTAAACCTGTCCCCATCTTGGACAGTAAAAGGGCAAGTCTTGCTGATAGTAGAATGTTCAGAAGAAAAAACAACTCAGAAAGAAGTGCCTCCTTCACCAAACAAGCTATCTTGAAAAAGGAATAAGAGATATAGACAAAGGATGATTGGGAGTCTGTTGCCAGAAGTATGAAGGATTACAATGAAAAAGGTAAACAGAGGAGCATAGGAACTGGGAAATGGTAGGACTAAGATGGAATGGAATGAGAGTATAGAGAGAAATAGAGGGAAGTGATTTTCATCTAAACAGAAATTAAGGGAAAAGAACATAAGGATCTTCTGTCCATAGAGTAAGAGATATATCAAGTAGGCAGAAGCTTATAGTACAGATCCACAAGATTCTAATCAGAAACTCTAGACCGACTTAGTATTATTCTTCAAAAAATATCTAGAATTCATTATATATGGTTTATGAGATTTGAAAAGAAAGCAGTAATCACTTGAATAGATCATGCCATACTAATCTCTTTCCTTTTTGTTTTTCTAAGATTGCTGAACAGGCTGTCTAGTGCTGCAAGTGATATATTTGTATTTTAATCATATCTCATAACATTTGTGTGTTGATTATGGAAAAATGTAATCTGAATAAATATATCATTAATCTGAACAACTGTACCACAAGAGTATTGCTGAATAGTAAGTACTGCCAACCTGCAGGGAGGTATCTAGTGCCATTGCATAAGATATCCTTACTTTCTTGTTCAAAAGGAAATCTTAAGTATTTAATGGCATGAAAACATAAAAGACATACTAGTCAATCAAATTTGATTGTGAATCAATCTGACTTGTTCTGAAACTCCTAATTTGGAAAGAGACTCTTCTGAGAACTTAACTTTGTTTTTTAATCTCCACTGTTCCTCAACTATCTTCAGAGATGGTCATGTCTTAGAAAAGCGCTCTACCTCTAAGACCCTAAACTTTGAAATCCTCTCTCTCTGGTCATAACCTCTTGTCCTTCCCCTTCTTCTTTACCTCACTTCTCTTGCATTGTTTCATTATTGCTTTTATGACTCCCTTTCTTTGAATCCTTCCATATGATCTTAGTCAATCACCTTTTTTCTAGATTAATTTCCTTGAGGTCTTATCCATTTCAATGAAGTCGAATGCTTTTTCTCCTTTCTCCTTTTGCTATTCCTTACCGTTTGCTTCTACTCAACACTAGCGTTATAAGACTCTACTACATTCTTACAGAGTAGTATATTGACTTCCTTGTGTCAACATCTCCAGTTCTTTTTTGTTTCTTTATTGGCATTCCATGTGAGCATTAGTAAATAACCTATGGGAATAATGAGCACTGTTGCTGACCTTTTTCCCTTCTATTTCCTCCTAAGGATTATTGAGTACTTTTGATTTTTTGTTACATGTCATTGTTTTGGCCTTCACAGAATCTGTATTTATAGCATTAGCTATACTTGTCCTCCCCCTCCATCAATTTGGTCTTAAACCTTTTTGATCAGGGTTAACAGAGATAGAGACAGAGAAAGAAAGAGAAAGAAAAAATAAAATAGCACCTAAAATTATTTAGCCACCTTGTCCAAAAGCACTGGATTTTAAGATTCAACTAGTATCACATTGATGCTTCCCCTAATTCTGGAACATATCAGAAATTCATTCTTTCTTTCATATTCTAGGTCATATATATATATATATAATTAGTCAGCATATAATGATATTTTTATTGTGTCTATACATATTAATAGCTGTTTCCTGGAACCTGATGATAATAAGGTCTAACATGCTTTCTTTTGACTATTGGTCTAAGCATGTAAATATATACACACACACATATACCCAGTTAATCTTCTCAATATCAAGTGCTATTGAAAGATCAAAATACTGAAGTTTCCTCCCAAACCCATTCCATTGTATTGTTGCTGAAGTTGTTATTGCTGATGTTATTCAGTTATTTCAATTTTGTCTAAGTCTTCATGACCAAGTCTGGTTTTCTTGGCAAAAATACTGGAGGGCTTTGCCATTTCCTTCTCCAGCTCATTTTACAAATGAGGGAACAGGGTTAAGTGGGGTTAAGTGACTTATCCAGGGTCACAGAGCTAGTGTCTGAGTCCACATTTGAACTCAGGTCTTCATGACTCCAGGAAGGCTTGGCACTCTATCCACTGTGCCACCTAGTTGCCCATTGTGATTCAGGGATTTACTTCAGTTCAGAAATCTCCTGCCTGCAGTACTCTAAGAAAGACAGAATAAAACAACAGAAAGAGAACTTGTCAAGGAGTTATAAGAACTGGGTTTGAGATTGGGCTTGAGATTCTCTAGCTGTGTAACTTTGACTAATTCACCTAATTCCTCTGTGTTTCAGTGAAATATAATTTTTTAAAATGAGAATAATAGTTGTATTACCTTCCTCACATTCTGTTTTAGGAAAAAAAACTTTGTAAATCATAAAGTACTTTTATAAATGCAAGTTATTATTGTTGCTATTGCTGTTATTAGTAAGGTTTAGAGAGATCATATCATGCAGATTAGTGGTGGAAGTTTTGAATTTGCTTTGTCTTTACCTTGGCTTTATTTGAATTTATCTCACTATTTATGTCATCTAATGTTTGTTTTTTCTCATTACTTTTTAAAAATGAATCCTTTCAGTCAATGTAGCCAGAAGCCATTGGAAAGGGAGCCTACAAAAATTAAAGTGCACTATTATTAAAAATGTTTCGACTTCTTAATTCAAGAAATAATCATCCTAGACATAACCATTCTGGCACTTCTGATTTGAAAACAAATGTATATTGTTTGTTTCCTAGTATCCTACATCCCATAACAGTTCCTCACAGCCAACAGTGCATGATCACATCAGAATCTGGTCCATCTATCCTCAAGTAACAGACATTGGCAAACACACTGCATTCTGGGACTGTTTGTCAGTCTTTGGCTGCTGGACTCCAATAAGGGTTTATGCTGGCTGTTCTAAAGATAAGACACACAACTCCACAATTACTAATTACAGGCTCTAGTTCTTACTTTATTTTGGATTTGGGGGTAGGGCGGGGTACAAAGCTAAAGAAAAAGAAGTTATACATCAAGCATGCATGGGCAAATGAGTCCCCTTTACTCAATCACACTGAGGCCATCCAGGTTTCACAGACTCAAACACTTACTTGTGCAACCTTAGGTATGTCATTTATTTCTCTAGATCTGTTTCATTATCGATTTTTTTTAAAGAGGTTGGATTGTCTGGCCTCTGAAAATCCCTTCCAGTTCTAAATGTATGAACCTTAGATATCTTAAAAATGGTCTTTTGGGGCAAGAGGATAGGAAGAACCATTCAAAACAAAACTGAAATAAATATCACTAGCATGTATTTAAATGAATATGTAGCACTCTTACAAACAGAAATGAGCAATAAAGTTTCTGTCATAAATTGGCTAATGAACTTTGCCCACTGGCATGGTTTTTAAAGAATGATTTATTCTTAATAACATTTAATATGTAGACAAGAGTTGGCAGATATGGGACCAATAAGTTAGATCTCAGTGCCTTTTGCAGAACTGGTTCAGAATTCAAGGTGCTGCTATTTAAATGAATAAGAAAATTGTGCCATGTGATCCAATAAACATTTTACTCAGGCCTCACAATGTCTCTCAGACTTTCATCTATTCTTCTTTGCCTCCTTATAATGAATTTTCATCATTTCTTTCTTGGGCACATTCTTTTCCACTAACGCAGATTCAGTCTTTCTATATTTGATGAGTTTCTGTGGCTGAAAAATCAAATACCTTTTCTGGTGAGCGAGCTCTTTACATACATTTAAGCTGGTTCTTAGACTGAATTTATGGTCTTATCACTGAACCTGTACTCAAAGCATTGCCAAAATCGTTAAGATTTACCACACCTAAAAATCTACTGGAGCAACTTTTAAGAAACCAGGCACCTATAACATGGCAATGAAACATTAGAATTAAACTTTAATATAAGACTTACTTATAATGATCCAAAAATACTTATTAGAACTGCTATTCTCCTAGGCACTGTATAGGGGAAATTATGCAAACCTGATTCCTATACAATATTTAAGGAGCTGATGATATATAATACTTGACATTCATGAATATAAATTTAATTTATAAAATGAAGGTTTGTAAGGGAAGTTGAAATCTATTATTCCTATTGTCATCCCCAAAAACTTTCCCACCTCTAGGTCTTTGTTCATGCTATTCCCTTTTATAAGAATTTTCTTTCTGGAGGCTACAACCACCCCTATTTTGTTAATGCCAGACAGAAATCTTTTTACCTTTTTCTTCCTCAAAACTTTTCTACTCAATCATCTACCCCAAGAGCCTCTCTCCTGCTCCAAGTGTTCCACCTGATTCTGAAAGTCCTCAGAAAACTAATATTTTTCCTCTAAGATATACATAGATTTGAGTTTTTCCTAGTTATTTATTGTTAGCTACAAAGAAAAATAAAGATAAAACAAAAGGATTAAATTTGCAATATTTCAAAGGTATAAAGAAAAGTTCAGGGGATTAGACCTCATTATACTGGGTTTAAGGATGACAAGGCCAGTGTTCTCAGTTCTATTTCCTTCATTCATAAAAAACCATCTTCCCTGTATGACATTTGTCACTATTATCCATCAGGAAAAATAGTAATAGTCTACTATTTGCAAAAAGCAGCGCACTCTTTCCTGCCCTCTACTGGTCAGCTGGCCTGAATAGTTCTACAGGCTATCTGTCAATAGCTCCTGAATTATTTGTATAAATGGAAGGTTGATCATGTAAGCTCAAATTTAATGAGGGGGAGGCATTAACTTCCCACTGTAAACTCACTTCCCTCCCCTCTAATTTTATTTTTTTTTGTCTTTTTTTTCTCTTCTGTTTTTCTAAATTCTAGGCTCATGTCAACTCTTCCCTCCTCCCTGAAACTTTCCGCCCAGGACTCCAAACCCTGTTCATCTCTCAATCATGAGTCCTTGAATTTAGTTGTACCATCCAAATGAAAAGTTCATTAAATTGCTACTTGAACAGTATATAATTGGATAGTATAGAAAGAGTTCCGATTCTCAACTCAGAAGGCCTCGATTCAACTCTTAACTTAAATGATCACTACTTCTGTTATCTTTTGCAAGTCAAGATGAAGTACCTCAATTTCCTCATATAAAAAAATGAAAGGGGGGGGGCAGCTGGGTAGCTCAGTAGATTGAGAGCCAGGCCTAGAGACGGGAGGTCCTAGGTTCAAATCTGGCCTCAGACACTTCCCAGCTGTGTGACCCTGGGCAAGTCACTTGACCCCCATTGTCTACCCTTACCACTCTTCTGCCTTAGAGCCAATACACAGTATTGACTCCAAGACGGAAGGTAAGGGTTTAAAAAAAATGAAAGGATTGCACATGGTAGTTTTGGGGGTGTCTTCTACAGTTGTGACCCTAAGGATTTTGAAGTATTTTCCCCACAATAGTCCTTAAAGATAATAAATAACAATATTTGATCCCCATTTCATACATAAGAAAATTAAGATCCCAAAAAGTCATGCAGATACCCTAAGGAAAGATTTGAATGCAGTTCTCTATACTCTGAGTGCTGAATTCTTTCCTCTGTACAGACATGTTTCTTCCTTTCCCATATCACTTAGATGATCTCTAGAAACCACTTTCTTCTGAGATAGTACAGAACCAGTTATTTATTCACCATCACATACATTTTTGTAGCTTTTTTTCCTTCCACAAGTGTGCTACCATGAGTGTGTCTTTAATGAACTTCTGATTCTGATTGCCATTTCTATTTTTCATGGTTACATGTTTCATTATTTCTCTGGGGTAATGGAGAGAAGATTAGCTTCAGAGCAAAAGGACCATATTCAAATTCTAGCTCTGAAACTTACCCAGCTTTGGGACCTTGGATAAGCCATTTCATCCTAGGATCACAGATCTAGCTGAATGAAATCTTACAGGTCATGCAGACTAAACCTCTCATTTTACAAATAAGAAAAGTGAGACATTTCATCTATCTCTCTGATAGTTTCTTCATCTATAATATTAGGGCATTATACATTGCATAAGATGATTCTGGGGGTAATGCTTTATAAATCTCAAGTGCTGTAAGAATGAGAGTAACTAATACAATTAATAATAATAATAGATAACATTTATCTAACACTTACTATGTGCTAGGCACTATGCAAAGTGCTTTACAATTATTGTCTCACTTTATCTTCACAACAGTCTGGGAGACAAGTACTATTATTATCCTCATTTTATTGTTGAGGAAACCAAGGCAAATAGAGGATAAGTGACTTGCCCAGGGGTCACCCTGCTAGTAAGTTCAACTTGGAGTTGAACTCAGACCTTCCTGATTCCAGGCTCAGCATTTTATTCACTGAACTACTTAGCTACCAATTCTGAATTTCTTTCTCCCCATATTATTTTCCCCCAGATTCCTATAGGCACAAGAATTAGACCTGATGTTAGTTTTATGATTTATGCTCAAATCAATTCAACAAATGTTCATTAAACAACTGCTAGAAGCAAGTAACCTCTAAGACCATATCTTCAAAAAGTTTACATTCACAAACTTTCACCTCAAAAAGTATATAAGACACTCCTAATAGGGGCTTTTATGGCAGTCTTAATGTAGTTCTTTTCCCCCCTCAGAAATCAGGACAAAGAAAAGAGGATTTTGCTTTTTTCTTTAAGGAAGAAAAGAGACAAAGTAAGGAGTGGGAAGAGAGAGTAAGGAAGGTGCTCCAAAGCACTTTTTTTTTCCACTCAGAGATGGGGAACAGAAAACAAAACATCTAAGACTAAACTCCCATTCCTCCTCTGAAACTCAAAGCCTTTTCCATGCATAAAGCTGCAGCACCAGTCTGACGCCTGCTCTTTCTCTAGTTCTCAGGAAAACTTGGAACCAGAAGTGTTTCCACTGAACTTGGGCTTACCTGATGCTCTCAGTAAGCATGGCTGCTGGTAGCCTTGGGATGACTGGCCAGCCACCAAACCACTGGTCACCGTCATCAACAAACCTTGCTTTCTGATCCAGGATCATAGCTCAACTCCAGCCTGGTTGGTACACAAAGAAAGAGAAAGAGTTTCTTTTCTGGCTTTCCAGGTCGCATGTGTGCCAAGTCACATAGTATAATAGATACATAAAAACAATAGATGTCAGAGAACAACAACAACAACAAAAAAGAAACATTCCATTATTTTCTTTGTAACAGCAAACTTTCCACTGATGTAAAGAGACATTTCTGCTAATCAGGGAGACCACATTTCCCCCCATGAAATACAAATGAAGGCATCAATTCTACTTTTCCATCTCAACTCAACTGAATTTAATTCAAATTCAATTAATTCAATTAAATTCAAACAGTGATCGAATATTCATTTAATTAGCTTTTTGTTGAATGCCTGCAACAATAACAATGATGATAAGTTGATATATATATATATACATATATATATATAATTTTAGTGGTGAGCATCAGACGTATGATTGCTTTGGTATAGGAAACTTCCAATTAACCAATTAATGAACAATTAATAAGCAACTACTATGTGCCTAGTTCTGTGCTAAGTTCTAGGAAAACAAAAAAGAAGCAAAAGACCTGCCCTCAAGTAGCTCACAATTTAATGAGGGAGATAAACAAACAAGTACAAACTAGCTATATACAGGACAAATAGGAAATCATTAAAAGGGAAGGCTCTAAAATTAAGAATGGTTGGCAAAGGCTTTTTGTAGAAGATGGGATTTTAGCTGAGATTTCATGAAAGTCAAGGAAGGCAAAAGTCAGAGTGGAAGAGGGAAGGCAAACTAGCCACGGGGGACAGAAAGAGAAAATGCCTGGAGTAGAAATATGGTGTGTCTTGTTTCTGGAACAGACTATCACTAGATTGAAAAGTATGTCATTGGGAGTAAAGCGCAAGAAGACTGGAAAGCTAGAAGGAAGTTAAGTTTTAAAAGACTTTGAATGCTAAACAGAACATGTACTATCAATTCAAGTTTGCATCTATTCTGCAACTTATAGTCTGATGTTTCAGTTCTATTTTAAAAGAATTAGAGGCAAAGTGATATGGAGTAAACATTGGACTTAGAATTGGGAGATACACCATTTTTTCTTATATCCAACATTTTTATAACAGCTGAATGAGAGGACCTTTAAGTCTCTATAGGGTCTCATCCCATATGTAAAGGAACTTATGAGGATTGGGCTACTTACATCATGGGGTTGTTGTAATAAAAGTACTTGATTCAGAGGCAAAACCAAAATAACAAGGATCCAGTTGAAATCTCTCGACATTCTCCTTCAAACAACTTTGAAAGAATGCCTCCAATCAAATTCAGGAGCAGCAGAGTCAATAAAAGCTCAGAAATTAGCAAACAAAAAACCTTAAACATAGAAAAGCCACACTGGCAGGGAAAACCAAAACATTAACTTAGAAGACAGTACTATAAAAATAGCCAGAAGAAAAGAAAGAGATAAGAGTGGTAAAGAAAAACTGGGGAAATAAATGATAGTGATGGAAGAAAATTATGAAAAGAAAATTAACATTTTGGTAAAAGAGACAAAAAAATTTAAGAAAACACCAGAAGAAACAAAATTTGGCCTAATGGAAAAACAAGTACAAAAATTAACTGAAGAAAAGGACTTTTTAAAAAGCAGAATTGGAAAAGAGAAATGGAAAAAAAGTGATATGAAAGCTCACTAAAGAACATCATTCCTTAAAAATTAAAATTGGGCAAGTGGAAGCTAATGACTTTTTGAAACATCATATTTCAAGAAATTATAAAGGAAATGTGGCCCAATAGCTTAGAGCCAGAGGATAAAATAGAAATTGAAAGAATTTACTGATTACTTCCTAAAAGAGATCCCAAATTGAATATTCTAAGGAAAATTCCAGTCAAATTCCAGGGTTCTCAGGTTAAAGAGAAAATATTTCAAGTAGTCAGAAAGAAATAAATCAAATATTGTGGAGCCAACTGACAGAATCACACACAATTTGGCATATTCCATATCACAGGAGTGAGAGCTTGGAATATGAAATTTCAGAGGGCAAAAGAGCTAGGATTACAACCAAGAATCACTTGCCCATCAAAATCCTTCAGGGAGGACATGGATATTTAATGAAACAAAAGACTTACTCTATAAAGAAAATATTCATCAATTGGGAAATGACTGAATATGTTATGGCATATGATTATGATAGAGAATTATTGTGCTACAATAAATAATAAGGGGGTTATTTCAGAAAAGATCTATGTGAACTGATGCAAAATAAAATGAAAAAATGGAAGACCATTGTTCACAGTTGCAACAAAATTATAATGATGATCAACAGTGAAAGACTTCACTACTCTGGTCAATACAATGATTCAAGATAATTCCAAAAGATTCATGATGGAAAAAATGCTATCCACTTCCAGAGAGAGAACTGGTAAACTCTGAGGGCAAATTGAAATATAATTTTGTCAATTTTTGTATTGCTTTTGATATAGCTAATATGGAAATATGTTTTGCAATAATTTCACATGTATAACTGATACATTATTTGCCTTCTCATGGAGGGGGATGGGAAGGGGAGAGAATTTGGAATTCAGAATGTAAGAAGAAAAGAATGTTAAAAACAAATAATAAACTTTAATATTTAATAAGTACCTGATAAACCTGAAAATGCTATAGAAATTAGAATTAGTGTAATTATTTTAAATGGCATTAAGAAATGTGGTGTAGACAATAACTACTATTAAATGTCCTGTCTAACCCATCTCCCAAAAATCCACACTAATGGAGGGCTTCAGTGGCTCCGGAAATCCAAACATTTCTATTTGACTTTGGCAAATGTGCTGTAGATTTCCCTTCTTCTTTATTTGGCTAAGGCCAACCTAAATTTGCCTGAGCATACACGAACTCTTTATGAGAGGAGGTGTGAAAAACAGCTTGGGTGGCAGAGGAGAAAGTGAGTCTGAGACTCAACATCTTCAACATAAATAACCTACATGTGGATAGCCAAGCATTGACTATAATTATTATTGGAAAGACCAGTAAGAATAATACTTTCCACAGAGATCCTTCAATTAGAGATGGAAAGGAGAAAAAGGGCAATTCTTACAATGCTGTGTGTACTTCTCAAAAGAAAAGTGCTTTTGATATGCAAATCTTGAAGTGATGAGAAAGGAAAAAAGACAGTGACTTAAAAGATCAGCTACATAACCTAGGAGATTCATGTGACAGATGTCAGAGTTATGGACTCAGAAAAGAAGAAATTCAGTAGGGAAAGTCCTAGGTTTGGTGGCAGACCTAGCTTTGAATCTTGCCTCTGCCAGTTGCTATTCATATGACCTCAAGCCAATGACTTCCCTGAGTCTTGGTTTCCTCCTCTAGAATCTGAGTGGTTTGGAGAGTACGATCCTCTGAGATCTCAGTATATAAACCCCATAGAAATGAGAAACAGTATGGTGCAATGGAAAACGTGTTGAATTTGGAGTCATATTTGATTTCAATTCCAGGTCTGCCACATATATAATCTTAGGCAACTTACTTCTTTGGTCTTCAGTTTCTTCTTCTGTAAAATTAATTAAAAATTAATTAGTTTGGACCTAATGGATTCCAAAGCCCCTTCAAACTCTAAATCTCTGATTCTAGTTATAGCTTTCCTTATTGTCACTTTCTGTCCTCTAATTTCCACTGAGACAGAAGAAAAAAGAATCATACTACTCCTTTGCTATATGATTAAGTCTTCGAATTTTAATTTTTAGTTCATCTGAGAGAGAAGCAAAGGAAAGGATACAACAAGGAATCCAGTGATCTTCTCAAAGGACAGGGGAAAGTGCCTTTGATCCAAACCCTATCTTATCATCTTTTTCATTTTAATTGATTTTTAGTTTTGGTTTTTAAATAACAATCTTACCTTCCATCTTAAAAGCAATACTGTATATTAGTTCCAAGGCAGAAGAGAGGTAAGGGCTAGGCAATGGGCATTAAGTGACTTGCCCAGGGTCACACAGATAAGTAGTGTCTCAAGCCAGATTTGAACCCAAGATCTCACATCTTTAGGCATGGTTTTCAATCCACTGATTTAAGTTTTGTTAAAATTTCCCCTGGGAGAATAAAAATAAAATTAAATTTTTTCTCAGTTGTAATGATTTTAAAAGGAGCAGAAAAGAATGGCAATCAGTTTCACTGCCTGTTTATCACTTCCATTGCTCTTTCATGTTGTAGGGATGGATAAATATTTCCTAACCATTTTTATCCCACAGAGTTATTAATAGGATACACAATATAGGATCCCTGTTCTCCAGGAGCTCTTTTTTTCTGTAGTGACTTACACTAGCAGTTTTAAAATAATACTTTAATGTGTTTTATAAGTATGTGTTCATTACTTTTATAGCTTGTTTCAGATATCTTCATTAATTTCCATCATTTACTTACACTCATAGACATACATATTTAGTGCCTGGGATGTTACCACTGAAATTTCTCTGCCACTTGAGTGGAACTAGATGACCTTTAAGGTTCCTTCCAAATCTGAAATCTATGATTCCATGAGTCTAAGCCTGACAGAAGTTAATAGGAAGTTAGAATGTGGAAATTCCCCTTACTGCCGCCACTAAGTCACAGCATTAGATTCCCAACCTGTATCTGGCCAGGAATCTTCCCAATAGCATGCACCAGAAGAGGTCATCCAGACTAATTTTGAAGTCATCCAAGAATGGAGAACTCATTACATATCACAGAGTTATTGCATCTCAGAATTAGAAAAACCAAAGTCTGGTCCAATCCGTGGCTGAATGAGAAAGCTATCTAAAATAGCCCTGACAAGTGGTCAACCAGAACTTTGTGTGAAGACCTCTGATGGCAAGGAAATAAACCAGGTCCCAGGGCGGTTCTATTTCAATGAGAGCTGGGGAACTCTCATTGAAAGCAAGATTTTTCTTATATTAAGCTCAGATCTGCCTCTCTGTTTCTTATTTATTGTTTTTGGATTTGTCCTCAGGGGCTAGACAAAGGAGATCTGGCCTCTATATAGCAGACTTTTCCATGTTTGTGTACTGGTATCTTGTCTCCTCAGGGTCTTCTCTTGTCAAGGCTGATTGTCACCAGAATTAAGCTGCCCATTCTGGTGTGGCATGACCTCAAGGACCTTGACCATTCCATTTTAGCATTTGGAGTGAGAGCCTAGAACTGGATATACATATAATTAATAAATAATAAAAATAATAGGGGGCAGCTGGGTAGCTCAGTGGATTGAGAGCCAGGCCTAGAGACAGGAGGTCCTGGGTTCAAGCCCGGCCTCAGCCACTTCCAGCTGTGTGACTCTGGGCAAGTCACTTGACCCCCATTGCCTACCCTTACCACTCTTCCACCAATAAGTCAATACACAGAAGTTAAGGGTTTAAAATAAAAAAAAAATTAAAAAAAATAAGTTTAAAAAAAAATAATAGCTAACATTTAAACAGTGTTTACTATGTGCCAGGCACTGTGCTAAGCACTTTACAATTATCTTCATTTGAACTTTACAATAGTCCTGGGAGATAGTTATTATTATCACTGTTTTATAAATAAGGAAACTGAGGCAAACAAGGATTAAGTGATTTACTCAGTCACATAGTTAGCAGGGGACTTAGTCTAACTTTCAGCTCAGGTCTTCCTGGCTCAATGACTAGTGTTTAATCCACTTCATCACCAAGCTGCCCCAATGGAATAATTCATATTTATCTTAATAGCCCTGACTTTTAGAATATTTTTTCATTATATTAGGCCAAAATCTATCTTAATGCCCTCCGTCCATCGATCTTATTTTTCTCCATAAGGCCAACCAAATCAAGTCAAATTCTTTTACATAGAATAATGGTCTTTCAAATACATAAATACCTCCCCTAAGTTTTCTCTTTGGCAGAGGGATGCAGGGTTGTCGCCAGAAATTTTTTAAAGATACAAATAAAACATTTTTTAAAAAGCATTATAAAATTTTGTCAGTAATTTAAATTCTCTGTAATTTCTCCAGGATCACCAACACCAGAAATTCAGCAATTCTCACTGCACTTTTTAAAATTAGTTTGTTACATTAAAATACCCAGCTAACTCCCTATCTCTCTCTCCCCTCTCCCTATTAGAGAAGGTATCAGCATTTTTGTAGACACCGCATATATTTTTGCACTCTGAGTGGTGGTTCATACAGATCTATTCCTCTTATTGTCTACTCCCTTTATCTTGGGTTTTAGTTCCCCAGTGACTATTTTTATTTAAATAATAGGACTTTGACACATACATATCTAGATCCCCTAGGATGATGGTACCCACAAGGTGACACAGAAAGCTGCTTCCAAAAGGACTGACACATGCATGGAGATTCGCAGGACCTATCTGTACCTTTAAATCTACCTGACCGAGGTATAGTTATGCTTTCCAGCATGGATCTGGTGATAAAAGTTCTGATCACTCACAGCAGGGAGGGGCATCATGCAGTAAACTGGGTAAGGGATAGAAATGCCACCTTCTTCTTTCTTTTAGGCCCTGTGGTCCCAAGAAATGGGCTTGGGAGTCTTGGTCTCATTTTAGTTTTGCTTTTTAGTTCTAGATGCAAGGAGTCATGTCCCCAAACTGGAACTCGAGCAGGGAACTTGTAGTGGGAATTCTAGACTAGATGTTGCAAACAACCCAGCATGGGAACCCTGAGATAGTCAAGATATTGAGAGGCAAACTATAGGGAGTTTGGGATTTGGAATTGGTTATATAGGAATTACATAAGAATAAATTATATGGGGATATGTAGGAATTATATAGAAATAAACTGTGAATATAATTCCCCTCCCCTGAGCCTAAGAAAGTACAAATATCCAAACCACATTGAAACTTTCCCCATTATGGTTTCTATATGTCACGAGTTAGCACAAGATATTAAATGGGAATGGGGGCAGGGAGGAGTTTCATTGAGGCTGCAGATAGATGGGAAAGGCAACAGATGACGCAGAAAAAGTTTAGAAACTCTATGACTTTTGATCCAATACTTAACTCAGATTTTACAATAAGGTCCTATGAAGAGCCTATAAATGAAAAAATTTGGACTTTTTCTCTGGTACAAAGGAAGGGCCAAACAATTTTATGAGGATTTTTCAGATTACAGTAATCCCCGAAATGTGAAAGAGATACCTGCATAAGGAGGATTGTTTTGCTTCCAGGTTTTTGAGGGAGAGGGGGAGATAATGTTTGTGTGGTTGTTCTTGCTATAATGTTGAAGTAAATATTCCTTTGTGTTTTTTAAGAATATTTTATTTTTCCCCAGTTACATGTGAAAAAATTTTTCAACATTCTTTTTTTAAAAAAAATTTTGAATTCCAAATTCTCTCCTTTCCTCCCTCCCTCTCCCTATCCTCAGTGGCAAGCAATCTCATAGATTTTACATATGCAATCACGTAAAATATTTTCCATTAAATATCCCTTTGTAAAAACTAATCTGTTAAATGACTAAACAGAACTATTCTGGACCCTTGAAACTGGAGTAACACAATAGACAACCCTCTAAGACAATGATGGGCAAACTTTAAAGAGGGGGCCAAAGGAAAGGAAATGCTCATCTGTCAGTCTGTTTCTAAGGCAACTCTTTCGAAGTTTCATTGTATTGTATCCTACTCATTGTATTTGTCACATTAGGAATAATATCACTGAGCTATAGAACATTTCAGGGGGCTGCATCTGGCCTGTGGGCATAGTTTGCCCATCACTGCTCTAAGGGTAATAGAGAACCCCAGGGAGGGGTGAAAATGTAACACAGCTGACACTTAGGCAGTAGAGCTCAGAGAATCACTGTTAAATTAATAATACCATCTGCCCCTTATCCTAGGGTCCACTTTCCTGCTGATCATTTTTGTTTATGATCCCAGATTTGAAGATAATTCTCTCTAGCAAAACGGAAGCTAAGTTGATTGAAGTGGAATTTACATAGGATAGAAGACAATGTTATTTAGCACATTATAGATAGGGGCAGGTTCAGTACAATAGAAGAACAAGAATAATTTTAAAATTCAGCATCTGCTTTTGATTAATACTTCTGTTGGCAAGGTTTCCTATTGCTTTCACTGAAAATCAGTCATAGAATAAGAACCAGAAGGGACTTCCGAAGCCATCTAGTCTAATTCCTTTTTTTAAAAACCCATACCTTATGTCTTAGAAGAATCTGTATTGGTTCCAAGGAAGAAGGGCAGTAAGAGCTAGGCAATGGGAGTTAAGTGACTTGCCCAAAGTCACACAGCTAAGAATTATCTGTCACATTTGAACTGAGTACCTCCTGTCTCTAGGCCTGACTTGCAATCCATTGACCCACCTACCTGAATCCCAGTTCCTTTTTTTTAAACCCTTACCTTCCATCTTAGAATCAATATTGGGTATTGGTTCCAAGGCAGAAGAGTGGAAAGGGCTAGGCAATGGGAGTTAAGAGACTTGCCCAGGGTTATACAGCTAGGAAGTGTCTGAGACCAGACTTGAACCACAGGCCTCCTTTCTCTAGGCCTGGCTCTCAATCTACTGATTCATCTAGCTGCTCCAATTCCTTTTTCACTTTCAGATGAGGAAACTGATTGGTTGAAAAAAGTGGGGCTATTTGACCAGGCAAAAAGAAAACTTAAGGGGACATGAAATCTGAATTAATGTATTTGAAGAGCTGACCCACAAAAGAGAGACTTGTCTTGTCCCATTGGACCACTGAAGACAGAACTAGTAGCAAGGGGTGAAAGTTACAAAGAAGCAAATTTAGGCTAGTTTTCAAGAAAAACTTCCTAACAATGAAAGCTGTCCAAAAGTGTGGCTCCATTCCGTTCAAGAAGCAATGGGTTTCCCAACCTCCAAAAAATTCAAGCAGAAGTTGAATAGTCACTCATCATGTTCCTGTGTGGGGAGTATGTTTTTGTTTTTTTTAATGAATGACTTGTTCTAGATAGCCAATCTAGCTCTTTCCAACTCTCACAGTCTATGATTTTGCAATTTTTCTGGTCACATGTAGAATCAGAAGCAGGACTTGAACCCAGATGTCCTGATTCCAAACTGATGTTTTGCTTTGAATAGAGGTGTTATAAGAAAAAAAAATATGAAAGAACCTGGCTCTCTTATACACATATGAGGTGTGAACATCAAATATACCTATAAAGTTCAAACAGTTCCATTTATTAACTAGGCTGAGGTGTAGAAATATAAACACAATTAACAAAATAACTGTTCTTTCATGCTGTAGACATTAGCTAGTATTCTATCTTTAGCTGTGTAATTTAATTTTTGGTACCTGCTCTAAGAGAATTATACTTTTAGAGGGTGGGAGGTAATATCCAATTTGCTGAATCTAAGACCTCTCTGCTGATTGTCCCAGTCTTTTCATACAACAAATTAGCTTTTTTTCTTTGAAGTCATTTCTCCTCAAGTAATAGGGGCAACTCTTCTCTTGGCTCCCCTTCATTCTTGTTAGTTGTATCCCTAGGGCCACAGGAAAACAAGAGTAACAGATATACATACCTCAACTCCAATTTACATCCATATTTAGAATTTGTAATAACCATTTTTGCAATTCTAAAGTAATTCAGCTTATAATTTTTTTCTATATCCTTTTTGTGATCATGGTTGCGAAACTTTTAGTATTTATCTAGACCAATGGTTCCCAAACTTTTTTGGCCTACTGCCCCCTTTCCAGAAAAAAATATTACTTAGTGCCCCTGGAAATTAATTTTTTTTCATTTTAATAGCAATTAATAGGAAAGATAAATGCACTTGTGGCCATCACTACCCTCCTGGATCACTGCAGCACCCACCAGGGGGTGGTGGCGCCCACTTTGGGAATCACTGATTTAGACTGTCCACAAATCATTGAATTAATCCTGACCTTTTAACGCATTGTTGGGTAAAGATCTTTGACATGGTAGTCCCAGAACTTGGATTTTAGCCTCTAGAACCTCTAACTAGTTGTTATAGGACTTTGAATAAGTCACTTCATCTTTCTAAACCATTCTATCATTCTGTTCCACTACAATTTTAAAACCCTACCAAAGAAAAATCATCCAGTGGTCAGTTGAGTAACTACCTGGAGTTCCTGTTGTTTCATTTTAAGGGAAATAAAAAGTAATAGTACAATTCTTGACAGCACCATAAATCTCATTGTCAGAAAGTTTCCTAATGGTTAATGTAAACTATAGACTCATGTAAGAACTATACCAAATTTCCACTCAGCCTCAAAGTTTAATGTCAGAAGGCACTCCCTTTCCTGTGTTCTTTGACTGATCTGGCAGTCTCCCTGGTAGGACATAGGCTTCTGTCACTAGTTCATCCTCTTTATTACAGAAATATGATTTCTCCCCCTTTAAATTGCTTTTACCCTCTGAGGTGACATAGACAAAAAGCCATGTTCCATATAATACAAATACAAAAGAGACCCTGGGTCTCCATTGAATGGTTATGCATTCCATAGTGAGGGACATCTTTTTGGGAAAAGACAAGAGGAAGGGTAATGAATTTTGAATATATTCTACATATATTGTAGAGGTGTGCCCCTTTTAGGCTTTGACAAGTTTGTATGATTTGAAGAGGAGCAAGGACAAATACAAGTTTTTGAGTAGCTGTCCTACAAAATTGAGAAGCAGTAGAGGCATCATACTGGGGACAATAGACCCCAAGACATAGTTTGATCCAAGGAGTTCATATGTAGAAGAAAAACAAGAGAAACTTAGAATTTAAAAATCAGGGAACCTTGAACCCCATAGCTTTTTGGTGAGTATTAGGCAAATGACCAGAGCAGATGAAAATTAGGAAAATGTCTAGACTCTAGAGGATCACCATATGTTAGTCTCTCACTGAGGGGGAACAGCCATGAACCATAAAGTGTTATCAAAGGGGGGGAAAAACCAGAGTAGCCAGATCCCTCTGAACTGATACCTGTGCCTTAAAGGTGGAAAAAAAATAAACTCACATCCCAGACAAAGGGCTGTCAATCCCAGGGTAATCTATCTTTTCTGGAAAAAACAACAACAACAACAACATAACTCTGGGAAGGCTTTGTCTGCACCTGAAGCATAATACATAATAACTGACATTAAGGAAAAAGCCAGGCTGATAATAAAAGTCCAGCCAGAGGGTGTCCAGGGGAATAATCTATCCAAAAGAGACACTGTGACTCGTAGAGACTTAGCCCAACCTAGCACCAGATGCCACATACTGCATTTAACTTTACTAGGACAGTATGAGGAAAGTAAAATATATTAAAGTACTCCTCAGTAGAGAAGAGGAACTTGGGGCCCTAGAGTTCTAGGATTGTGAATTATCTTGACTTCATGTATATCATCCACTTGCCGAAAAAGCCAAACTTATTCTCTTTCTCCAAAAACCTTTGTCCCTTCCAAACTGCCCTTCAAGCATACCACCACCCTGCCAACCACCCAAGCTTTCTACTTAGGTGTCATCTTCAACTCCCCACTCTCTCTCACCATATCCAATGTTGCCAAGGTCTATAAATTTTACCTTCATAATATCTCCCAGATTCTCCTTTCTTTCCTTTGATGCTGCCATCACCCTGGTACAGACCCTCTTCAACTAATTCCTTAATTAAACTGCTGGTGGGTCTGCCTGACTCAAGTCTCTTCCCACTGCAGGCCATTCTCCACTCAGCTATCAAAGTGATTTTCCTGGAGCCCATATCTAACATGTCACCCCTACCCACCCCCCATTCAGTAACCTCTAGCAGTTCCCTGTTACTTCTAGGATTACATATAAGATTCTCTTTATGGTATTTAAAGCCCTTCATAATCTGCCTTCTCCACTCCACCCCAAACACTCATGTCTCTTTTCCATATTCCACCACATATTCTTTGATCCAATGGCAGTGGATCAAAATTTGCTCCTTCTTGATCAAGACACTATCTCTCTCCTTTGAGTAATTTCTCTGATTATCCCCCACCTCCATTTTTTTTTCAAGTCCCAAATAAAGTCCTACCCTTAAAGGGAGACTTTCCTAATCCTTCTTAATTCTAGTGCCTTTCTTCTGTTGATAATTTATCCCATTTCCAGTTTATCCCATAAATAGTTTGTTTTTACATAATTATTTCAGGTTGTCTCCCCTATTAGACTGTGAGTTCTTCTAGAGCAGGGACTATCTTTTGCTTTTCCTTATATCTCCACCACTTAGCTCAGTATCTGGCAAACAGTGGGTACTTAATAATTATTAACTATCAACTTAGTACAATACCCATAGCAAAAAATTCAGAGGTACAATATAATCTTTCTAGTTATCAAAATCTTGAAGCTAAATTAATTTCAGTATTTCAAGTATACATGATTTTATGACTGTGGATATTCCCTTCACTGCCATGAATTGAAGTTCAGTCTTAGAGAATCGCTATTGCCAAAGAATTAGAAATATCTATCCATCAATTGGGGAATGACTAAACAAGATGTGGTATATGATTGTAATGAAATACTATTATGCCATAAGAAATGACAAACAGGATGATTTCAGAAAAACCTGGGAAGACTTATATGAACTGATGCAAAATGAAGATGGCAGAACCAAGAGATCATACATGGTAACAACAATATTGTACAATGATCAACTATAAATGACTTATTTTCAGCAACACAAAGTTTCAAGATAACTCCAAGGGACTGCATGGAAAGTGCTATCCACTGCCATAGAAGGAACAGATAGAATCAGAATACAAATCAAAGCACACCATTTTTCACTTTATTTCCATCATGAGTTTCTTCTTCTATGCATGATATGTGTCTTCTTTCACAACATGATGAATATGGAAATATGTAGTGCAAGATAGTACATGTAGAGTTTATATTAGATTACTTTCTCTCTTGGGGAGGGAAAGAAGGGAAAGAGGTAGAGAATTTAGACTACAAAATGTCAGAAAGCAAATGTTTAAAATTGTTTCTATATGTGATTGGGAAAAAATTAAAAAGTATTATTATTATTATTATTATTATTATTATTAACTCTCACTGTACTTTAATTTAATGCCTACTATCTTCCCTAGTCACTGGAGTATATAGGTAGAAGAGTGTGTCTCGGGGTTATGGGTGGAATATTTTGTAATCATTGTTCCTGCTATGAGATTTAAGTAAAAGCCTCTGTTAAAAACTGAGTACTGAATGGTGGAGGCTTAATAGGAATTATTATTAATAGTTGATAAGGACTTGAATACTAGAGTATAGTCACCCACAAGCTACTCCTTGAACTAAAGGCAATAGCTGCCTATCTGGGGTACAACAACCTGTAAGAGCGAGCTGGAAAGTAGGGAATAGAAACTCTGGTCCCCATTGCTACACACTTACAAATGTATGTATTTTATCCCTTTTAGAATATAAGCTTTTCCAAAAGGGAGCCTGATTCATTTTTGTTTTTGTATCCCCAGCTCTTAGCATTGTGCTTTACAAATAATAGGTATTTAATTAATGTGTGATGGTTGAGTGAGAAGATGATCCTATAGGTACTATGAATGATTCTCATAGCCGTGACATAACTTCTAACCTGGATGAACTAGGCTGATACCTATGTGGTTTCATCATGGGAAAGACTTCAGAAAGGCAACGCCTCTCATCCTCTCTCTCTCCCCTCTATAAAGCCTACCATTAAAATTATTTTCTTTAGATTAACCAAGGTTCCCTCTAGGCCATTGCTATTTCAATTACAACACATGAAATCCCTGAGACCTCAACATGAATTCATTTACTAGTTAAGCATCCTTTTCTGGCAAAGGAAGCATTACATTTTGAGAGGGGATATAAGGGCAAGGGATGCTAAAGTTGGTTTTACAGGAAGGCAAATGTATGGGGTAAATAAAGGGAGGTTTATTAAAGTCAAATTTTTCCCTATTTTGAACTAATACTTTTGAAGCTTTCTTTAAAATAGTGAATGGTATCTATCTAAGACCAAGACTGGGTAGGAAATAGCAAAGTGGATAAATTACCAGACCTAGAGTCAGAAAGACCTAAGTTGAGACATTTACCAGCTGTGTGATCTTAGACAAGTCATTTAATTCTGTTTGCCTCAATTTCTTCATCTGTAAAATGAGCTGGAGGAGGAAATTGCAAACCACTCCAGTAGCTTTGCTAAGAAAACCCCAAAAGTGTTCTCAAAACCCCAAAAGGGATCACAAAGAGTTGAACACAAATAAAATGGCCCAAGAAGAACAAGGAAGAGCAGAAGCAAGAATTCTCTATAATGAGGATAACTTAGAAACCTTCCCGAAAAGATCAGGGATGATGCAACATTTCTATTCCATAATGCACTAGAAATACTGGCTATAATAGTGAGAAAAGAAAAAAAGTTGAAGAAATAAGCAGAGACAATGAGGAAACAGAACTATTCCTTTTTGTGGATGATATGACACTTTTCTTAGAGAACTCCAGAGACAACTAAAAAATTAATCAAAACAATTAACAACTTCAGCAAAGTTGCAGGATAAAAAATAAACCAACATAAAACTTTAGCATGTCTGTATACTACCAACAAATCCCAACAGAAAGAAATAGAAAGAGAAATTTCATTTAAAATAATTGCAAACAGTATAAAATATTAAGGAGTCTACTTGCCAGTACACTCTGACAATACTACATAATTTAAGTTACTCATTCAGGGCCATGCCAATCAAACTATCAAAGAATTATTTTCTAGATCTAGAAAAGATGCTAACAGTTTTAATCATAATTCTTTCTGGAGGAAGAAAAGGTCAAGAATAGCAAGAGAATTAATTACTTTTAATAAATACAAGAGCCTAAAAAATACTACTACTACTACAAACTATGTATTACAAAGGTATAATCATCAAAACAATTAATGTTTCTAAAAAATAGAAATGCTCATCACTGGATCAGATTAGGTATACAATATATAAAAGTAAATGAATGCAGTACTTAACATTTGATAAACCTAAAAATCCCATCTATTAGGGCATAAAATCACTATTTGACAAAAAAAAAAACTCTTGAGAAAACTGAAAGTAGTCTAACTGAAACTGGACATAGACCAAAACCATATACCAAGAAAAACTCCAAATGGGTATGTGATTTAGATATGAGGAATGTTATCGTAGCACATTAGTGAAAGACAATAACTGATCAACATAATGAAGGATCAGTCACAGTTCCAGAGACTCATAATGAAATATGCTATCCACATCCAGATGGAGAGTTGATGAAATCAGAGTGCAAATTAACTTCTCTTTTTCTTAAGTTTATTTCTTCCCCCTTCCTTTCTTTTCTAAAACATGGCCAATGAAGTAACTTTGTTTTGCATGGCTATATATATTTGCAATGGGTTTTGTTTGTCTTACCTTCTCAATAGGTGGTGTAGGGGGAGAGAGCTGGAGAGAATTTGGAACTGAAAATTAAATTAAAGGGGGGAAAAAGAAACAATGCCTAAGGAAACGTACATCCCTCTTTTCCTTCCAGAAATAGGAAGTTTCAGTGAAATTGCTTGTCTCTGGGGTGGGGGGGTTGAAGAGAGGAGACAACAAGAATCATGTAACCATGGAAAAAATTTAAAAAAAAAGAAATGGGGAGACTAAGAGAGCCAAATGTTGACTACTCTGTCAGACAGAATACTGTGTTGCTCTGTTGATTGGTTTGCTCAAGCTGCTTTACTTTGTTACAAGGGAAGTTTCACAATTGAGAAGGAGCTGAGCAAGTGTATCCTGAAATGAATAAACAAATAATTTTTTCTAAGAAAAACAAAAGGCATCCATAAAAAATTTTTTTTTAGTGTACCTCAGTCTGACTCTATCATCAGCCATTCAAGTCTGATCTACTAATGACCTGGCTGAAGCCACTGCCTAATCCTTTCCTAATTGCTCCCAGGAAGGCCATGAATCTATTGTCTTTCCAGTACTTAGAGCAGAGTTAGTTGTTTGTGTGTTGGGGTATGAGAAAAGCTTCAATGAAGGCTAAGTGAATTCCAGCAAGTGTTGGGCATCTCCACAGAGGCTTTCAATTTCTTCTTGAAGGAATCAATCAAGTGCCTTAAGAAGAAACAACCACCTGTGCTTAAACTAAGCAACTGTTTCCCGTGCTTAAACCAAGGTTTTGGCCTTCCCTTCCCCTGCTTCTCAGGGCTTTGGCCTCCCCATTCATACTTCTGATATTTGTCTGTTTTTTCCTAAGACAATAAAAATGCAGTGGAGCCAGTCTAATGAATCTTCAGCACCTTGAACACGTATTGCTGATAATCCTAGTTGGCAGGCTAAAGAAGAGGAAGAAAAGCAAAGGGGAGAGAGAGTTGCAGCCCATCTTTAACTTAAAAGAGTTGCCAATGCATTCATGAAATAAAGTGACGTTGAGTTTTCCTGACTCCAGGCTGGGCACTCTATCCACCATACCACCCAGCTACTCTAATGTATTTAATACTAAAACTTATCTGCACTGAATCCTTCTCTGATGATGCAGAAGATACTTTGGCTTGGTAGGGTATCACCATTAATGACTATCATGGTACTGTGAAAGTACCAGTTCATAGACTTGAGTATACTTAAAATATAACTTAAAAAAACTTTTTAAAAATTCTAAAATAATTCTGGTATCAGGGAGCTTGTTATATCATAATTTTTTTATTTAAATTTTCCATCTTCATAATAACTCTAAAACAAGGCAAGGGCTAGGCAAAGGTAGTTAAGTGACTTGCCCAGGTTCACACAATCAGAAAGTGTCTGAAGCAAGATTTTAACCCAGGTCCTCCAAACCAGCAGACCCAACTCTGTCCATTGTGCCACCCAGCTGCTCCGATAAAATAGATTTTTAAAAAAACCTTTTTTTTCCACATAAAACATTATTAAAATTTCAACTCTGTCCTGTAAAACAGTGAAGAACTGAACAAAATTTAAAACACCCATTGTTTCTAGTTTGTCTAGATAATTAAATGACATAGTAAAAACTCTGCAATTCCAGGTCTTCTATTCAAGGAAAATAAAAACAATCTACTTTTTATCTGGTTTTCCTACTATCAAACTGACAAATATTGGAAGTAAATTGATTTTGGTGTGCTGTATTATAAATATCCAGACTTTATTCCTTACCACAAAAATGACTTCCAATGAAATTTGAATTTTGAAATCTCCTTCCCAAAGTTAGTTTGAAAAGCTAAAGTTTACTACTTAGATTTAGGACAATTTTGTAAGTGCATCTATGTATGAGAGGTGGCCTGGATTAGTGGGGCAGCTTTTTGAAACTTTCCTATTTGGGAAGACCTGTGCTTAAGGCCTAGGTCTGAGGCTCGATAGCTGCATGTGTGACCCTGAGCAAATGACAACATTTCTGATCCTCAGTTTCCTCATTTGTTGAATGGTGATCATAATAGGGTAGCCATGAAGCTTAAATGAGAAAGTATATATAAATAAAAATAGAAAATGAGAAAGTGTATGTAAATAAAAATAGAAAATGAGAAAGTTTTATGTTTAAAAAGTATTTCTCAAGTGAGAAAGTATACATAAAATGTTTTGTAAACTTCAAAGCCATATGTAAATGTTAGCTATTATGCAATGTTTCCTTCCATTTTTTTTAACCTCTCTTGACAGATAAGCCAACTAGCTAGAGAAGAATGTTACCCAAGTCCATGTTGCATAGGTTTATTCCCTTGTATATCTAATATAACTTACCATAGGAAGGCGGGGAGCTCCATTTCACAGCCACAAATATAATTGTTTAGACTTTTCCAATTCAGTCCATAAGAGGAATGGTAGAGGGTGAGCAGACTGCTATCTCTCCTGAAAAAAACTCAAAGCATCTGCTTTATAGATAGACGGTTATGAATATTACTTTCATTCAAAATATAGCAGCTTCTTCCTCCAGAGAAATGCCAACTTCTTGAGAGCATGGACACTTTTGTAATTGTGTTCCCAATGATAAGTGCCTGACACTAAACACTGAACAGCGTAGATGCCTAAGAGCTGCTTGAGGATGAATGGATGAGTAGATGGATGGATGAATGGTTGGGTACACAGATGGATGGTTATATTTCTTCTTTAAATGTGCCTTAATGAATGAGGTAGCACTCCAGTTCCAACAAAAGAGAGCTAAGCAAAGCAATAACTTCCAGTTCACAAGTCAAGCCAAAAGGCACCACTCATAATGGGAAGCAAAGTCTAAGGATGTCGAAGATTAGAGGGGAGAGGTATATTCAAGTGTCAAGAATAAACTGAAGGCCCAGATGCAAAACAATAATCATAAATAATGTCAATTTTTTTGCCCAAGTTTATAAAGCATCAAAAAGGTGAAGAGTAGAATGCATCCCAGATGTGTTGCAATCCAATCTTAACCTCAAGATTATACAATCTTACTCTAATCCCAAATTTTATAATTTCCAGACTCATGAGCAAGATCTAGTCACATGCTCCATAGTGCCAGGATGCATTAGCTGGGCACCACTGTCCCATCTCCATTACTTCATTTACCACACTTCTTTTAAATAATTCAAGCTTTATTCTTCCTGATATCTGAACTGTTATGTGTGCTAGTGATTTCTTCAATTTCCTCACTTTTTCTTTCAACTAAACATGTTTTTGCTTTTTTTTTTTCAAAGTTTAGAAAGGGGGAGGGGAGCAGCTTACCCAAGTCATCTCCTTTCACTTAAAATTAGTATTCATTTATTAAAAATATATTCTTCCCACTTTCTTCCTCACCCAGAGATGTCTGTTACATAGTGGAGCCTGTTACATAGGCATCTCCCATTATTTATTGTGTAGAAGCACTGACGTGGGCATACAACCCTTTAAACGAGGTGCAAATGATAATACATTTTGTTTCAGACTTCAGAGAGCACACACTTATTGTATTTGCTCATAAAAGGACACATTAAATTTTAGCCCAGAATCTTTGAGGACATAAAGCCTATAGATTTTGGCAAGAACAGCCAGGGATATTCTTTAGTGTCTCTTTAAATCTTTCTTAATATATGAATGACATTTAAAAGCCCCCTTTTTATTGCAGCTGGCAAGGTACTTATGACCATAACAAGTTGCTTCCCTAGTAAATGTCATTTTCCCCTAACCACAAGGATATAATTCAGAAACTCAGATTTTTTAAAAAAGTGGTGTTAAAAGGAACCTTTTGGGAATAAGACCTGGGATTTCCCATCTAAAAAGAAAGGGGGTGGGGTGTTAGAGGGAGACAGTGAGCTGGGGGAAGTTGGCCAACAGCCAGGGGGCCTGGATTTAGCTCCTCCAAACTGGCTTCCTAGTCCAACCGTTTCAGATCAGTGCTTCCCCTGTCACCCTCAGCCAAGATTCCTGCAAGGTAAAAGAAACAAAGAAAAAGTAGATAGCAGAATCCACAAACCCAGACTATCTGAGATGATTCTGGATTGTATTTTCTAGTAGGAGAAGCTGAGGCAAGCTAACCTGTACAAGGTGATCATATTACTGACAACTTCTGGGTAGCCCTAGGTCTTTACAACTTGGAACTTACCCAACAAGACTTATTCTCCATACAGATTTGATATGGAATTGATTCATTAGGAAAAACAACTTGGTGTAGCTTTACACTCCAACAATAGCCTCCAAAAATAGATTTCCAAAAAACATATAGCCCATACTCTTGGCCCTAAAGCATCAAATTTTACTCTGACCTGATCACAACACCTCTGGTGTGGTATATATAGTTCTGGACACTTGCCACATTTTATGCAAGACATTAGCAAACTGGCTCATCCAAAGGAGAGTGACAAGGAGAATTTCTCATTGGTGGTGGTTTCTTATTGGACCTGTCATTGTATCAGTGTGTGGAGTTCAGGGAGTGGGGGATACTCCTTCTGCCAAAGTAGATGGGCACTTTCCCTGAAACTTCTAAATTTAGAGTTTCCTGAGGCTCTTAAAGGGTTAGTGACTTGCCTTCACCACATTGCCAGTATATGATCTGAGCTAGGTCATGCTGCCTGTCAAATAATTAGTTGGGAATAAAAACCATAACTATGGAGTCTCAGTGGCTAGAGAACCAGACCTAAAGATGGGAGATCCTGGGTTCAAATTTGACCTCAGACACTTCCCAGCTGTGTGACCCTGGGCAAGTCACTTAACCCCCATTGCCTAGCCCTTACCACTTATCTGCCTCAAAATCAATACACAGTATTGATTCTAAGATGGAAGGTAAGAGCTTTTTTTTATTTAAAAAAAATTTTAACCTTAACTGAAGATCAAGAAATTGAGGTTGGCTGGACCAGAGAAGAAGAGACTTAGAGATTGTCTTCCACTTTATTTATTGATTCATGAATCTGTATTGTTGTTAAGTGGAAATAAGATTAGTAAGGATCTGCTTGACCTCATAGGGCAGGACTAGGGCAAAGGATAGAAGTTAGAGGGAAACAGATTTCAGATTTCTTCTGAACATAAGGAAAATTTTCCTAACAAGGAAAGCTCCCCTAATGTGGAATGGGTTGCCCTGGGAGGAGTGAATTGTCTATTATTTGAGATCTTCGGATGAAGAATGGATGGCCAGCTGACACGAATGTTATAGGGGAAATTCATGGTTTCTATAAAACAGGACTTCTTGACCACTTTTGTTTTTAGCAGTCTGGTGAAACCTTATACACCTCTTCTCTGAATAGTATTTTAAATATATAAAATAAAATAGAGCATTACAAAGAAAAGCAATCATTTTGAAATAAAGTTATAAAAATATTAAAAAACTAAACCAAGTTCATGAACTCCAGGATAACACCCTGACAGGAAAGAATTAGACAACCTCTCAGGTCTCGTCTAACTGTTGGATGCTATAATTCTATGCTTAAACAAAAAGAATCCTTCCTCATGGGATACCACTGAAGTGTAGCCCACCTTCTAACTCTTCTGATTTATAGGGGAAATTCCTAGAGGTATGGTTCAGGGGAGGGGAGGACAGAGCCACAGCAAACTGTCCAGACTGCATGCTGGGTTAAAGAATGCATTGCTCTATACTATGTCTATATAAATCATGGCAGAAGAACAGTACTGTCTTGGAAGAGCTTGGCGAGTCAGTGCCAAGGAACAGATAGTATTTGGAAGTGGGAGTTTCCATAGCTTTTTCTCCTTCCCCCAAAGTATAAATCATAGTCTGAGCCTGCAGTCTGGCTAGTCCCATCAAATGACCCAGCTCCCTCAAATAAATATACAAAACTCCCACAGCCAATTTGAGTAAGGAAATTCTTCACTTTGACCCCATATCTAATTAGATTCAGGAGCATATTTCACATTCTGGAAAGCTGAAACAAGCCTACAGTGACGTCCCAGTCCTTCTCTCTTACGCACATCTCAGCAGGAAGTCCCTAAACAGAAACTTAAAGGAAAAATAATAATAATTAATAATCCTTCCCTGTAGAACAACTCTCCTCCACACAGGACCACTAATTTCTCTTGTAAATACACACTGAGAGCCCCCAGAAGGTCTGAGACCACACTGGTAGACTGAATATGTTTATGTCAGCTTCACGTGTCATTGGCCTGGGGTGTACATATTGGGAATAGAAGAGAAGGGCCAGAGCCTAGAATAGAGTTATCATAGCTTTCCTGTCGCTAATGCTGGCAGTGATTTTGAGACCATTCTGGACAGGCTCCCCATCACCATTTTCCAGAAAGATATGCCAGCTTCAGTGGAGTCAGAACAGTTGAGACCAGGCTATTCTTCCTTTATACTTGCTGGCTTTTATTCTTTAATTTATGAACTACTTATTCATGGAATAAACAAACATAGTGTGATTTGCAAGTATACAAATGTCCTAAATGACTCGCTCCACTACATTGATATTATGCCTAAAATTTTCAACATTAGGTTCGTTCCTTATGGTATAGGTTTTTTTTTAAGAAACTTTGGAAAAGGGGTATCTTTAACACATTAGCAGGGATTATTTCAGCTAATTAATTAACACATTGTCACCTATAGATATCTAGGCTCAGTTATGAAGGAAAGGGGCCCTGGATATTTAAGTTCCTAGATATAAGAAAGCCTGGGAGCAAAGGTTTGAATAATAGATACCCTATATTATATGGGATATGGACAACCAGTGTATACCATTAAGATACAAGACACCCTAAAGTGGAGATAGTGGGGGCAGAGAGGAGATATAAGGGTTATTAAAGAGTTTCCCAATCTACTAGGCAACTCCCAAAGCAAGGATTGCTCATGCAATATGTGTTCTCCAGCTGGAAGAATAGTCTGGTATTGTGATATCTAGAAAAGTTCCTCTACATATGAAGTTAAAGTTCAAGAATGGCATTGTTAAGAAACTTCCCTCCTGGGGAGGCAACTTAAACCCAGCCATCTGCTTCCCTATGTGATCCTCCTAAAGGCCAGTAGATCTTAGTTTAGGAGAATTGGAGAGGGAAAAGGTCAAGCTACATCCAAGGTGCTCTCAGGATGTCCCTGAAAGGAATAAGGCCTGAGTTCTCAGTGAAGGCTCCTTGAGAAGTCTTACCAAATTTAATATAAATATACATATACACATGTACCAGGGGAATCAAAGGCCAGTTCTTCTCTCTATTATTATTATTGGAAAACAATGTAAACTCTTTGAGGGCTGAAACTGTTATATTTTTGTCTTTGTATCTCCAATATTTAGAAAGTGTCTTAAAAAGGCTTTCTTGAACAGTATAGCACAAAGCTCCTCCCAACAGAGAATAACCTCCTCTGAGCCCAAGCCATCATCCCATTCATCTTGGGGGCATCTTCCATCAGTGAATCCCATGCTCTGGATGATACCAAAGGATGGCTTCAAATTAACTAGTTCATCATGGCGGGAGGGGAGGAATAGGAACAGTTCCAGTTTTTAAGACTTGATCAGTTGTCTTTAGCTCTCTTGTCAACGTGTCATGAGATATTATCAAGGCCATATCACCCCGTAAGAGCAGAAACCAATTAGAGAAATCCTTTGACCAACCTGTTGTACTTGTATATCGAATTGTTACAGCTTCTTTTTACCACCCTTTTGTTTTCTTTCCCTTGAGAATAAAACACTTTAGGTCTGTATGTTTCATGAACTACTATAATCAGATCAAACTATCTTTTGTTCCCAAATTGCCTTCTCATCCCTTTACTAAAGCTGTTTTCCTTGCTTTTTGCTGCTAAGGCATTTACAAAATTAATGTTTAAAAAAGATAATGATTTTGGCAGACTTTGTTCTCCAAATCAACTGGAATAAACATTTGGAAGATAATATAGAGGAATATAAGATGTTAGAAGTAGAAAGGACCTTTGAGACCATCCAGTCTGATTCCCTTATTTTACAGATTTCGGAATCAGAAAATTGAACCAAACCTAAGGCCACCCAGCTAGACAGTTACAGAGATGAGACTATTAACCCCAGACAGCTAGATACTCATTCTAATGCCCTTTTTACAAAAAAAAAATGTAAATCATGCTGCCTCTTTTTTTAAAAAGGGCAGGGGTTGGCACTCAATATTTCTACCTCTATGATTCCATTTTACCCTCTAACATTTCTCTTCAGTAGATAGGGCATGGGTCATTGCCTCTATATTAAGATTAACCAAGTCTCAGAGAGTTGAAGTGACTAGTCCAAAGGTCACTATTTATTTAACAACTGAATTTGGACAAGAATATGTTCTTGGCTTCTTATACAGTGAACCTTCAATTTTTCGTCTGAAATTACTGCCCTTCCAAAGGGTCTTAACTTTTTGTGTATTGGGGCAGAAATCTATTGACCCATTCTCAGAATATTTTAAGTGCATGAAACATAAAGGATTATAAAGAAGATCTATTATACAGAAATATGAATATATACATTTTGCTTATATGTATGCATATGTATTTTTACATATTTATTTGTTTGTTTGTTTAAGTGTGAACCAGAACAAGTTAATAGACCCCAGATAAGGAACCTCTGCATTAGAGATTGGGAGGGAGAGATTATTAAAGCATTTCTAGGAAGAAGAAGATTAAAGAAAAATAAGATGCTAGACTTGGAAGGGTCCCTAGAAGTCATTTAGTGAAACCTGCTCATTTTATAGGTGAGGGAAATTAGACTACATGCAAATGGTGACCACATGATTTGCCCAAGGCCATATCATTAATAAAAAATATTTAGGATAAAATGTAGGCTGCTCATTTTATAGATGAGGTAACTCACATAGAGGCTGGACTGGGACTTGAACTCAATTCTCCCAGCTCCCAGGCAAGTGTTTATGGCCCTATTCCAGGACAGTTGTTTCCCAGAGAGACTCTTTCTCTTGTCAAAGGCAAGAACCTTAACTGGGATTTTTTGGACCTGGGGCAAACAGCAATGAGGGCATCTTCAGGTGGGGGTGAGGCAATATCCACTATCCTAAGAAAGGAAACAGACCCCAGGATAGACTGAAATTACTGCTATACCTTATGCTGGCGAAGTACCTTTTATAGATATGAAATAATTTGGAGATGAGGGAGAATTAGCAAAAAGGGGAATTAGAATAGATTTCCCATAAAAAATGGTACCTGAACTGATAGACCCTAAAAGAAGTAAAGAATTCCATGAGGTAGAGGTAAGGAAGAATTTCTTTCCAGGCATGGGGGCAATTTGTACAATGGTACAGAGTTAAGAGAAAAAGAGCTGCCATGTATATGGAATGACCTGAAAAAGTAGGCCTGAGTCAGATTGTGAAGGACTTCAAAAGCCATACAGGGCAGGACAGCCAGGTGGCTCAGTGGATAGAGAGCCAGGCCTAGGAGGTCCTGGGTTCCAATCTGACTTCAGACACTTCCTAGTCGGGTGGCTCTGGGCAAGTCACTTAACCCCCATTAAGCCCTTACTGTTCTTCTGCCTTGGAACCAATACACAGTGTTGATTCTAAGGCAGAAAGTAAGGATTTAAAATAAAAAGCCATACAGAGAGCTTTGTATTTTATTCTAGATGGCAGAAGCAATTCCTAGAGCTTCTTGAGGAGGTAAAAGATCTGTTCAGATCTATAGGAAATATCTATTTGGCAGCTACGTGAAGTCAGGATTAAAGAAAAAATAGATTCCAGAAACTGGAATCAGAGAACCCAATTAAGAGGCTCTTGAAATAGGTGAGTGAAAAGCTGATGGCAGGCCTAAATTATAGTAGAAGCTGTGTGAGTGTGGAGAAAAAGAAAATGATACAATAAATATTTTGGAGGTAAAATTGACAATTGTTTAGATATGAGGAGTGAGGGAAAAAATCATTTGTCTTACTTTAGAAATCTCTTGGAGTTGGGAAAAAGATTGAGATCTATCTACAATAAAATATTTATAACAGCAATTTTCTAGCCTCATATAACAGGAAAGTAAGTACCCAGTGAATGGGGAATGGCTGAACAAATTGTAGCACATGAATGTCATCACATCACAGCAAAAAACTGGAAGGAAAGTATGTACTCATCAGATGAGGAATACTTGAAAAAGAAAAAAAAACATGGTGTATGAATATAATAGAATATTATTATACCATATAAAGAATTTGTAGGAACCTTGGAAAACATACAAATTGATGCAGAAAAATTAAACAAGAATACAATTTGAAACAGCACAAAAATATAAAAGAAAGCAACACTGAAAAACTTGAATCAACTTGAATCAGCACCATATCTAATTGTGACTTCATGGTACTGATGATAAAGCGTGCCTTCCACCTCTGAGAAGAGAGGTAGAAGGTTACAGGTGTGTAATAAAACCTGCATTTTCCAAACCTAATTAGTACTTTGAATGGTTTTACTCAGATGTTCCTCTGTTACCAAAGAGTTATTTTGGGGTGGGAGTGTCACTGGGAAGTAAGAACAATTTTTTAAAAAGAAAAGAGATCCAGTAAAACAATTTAAGAGAAAAATAAATTAAAATCCTGTGGGAACAGGGAGGAACACAAGCCAAATAAATTATGAATTTTATTGAGATTAAATCATACACTTAGATTAGATAAGAGAAAATAAAGGCACTAAAACGAATGGCTAGGAGCCTGGGAGGTCCTAAATGCACATGTACCAAAGGTCTAAGATGGGACTTGAGATTTTGAGTTTCTAGGTCCCACTCTCATCCACACCATTACTTGAGTTGGTAGAACATGTCTCAGATAACCATCTGGTTTAAACCCCAAGGAATAGTCCCTCTGACCTCCCTCACTACCAATGTAAAGCAAGTACTCTGTGAGAAGGGCACATATTTCTTATTTTCTTATTTTTTTTTAAACCCTTGTACTTCGGTGTATTGTCTCATAGGTGGAAGATTGGTAAGGGTGGGCAATGGGGGTCAAGTGACTTGCCCAGGGTCACACAGCTGGGAAGTGGCTGAGGCCGGGTTTGAACCTAGGACCTCCTGTCTCTAGGCCTGTACATATTTCTCTTTGCCTATTATCCCAAAAGAAAGATTTTGCTAGGCATTTAGCATTTCTTAATTTACAAATGGGCTCTGTGCCTTTTTTTTTAAATCCTTACCTTCCAACTTAGAATCAAAACTTAATATTGGTTCCAAGGCAGAAGAACAGTAAGGGCTAGGCAATAGGGGTTAAGTGACTTGCCCAGGGACACACATATAGGTAGTGTCTGAAGTCAAATTTGAACTCATGACCTCCCATCTCTAGGCCTGGTTCTCAATAAACTGAGCCACCTAGCTGGCCCTTGAGTACCTTTTTTTATGTCTTTGCATCACATAATATGAAGCAGTTTATGCCTTTCCCCTTGCAACTCTGCCTAAAGATCCCAGCACATTTTCAAAAACGTCTGGTAACTTTTTTTTTAACTTATGCCCAAAATTAATTAGTAGAAGATGAAAATTCCTTCATCTACTGCCTCTAATTTCATATTAAGTGGTGTCAAATATTCCAGGTAAGTGATAGCTACTCTCTCCCTCCAACTCCTTCCTTTTGGTTTTAGGTACACAACCTCAGCAATATACAGCAAATTACTGGAGTTCTCCATACCTGAGAAAGGAAATCTGGATCTCAAGTTAATCTAGTTGTACCACCAGCTCCTCCATCTTCTCTGTATTTGTTGGTAAACTGAGATAGCCTGATTGTCCATATAAAGTGAAGCAAGGATCATAAATTGATTAAAGGAGGAAATTAATTGAACCTCAGTTTATTTTGTCAGCCAGAAAGATAAAATGAAAGGATCTAGGTGGTTGCTCAAGACCTAAGAAATAAATGAGATGTACCAAATCTCACAAAATCTAAAATAAGCCTTTATGAGGTGTGAGATTGTGAACTGACTTTCCTTTGCTACAATTCTCACCAAAGGGTTTTATGTGGCTTGTAACTCAAATGTTTAGTCTGAAGAAGTTAGGGAAGGACTGAATCCTCACCAGTTTTGAACTGAAGCAGCTTTTTAAACAGCTGAATCATGTTGGTGTGTGGGCCTGAGACTGGTAGGACTCTACCCTTGCCCAGAAGAAAAAGCTGAGATCTTCGAGGAGTCATCCATGTAATGAATTTGGAGGATAGAAATGGCCTTCTTCAAATCTTACAAAGTTTTCCTTTTTTCAGGGACAAGTTCTCATTTATCTCTAGTTTTCAATTTCGTAGACCATAGTACATCTGATGCCCTAGCAACTTCAATCAATGATTTCCAAACTTCTCGGTGTGTTCATTTCTTTAGCAGGGCAAAGTTCTCCCTGTGGATTTCTGGGGGGAACTCAGGAGGATGGAGGAATAGAATTAATGGGAAGAATGATTCTTCCTTTATTGAAACATCAATAAGACAAAGCATGTTTAACTATTATACCATCACAAACAAAAGTACTGACAATGTCTCATGTTGAAAATATTAACACAAGGAGAGAGATGACCCTTTAGGACTACTACTGGTTCAAAGACCACATTGTAAGACTCACTGGCCTCAAAACATGGTACCTTGGAACTTCTCCTCTGCCCACCTACTAATCTACAGATATTTTCCCCAAATTAGTTGGACTCTTTGAATACAATATTTGGAGAATATATACCACCATATATCAGAGACAGCAGCCATAATTGTTGCACTTGTGATAATGGACCTGTATGAGTTTTGTGTCAATGATTTACTATAACAAGGAATACTGGATTGAAATAAGGGGAGAGTTGTGCCCCTAAGGCTGTAGATGTAGGAAGGTGCCCATAACTGCCTAATGCTGGCAACCAAAATAAGAGTCTCTCTGGGCCATCACAGTACCAGTCCATGATTACCAACAGGTACAGTTTTATAGTTGTTATTGAGTGTCTTTACATCACTTAATGAGAATGGGCTGTTTTTCTGCACTCAAAACCTAATCTAGGATTGCCAACACATTGTCAAAGTCATTTGACCATCTTGTTGTATCTGTTCCAGAAATTTCTGTGGTTTCTTCCAAGGGAACACAAAAAGAATCTACCTTGCACATGTATGATGTGGTCTCTCCAATGTGAAAGTATTTCTTAAATGACTATCACAACCCAAATGAAGTCTTGGACTCAGGTAGTAACATGTCAGATTCATTCATTCATGAATAAAGTAGTGTATATGTGTCAGCTACTATTTTCTCCATAAATTCAGCAGAAAACCCTCAAGTGCCTTTTCAAGGTCATTTTCTTACTATTCAGGTTAGTAAACATGAAGTACTTTCTATATGCTAAGAACTGGAGTAAAGAAAATTTTTTTTAAATAACATTTCTTGCTCTGAAAGATCCTACATTCTACAATAGGGGATATGGCCATTACAGAGATAAATAAAATATAGAATGTGGTGGGTCAAATGAAAGAACCAATATTGTACAGGAGTATTTGAAAAGGGGAGAGTGCTTTCAGCTGAGGATAAAGACAAAAGTATTGTATACATATCTGACCTAAGCCATGATGGAGGTTGGCATCTATGGCCATAAGACCCAAAACATGCCAAATCTTTGATTTTAGAAGCTAAACAGGAACAGACCAGGCTAGCACTTATATGAAAGACTGACTGGTACTACCAAATGTTGCAGACTTTTCCTTTGGAGAAAGCATAATATGATACAATGGAAAGTGTACTGACACTGAAAGTGTAGTCAGACAATCCAGGTCCAAATCCCACGCCTGTTACTCCTTGCTTGTGTGACCTTGAGAGATCACTTAGCCCCCTGGGTCTCAGTTTCTTCAACTGTAAAATGAGAGAGTTAATCTGGATGACCTCTAGACCTATGATCCTATGAAGGATTCCAAAACAGCAGCCTGTGTGGATTATAGAGGTGAGGCATTGAAAGTCCAAGAAATAGCTTATAATTTAGTTTGGAAGGAATGTAGTGTCTATGAAGGGAAGAATTAGGAAATGAGGCCAGAAAGATAAGTTGGACCCAGAATGTAGAGCATCTTGAACTTTTGGCCAAGAAAATAACAGCAACAACAACAAAAACCCACATTCATATATTACTTACAGGCTTGCAGAGCTCCGTCCTCACAACAAAGCCTGTGAGGTAGATTGATAGAAAGTTATGGTGGTGTTGTGAATAGAGTACCAAACCTAGAGTCAGGAAGAGTTCAAATCTGGCCTCAGATACTTACTAGCTGACTCTGGACAAGTCACTTCACCCCGTTTGCCTTAGTTTTCTCATCTGTAAAATGAGCTGGAGAAGGAAATGACAAATCACTCCAGAATCTTTGCCAAGAAAACCCCAAATGGGGTTACAAAGGTTCAGACACAACTGAAATGACTGAACAGATTTCTGGAAAGCCACAAAAGTTCTTTGAACAGCAGAATGACATGATCAGACTTTGGCCATAGGAAGACTTTTCTGGAAGCTACGTGGAAGATAGATTAGACATTGAAGAGAAGAGGGAAAGGAAAACCAGTTAGGAAACAATTAAGTGTCTCCTAATAGCCAGTGGAAGAAAATTGGTATAAGATTTCCTAGTCTTCACTGTATAAATGCATTCTCACTGGCTACTGCCTTATCTGACTTATACAACTGTCCCATGTGCCAGTGTTATCTGTTAAGAAATCTCATTGCTTACTAAGTCCTGCACATATTCAATTTAAGTCAATATAATTAATTCAAGTCAGCAATCCTGACTCTACTATGCAGTCTCTGGATGACCTTGAGCTTATTGTCCTTTCATTTCTCTGACCCTGTTTCCTCATCTGAAAGAAAGAAGGGAGTTGAGTTAGATTATCTCTAAGACCTTATAGTTCAATGACTGAAATATTTATCAAGCAGCTTCTGTAGGATACAAAGCTATTAGATACACAGCTACAGATAAGTCAATCCAAAATATAAACATGCAAGGTTTTGATCAGGAGAATTCCCATGTCAATTCAATGTATATTCAGGTAATCAGATTTTGTTTGAAAAGCCCCTTCCCATAAATTAAGGCTCTTCACCTTTCCATGTCTTAGGTCCTTGGCAGTCTGGTGAAGTCAATGGATCTTTTCTCAAAAATGTGCTTAAATGCATAAAATAAAATATGTAGAAATACAAAGGATTCCAGAAATACAGTTAATGTGAAAAAAAAATTTTTAACCACTTGGTTATTTAAACCAAGTTCAAAGATCCTTCCATAGAGGGAATGGTTATACTATTGGCATCTATATAAGAGGACAAAAGACAACTTCTAATTACTTCTCAGGGTCAGTGTCCTATTCCTTAAAACTTATTTTATTATTTCTCTGAAATACTGAATCCACTCTGGATTTGAAGAGACAGAGGGATGGGGAGAGGGGATGTAGTCCCATTATTATAGCATGTCCCAAAAATGAAGATAAAAACTCCTTTTGCTTGGATTCTAATCTCCATATTCTTGTTTCTCCTCAAAGCTTAGAAAGATTAGACTGACACCATTTGCCTTTCTATCGGTGTATATCCCTTACTGTAAACCAGTGGTTCCCAAACTTTTTTGGCCTACCGCACCCTTTCCAGAAAAAAATATTACTTAGCCCCCTGAAAATTAATTTTTAAATTTTAATAGCAATTAATAGGAAAGATAAATACACCTGTGGTCATTACCACCCTCCTGGATCACTACAGCACCCTCCAGGGGGTGGAAGCACCCACTTTGGGAATCACTGCTGTAAACAATCCATTTTTAGGAAGGTATGTGTTTCTTAAAGAGCTTTGGGTCCAATTACAGGACTCAAGACACAAAGCTGAGTCTTCACCCACACCCCAGACCCAAAGTAATTCTTGTGGATGCTCCAAGAAATGGTTCCCAATTACATGGGTTTTAACACAATTTGTACTGAGATCATGGTAAGATATTTATCACTGGTTCTTTTTCAGATGTGGAAATTCCAATCATCCACTGAAAATTAAATGTGGTGAAAAAAGCTGTTTTCAGCTCATAAAGTCATTGTTGTTATTTCATATTTTTACAAGCACCATAAATGTACAGGGTGTTGACAATATCTGAAGTAGGGCCAAACAAATCAAGTTCCTGCCCCAAAGAGTATACAGTAAAAAAGTAGGCGCAATCCAAAACCAAAAAAGGACTCAAAGTAAACACCCTAGAATTGAGCCGTTACTCAGAGAGGGGAAAGGGAAGCAGGAATGGTCTCAGTTGAGGAAGAAAAGGAGGAAGTACCCCCTTTTGGAATTAGCTGAAATATCTAAGAACAGTTCTTAATGGGCCATAAGGACTCAAAAAGGCTTGTTTAAAATAGCATTTTCTCCAAGAAGGCTGCTAACTTCTCTGACTTCCACTTTCCCAGCAGAAAAACATGGCCAATCTATGGCAATAAATCAGGAGTATACGTGTATAATACCCATTTGTGTGCGTGGTGCATGGACTCTGTGGACACAGCTACCCACCCCCTCACTTTCAGTCATTGAACTGAAAGTCTAGAAAATGCCCTAATTAGAAGGTGCAAAATCATGTCTTTCCTTGGAAGAGGAAAAAAAAAAAAAAAGGAAAAGAAACCTTCCCAATGGTTAAGGTGCTATAAAGCTTGCTAATAAATCAACCCAAGAATACAGGTCTGAGTTCACAACATTATCAATCATAAGCAACCTACAACATGGAGGAGAAAATATTCTGAACAGTCCCCAGAGAGAAAGACCTTATCACAATTGCTTCCTGTCAGAAAATGTGGATAAACAAGCTCAGGACAAGGCCAATACAAGACTGGTTGGGAGACCTTGTTTCTTGTTGCTCTAGGTATCAAAATAGGAAGTAAACAACTCAGAAACAGTGCTGAGAATTGCCTAGAGGAAGTCCTGCTTCCTCTCCCCTCTCCCCCCATTTGCTCAACTAGCTTATCTTTCATCCTTTCAGCCAAGGCCTCAAAGAGCCAAAGCTCCTTGGCCTAGAGGGTCCTTTTCAGCATCTGACCTCTTGCTATTTAGCTGACCCCTTGGCTTCCCTCCCCTACCCCCGGTTTCCCCAAGGCTCTGCTAGAAAAAGGAGGGGGGAAGGAATCCCTTCCCCTTCCCTGCAATGGTCTCACTGAAGAAGGAAGGCCTTTGGGTCATGGAAACGTGTGCCTTACGGAAGGGAGTGGGGGGAAAATGGCCCCGGGAAGCAGATTAGGTTACTGGCACCACCCACACAGGCCCTGCCATGACTGAACTACTTCATCAGACTCCTCAGAAGTAGCCAATAAACAGTTCTGTTGCTCATTAACTGCCCAGCCTGAGGCTGGAACCGACCAAGAATAACATGTAAGCTTATTTTATGAGGAGCCTGGATTTATGTTATAACCTATCGGATGATTATTAATACATCATCATCATCACAGCCTGGCCACTTTGCACTTACATAGGGCCTTTCATGCCCCATCTCTCAAAGCAACTTTAATGAATTCAGCTTTCACAGCACCACTGAGCCAGGGGGAAGCCAAGGCTGGCTCAGGACACCTGTGCTCTTTGATTTGGAGAAAAAACTCTTTGCATATACACTCCGTATACCTGCCTAAGGGCAGGCTCCCAGCACGGGGGAATTTAGAAGGTGGGTAGAAAAATGGGGAAATCTGGGCTTTGAGTAAGCACTAGAAATTCAGGGTCACCTAAGGAAGGTTATAGAACTGACTAAAAGCTTAGAAATCACTTAGTCCAGCTCTCCTCATTTTATAGTTGAGGAAACTGAGGCTCAGGCATGAGAACTCTTTCCCCTGTAAAATTAGTGGGTTGAATTTGGGGACCTTCAAGGCCTCTTCCAAACTCAATATCTTTTTTTTTTTTTTTGATTTGAAAATTTTTATTTAATTAATTTAGAATATTTTCCCATGGTTACAGGATTCATGCTCTTTTCCTCCCCTCCTCCCACCCCACTTCCCATACCTAATGAGCAATTCCACTGGGTTTTACATGTGTCGTTGATCAAGACCTATTTTTATTATTAATATTTGCATTAGGGTGATTGTTTAGAGTCTACATCCCCAATCATATCCTCATCGACCCATGTGATCAAGTAGTTGTTTTTCTTCTGTGTTTCTGCTCCCTCAGTTCTTTCTCTGGATGTGGAAAGCATCTTTCTCATAAGTGCCTCAAAATTGTCCTAGATCATTGCATTGCTGCTAGTACAGAAGTCCATTACATTCTATTTTACCACAGTGTATCAGTCTCTGTGTATAATGTTTTCCTGGTTCTGCTCCTTTCACTCTGCATCAATTCCTGGAGGTATTTCCATTTCACATGGAATTCCTCCAGTTCATTATTCCTTTCAGCACACTACCAAACTCAATATCTTAAGTAAGGAGATGGGGCAGCCCAGAGCTGGGAATAAAGCCCAGGTCCTCTGGCTCTCACACTCTACTGCACTATCTTATTCTCTCTTGTTAAGGTCTTCTACAGAATGCAAAGGAAGACAAATTTAAAGCTGATAAATCTCAGAGGTCATCTAATCCAAACCCATCATTTTACAAATGTGGAAACTGAATAGCCTGGGGTGATCTGACTTGTCCAACAGCACACAATTGGTAAGTGACAGGACTCAGAGGTTTTCTGACTACAGGTCTGATATTCTTATATTACTTTAAGTTATATCCCCTTATAATTGGGCTCTTTTTCTTCCTTCAGACTTTTGAAGCTGGATTCTGATGCTATGCCATAGGTCCATGCATACCAAAATAGAATCTATGGATCCACTCAAAGACCATTATCCCCTAAGAAACAAAGTAGTCAAGCAGGTTGGGATTCAAATCTAATCTAAGACAACTCTTAACTATGTGACCATGGATGAGTCATTTGGCTTCTCAGTGGCTCAGACAGCTCTCTAAGACAGAAAGTTACAGATGACCCAGTAGATATGCATTGATGAAGGGATTTTTCCACACCAAGGGTTCCCCACGCTGACGAAACCACTCATCTGACCTTTAAAAAAATGATATCACAATCATCCAACCTATAGCCTGCAGCTTGAAGATTTAAAAAGGTCAATGTAAATGTTCATCTATCATAAAAGAGTAGCAGAGATCCTGGCTTTCATAGTGGTTATTTTAAGGCTCCATTGTGGGCAGAGGGGCTGGGAGGCATGCATTGCTTTCCATGGAGAACTAATGTGATGGGGCATCTGGGGTATTGCCCTAACAGTGTCAAGCATATAAATATTATTTTTCTGTGGTTTTCCAGTGAACTAATCACTTCTAACATCACATTCAGGAAGTCGTTTTAGTAGAGACCTTATTTATGGAGAAAATCACAGCCAAAATGTATGTAGAAAAGTTATTGATATTAGCAAAAACCCACGCTAAATAAAGTCTAATTTTCACAAATGCTGCTCTATGGGGGAACAAGAGGGCTCCTTTGGGCTGAACTTTATGTCCCCTACATTGAACTGTCAAAATTTTGTTCTTTATTCTCCACGTTTCATTAGCTAGGGAAAAAAAAAAATGGGAGCCCTCCAGTGGACAAACTCTAAATCTCCTCAAAAGGAAATGAACTTAGTAGAGGGAACCATTGTCCCTGATTAAGCTGACTCCAAGGTGCTGAAAATTAACTGTGATCCACCCAGTCTCAAATCTGCCAGGTGATTAATAACTCAAGGATCCAAAGATGGGGAGACCATAGCTCAACCGAGCTAGTTAATCTTGGAAAACATGCTTTTGGGTCTATCAATAATAAGTGAGAAGAAGACTAGATCTATAACCAAGAAATATATTCTTATCTTAATTCTCCCATTTACCTCCTGTGAGTCCTTGAGGAAGTCACTTTACTGCTATGGATCTTAGTTTCTTCATTTGTAAAATGAGACAACTGGACTACATAGCTCAGTAATCTCTCCCAACTCTAAAATCAGGATCTTATTATCATCAAAAAAAAAGTCCCAACCTACTTTTCCACATTATTTTTAGCTTTCATAAAGTCATTTTATGAGTCTCCTCTCTACCCTTCTTAAGGATATAAAAATTACCCTGGAGTGGGGGGTGGGGGTGGAGTGGGAGAGAGGAGTTTGGCTAAGAAATAAGCATCTGTTGAGTGCCTACTATGTGCCATGGGCAGTGCTAGATGCTTTACAAATATTACATTGTCTTATTCAATCATCACTACAACTCTCACTAGCACCTCGTAGTTTCCTTCCTATATCTATGGAGGAACTACACAAAGGACTTCTGCTTAGAAATAGTCATCTTCAAGTTTTCAAGCTTAGCCAAAGCTTTGTTGGGACTAAATCGGAAAAATATCCTTGGTTAAACAACCAGGAAGGAAAATAAGAGAACTTGACAAGACATCAGAAAACCTAGGCTCAAATCCTTATTTGTCCTCTTATTCAGGAGTTCTTAACCTTTTCTGTGTCATGGAACCTTTTGGCAGTTTTTCACAAAGCATATGGGTCCCTCCTCAGAATAATATTTTAAATGCATAAAATAAATATATGAGATTACAAAGAAAACCATATTGAAACACAGTTAAATAGATTAGTCAGTGGAATAGATTAGTAACACAACACATAGAAGCAAATAAACACAGCAACATAGATTCAATAAATCCAAAGACACCAATGACTAGGATATGAATCTACCACAAAACAAAAATTGCTGAAAAAACTATAAAGCAGTTTGGCAGAATTTGGATATAGATCAATTTCTGACACTATATATCAAGATAAAGACCACATAGATACATGAGTTGACCTTAACAGGCTGATATCTCAAGCAAATAAAAGGAGCATGGAAAAAATTTGCTTGTTAGATCTATGGATAAGGGAAGAGTTCACGATGAAACAAAAGCTAGAAAGAATCATGAGAGATTAAGTGGATCATTTTGATTACATGAAATTAAAAAGGTTTTGTACAAACAAAACAAATGCAATCAAAATTAGGAGAAAAAGAATCAAACAAAGAAACAGAGAAAGAAATGAGAGGGGATGCAGATTTTACAGGAAGTTTCTCTGATAAAGGCTTCATTTCTCAAATATATAGGGAACTGAGTCAATAAATAAACAAATAAGCAAACAAATTAACTAATGGAAGCATTCCCCAGTGACAGATGGTCAAAGGATATGGACAGGTAGATTTTAGAAACAAAAATAAAAACCATCAATGGTCATATGAAAAAATGCTTTAAACAGCTAATAAAGAAATACAAATTAAAACAGCTCTGAGGTATCCCTTCATGTCTATCAGATTGGCTAACATGATAGAAAAGAAAAATGAGAGATGTTGGAAAAGATGTGGGAAAAATAGGAACACTAATGCATTGCTGGTGGAGTTGTAAATGGGTTCAACCATTCTGGAGAATAATTTGGAACTATGTCCAAATGGCTATAAAACTGCATACTCTTTAACCCAGTAATACAATTACTAGGTCTATATTCCAAAAAGATCAAAGAAAAAGGGGAATGACCTATGTGTACAAAAATACTTGTAGCAGCAATCTGTGTGGTGGCAAAGAATTAGACATTGTGGGGATGTCTATCAATTAGAGAATGGCTGAACAAACTCTTGAATATGATTGTGATGGAATACTATTGTGCTATATGAAATAATGAGGGGGTGAGTTCAGAAAAATCTGGGAATACTTATATGAACTAATACAAAGTGAAGTTAGCAGAATCAGAAGAACATTATACACAGTAACAACAATATAAGGATGACCAGCTATAAAAGACTTACTTCAATCAGTGCAATAATCCACAACAATCTCAAACAACTCATGATAAAAAATATTTACCATCTCCAGAGAGAGAACTGATGAACTCTGTAGTTTGAAACATATTGTTTTTACTTCATTTTTCTTTCTTTTTTGCAACATAATTAATATAAAAATACAATTTGCATGACCACATGTTGCTTACCTTTTCAGTGGGCAGGGAAGGGGGCTAGAGGGAGGAAAGAAGAGAATTTAGACTTAAAATTGCAAAAAAAAATCCTTTTTTAAAAAAACTATAAGACTATGAATTATCCCCCAATAAATAAATGGTCAAAGGAAGAAATTCAAGCTTTTGAAAACCATATTTTTAATTTATTCAAAGCACTAATCATCAGAGAAATAAAAATTAAGGCAACTCTAAGGTGCCACCCCACTTTGGATTGCCAAGGATGGCAAAGGAGAAAATGATGAATGTGGAGGGGGGCAGCAAACATGTATATTATTGGTGGTATTATGAATTAATTGATCTAGTCATTCTGGAAAGCAATTTGGAGCTATGTGCCCAGAGTAAAAAGATGTGCCTTCCACATGGGAAATATGATACTTGTAACTCCTAAAATTTTGATCATTTTTAGGGCAGTTAGTAGGAGTGCACATAAACAGGTGGTACAAGTGTGACTTGACTATGATGAAATGATATCCCCCCCAAAAAATTAAGTGATTAAAAAAAGAATGCACTGGAAGAAATGTGAAGGAGAAGGTAAAATGAGATAAATTATCGTACATAAAAGAGTTGCAAACAAGCTTTTACAGTAGAAAGGAAGATGGAAGGCAACGCAGGAACCTTACTTTCACTGGATTTGACTGCAACCAAAAATAACATACATACTCAGTTGAGTTTAGAAGTCTATCCTACCTTATAGGGAAGTAGGAAAGGAGGAGGATAAGGGAATGAGGCTGATAGAAGGGAGGGCAAATTAGGGGATGCAGTGATAAGAAGCAAAATACTTGAAGGACAGGATAAAAGGAGAGAAGCAGAAAGAGAAAGAGGCAGAGAGAGCAGAAAGAAAGAGAGAAAAGGATGGAGAAAAATATGTATTAAACATAACTAATGGAATTGGATAAACTCACTCATAAAATGGAAGTAGAGAACAAAATGAATTAAAAACCAGAATTTCATAATATGTTGCTTACAAGAAACACACTTGAAACCCAGAAATACACAGGGTAAAAGTAAGTGGCTGGAGCAGGCTCTATTATGCTTTAGCTGAACTAAAAAAAAAAAAAGAAAAAAGAAAAAAGAAAAAAAGAAAAAAAGAGGTAGTAATCATGATCTCAGACAAAACAAAAGCAAAAATAGATCTAATTAAAAGATATAAGCAAGAAAACCACATTTTGCTAAAAGATAACATAGACCAGTGGTTCCCAAACTTTTTTGTCCTACTGCCCCCTTTCCAGAAAAAATATTACTTAGCCCCCTGGAAATTAATTTTTTTTAAATTTTAATAGCAATTAATAGAAAAGATAAATGCATCTGTGGCCATCACTGCTTCCCCTGGATCACTGCAGCACCCACCAGGGGGCGGTAGCGCCCACTTTGGGAATCGCTGCCATAGACAATGAAGTAATACCAAAGACAATGAAACAACACTAAACATATATATACACTGGTATAGCATCCAAATTCTTAAAAGTTAAATGAGCTATATGAGGAAATCAACAGTAAATCTATACTAATGGAGAACTTTAACTTTCCTTCTCAAAATTATTATCTGATTCTGAGATAAATCCAACCAAAAAACAAATATGAAAAGTAGGAGATAAATAGAATTTTAGGAAATTTAGATATGAGAGCCCTCTGGAGAAAACTGAATAGGCATAGAAAAGAATATACTTTTCTCTTTGGAACATAGCACATACACAAAAATTGACAATGTGTTAGGAAATAGAAATCTCACAACCAAATGTAAAAAAGCAGAAATATTAAATCCATCCTTTTCAGATCATAATGCAACAAACTGTGCCTACTCTTTCACTCAATTATAATACTACTACTAAGCCTAAACCCCAAAGAGATGAGAGACGAAAAAGACCAATATAACGAATCATATATTATAAAAGCTCTATAAACATATAGTGGGGGGGGGTTTGAAATAGAACCAAACTAGAAAATAAGGGGGTATCCACCTATAGAAAAATGGTAAAAATGTGATATGTTATGTGAATGAAATTAAATTATTCTTTCTTAAGAAATTATGAAATGGACAATATCAGAGGAAAGTGGGAAAACCTCTTTGATGCAAACTGAAGTGGGCAGAACTAGGGAAATTATTTACATAATGACAACAACCCTATAGAAAAAAATAACTTTGAAAAGATTTAGAATTCTTTCAATGCAGTGATAAACCACGAATCCAGAGGACCAAAGATAAATCATAACACACATACCCTCCTGTCAGCAAGGTGACCAATTTAAAATCCACATAAAATTTGCTCTTTTTTGGACATAGCTTATGTGGAAAATTATTTTGCTGGACTTTGTGAGTTTGTTGTGAAGATTTGTGGGGGTTGCTTTTTTAAATTGTTCAGTTGTGAGTGAAGGTAGCTGATTACACACACATACCTGTTATACACACACATACCTGATGATTATTTGTTGTGTGTATGTGTGTGAATGATGCTATATATCAGGCATATGTGAGGAGGGGAAGCATTCCTGGCATGAAATACAGTCTTGGTAAAAGTATAAAGGTAGGAGGTGGAACTTCATGTATAGGAAATAGTACAAGTTAGCTAAAATACATTTGTGAGGCAGAATGATTTATGTTTTAATTTCCTCTTGTCTAGAGTCAACATTTGAATATGTGGGTTGGGAAATACATTTTAGAGAGTTCTTTACCCTAACAGCATCCAAAAATTTTTCACAAAAAATTTCCAACTTTCCAGAATAATAGATATTTTTACTTTACTCCACACCTAGGCTTTTCTAAACAAAAGACATACTTTTCCCTCTCCTAGCTAGCTATGTCGGGAAATATTTTAAGTTAGAAGATTTCACCACTAGATCACACCTTTATCCCTGACCTGCAAAGATTACAACCTCTTCATATGTTAGCCAACATTCATTGATGAGAAGCTTCTCAAGACCTCAAGCCCTTGCCATGAGCTGCAAGGCCTAGGAAAAAAATAATATCTGGTTAGTAAACCTTCTTTTTGTGAACATTTAAAACTATTCAGACTAGTTATTGGACAACAGACTTACAGTTGGCCACTGACCCCAAACTGGAGTCTTTCCAATTTGACTGAACCTTCCAAAGTTTTAATTCTGTTGGTTTAGCCTTCAAGAACTCGGGCTCATTTTCATTATAGGATGAGGCATCAGAATAGGGCCATAAGGGAAGGCATGATGCAATCATAGCATCATTAGTGACTCTGAATTTGTTTGTTGACCTCCAAAGACTTGTCTTATTTACTCCAGGCTCTTGTTCAATGGCCAATTATGTTGTTTGGCTATTCTGAGATTTAAAATTGGAAATTCTGTTGAGTTGCTTTTGAAATTCTGTTGCATTGCCAGATGGAAAAGCCATCAAGGCCCACTGTGGGAAGTAGTGAAGGTAGGAGTAAAAAATAGCTCATTTGAGCAGCGAAGACTTGATCATTAAAAAGAACCATTTCATCTTTCTCTCCTCATAGCTAAATGCACTTTACTGCCTACAATTTTTAAGTTGGTCATGAGATCTTTTTTTGTGGGAGGGGGGTGATCAATATCATGTTAAACATAAGAGATAGGGATAGGACGGGCAGCTGGGTAGCTCAGTGGATTGAGAGCCAAGCCTAGAGACAGGAGGTCCTAGGTTCAAATCTGATCTCAGACACTTCCAGCTGTGTGACCCTGGGCAAGTCACTTGACTCCCATTGCCTACCCTTACCACTCTTCTGCCTTGGAATCAATAAGGGAGAAAGAAAGAAAGAAAGAAAGAAAGAAAGAAAGAAAGAAAGAAAGAAAGAAAGAAAGAAAGAAAGAAAGAAAGAAAGAAAGAAAGAAAGAAAGAAAG